>NW_016107569.1:123891-132254 GCF_001604975.1 Cebus imitator
TTTTTTTTTGGTAGAGACAGGTCTCATTATGTTGCCCAGGCTGGAGGGCCCTTCCCTCTGCAAACCGGGGGTGTGAAATGAGAGAAGGGGGGTCTTCAGATGCCAGCTCTCGCCTGCTGTGTCCTGGGTCCTCAGAAGCATTAGTCCAGCTCCGGGCAGGTGCGGTGATCCTCAGGGTGTATGCAGGTGGCCCCGTGACACCGGCCATCACTCACGCTTCCCCAGAGTTACCTCCAAAGGGAACCTCACGCCTCATCTCAGAGCAGTTGGTGGTGCAGGCTGAGCTGATGTGATCACGTTGTTTTTGCAGGCGAGATCTGAATCCAGAGAGTAGAAGTCAGGGTCTTCTGGGGCGGCCAGATCAGAGCCAGGCGCCTGAGTCTCAACCACAGGGCCTCTCCAGGCTCCCCCAGGACAGGCACCTCGCTACCGAGGACAGGTTGGGGCTTCCCACGTGTTGATCACTGTCGATTCACTGAATCCTCACAGGAACCTGGTAAGGAAGACTGTGTTATTTTTTCCCTTTACTGATGGAGAAACTGACACTTGGAGAAGATAAGAAACTTGCCCCAGATCACAAGATAAGAAGTAGAGGAGGCGTAGGCCGGGCGCTGTGGCTCACGATGGTAGTCCCAGCGCTTTGGGAGGCCGAGGCGGGCGGGTTGCTTTAGTCGGGGAGGCGAACTGCAGTGAGCCACGATCACACCACTGCACTCCAGCCTGGGCAACAGAGCGAGACCCTGTCTCAAAAAAAAGGTAGAGGAGGCGGATTCCACCCAAGGTTTCGTGCTCCAAAGCTACGTCACTTCTTCCTTCAGGACACATCCTGTCAGGTGGGGTCAGGAGGACCCCAGGGAGGAAGAGACAAAAGGCCACAGGGAATTTAGAAGAAGCATGTGCCCTTGTCTAGACATCCAGGAGGGCTCCTTGGAGGTGGTGGCATTTGAAATGAGCCTGAAAACATAAGTAGGGTTTGACTAAGAGGAGATGGGGTCAGGAAAATCCATGGGAAATTAGCGGTGGGAGTTCCCAGGAGCTGTGGACACCCGAGGGCCCCATCCCATATGCCTGGCACACCCACCCCCTCCCACCACCTCCCTCAGTGGAGCAGCTGGAATTCCAACACCGCGCAGCCACACAGTCCCTGCTCTCCCCCGAGACTGGGTGTACAGGGAGGGGAGAGGACAGGGAAGCCCCAAGTCCCCGGGCTGGAGCTGGGGAGGCTGTGAGAGTCTGAATATGGGTTACACACACCCAAGGCTCTCTGCCGGCTCCCAGCATCATTGGCAAAGTTGTATGGCTGTGGAGAGAGGGTCTGGGGCCCCATTAAAGGTCCAGGACCTCGAAGGCACCACACCCTGCAGAAGGCCTAAGGCTGAGCATCTGTGGGGAGCGGGGCAGAGGAGGGCCCGGACAGCCTCCGAACTTTGCTTCTGCTCCAAGTAAAGGAAAAACACAGCTGTCGGAGGCAGAAAGGCTCCGTTTACACTTGGAAGCGCTGAAGGTGGGGCTGCGGAGCCCTGAGCCTAGCGACTTTCACACATCCCCCAGCAGCCCGGGAGGGGCCCGCCCACGTGGGAGGACGGCTTTTCAAGCCTTGCTGGGGTTTCTTCCCCACTTTCCGAGGCCGGCCTGTGATGGATGACGGCTCCGCTCAGGCCTGACGCAGCCTTTCTTCTGCTAAAGTTTCCAGCTAAAAATACCTTTACTTTTAAGGACTGCCTCTCCCTCTGGAGCCTGATTTTCTCCCCAAACCTTCCTCTGACAAGTCTTCCGGCTGCGTGGATAGAAACTTTTTAATTGATCCTGCTTTGTGCAGGAGGAGGGAGGTGGGTGACACCTTTCATCTTCCCCCAGGCCGCTGGGCTGCGATGGCTGAGGGGCAGTGGGCAGGATTGGAAATCCTTCAGAGATCAAAGGATGTGAGAAGGCGGTAGCCAGAACGTGCCCCGGAGGGAGTGAAGGGCCCGGCTCATGGCCTCAGAGAAAGACAGCTCCACCTCCCAGGAGGGGAGCCGAGCTCTGAGGTGCAATGCTTAGGGGGCCCGGGGCTTCCTGGGACCAGCCAGAGGACCACAGCTTACCTTCCCCAGTGTGACGAGAACTCAGCCACGTCAAAGAATGAGACAAAATACCTGTGGTGGGAGCTGTGACCATCACACAGGAACTAAAGTATTAATCAGAGTTGGGCCTCACAGGAGCTCCACAGGATTTCTCCTTTAGCCTGAAACCACCTTCCTGGTCAGCGTTGACTGAGCCTCCTAAGAGGTACTGAATCATTGGTCCTGATTCCTCCCGCACCCAGCAAGGCGGTCAGACTCTTCATATGGCAGCTCAGACCTCCAAGTGTGCTCTGGGAGACAGGAAGCAGAAGTGGGCCCAGAAATGGACAGTGTCACTTCCACCATATCCTATTGCTTGAAGCAGTAACAGGCCCACCCCAGATTTAAAGGGAGGAGATATACACCCCGTCATTTCAATGGGAGAAATTTACAGAATTTGTGACCATCTTTACCACACTTATGAAAAGTATAATCAGCAGTCAGGTAGGGCTCTGCTCCACACAGTGACTCAGACACCACAAGAGGCTCAGCTCCATACAGTGACCCAGGGACCCAGGCCAGAAGGGGCTCTGCTCCACACAGTGACTCAGACACCCAAGCCACAAGAGGCTCAGCTCCACACAGTGACTCAGAGACCCAGGCCAGGAGGGCCCTGCTCCATACAGTGACTCAGAGATCCAAGCCAGGAAGTCTCAGCTCCACTAGTGACTCAGAGACCCAAGCATGTATCACTTCCATGCACGCTTCATAGCCAGGATTCAGCACATGGCTCCACTGAACTGTAAAGGAGGCTTGGAAATGCCATCTAGCTGTGTGCCTGAACGGAAGAGAGACAGGCTTGGCCAGTCCATGGGTCTCCCTCCCAAGGTTGTGGTGAGAAGTGCATGAAAAGGATGCTTCACACACCACTGGCAGCCCTGAATGACCATCTTCCCCTCCTCTAAGTACCTGTGGGCATGTGGGCAGCAGGCATGGCTGCATCACTGTGTGGTTTGCTACTGGTACCTGCCCTTCCCATAGCACCTGCAAAGGGAAACATCCCCCACGTATGGGTGGCCCCGGTTCCCCTGCCATGATCCCACAGCTCCCCGCTTGTCCACAGCTGAGGGAACAAACAGAGGCTGGGCCCCTGCTGGTCACTGACCCACAAAGGGACCTGGCATGAGAAGCTTTGCCTGGGGAGACGGGTCCAACCAGAGTCTACGCCGGCCAGAGTTGAGCAGAAAAGATGCAGAGAGCACTCAGAGTATGGAGTGTGGGTTGCGTGGGGCTGGGGCAAGTGGGAGCTCACAGCCTTCAGGAGCAGAGCTAGCAGTTGACGCAGAAAGCGCTAGAGAACAGGGGCAGGAAGCAGGCGGGTGCAAGAGTTTTAATAAGGTGATGGAGAAGAAGCAGAGACCATGAGATTTAGCTGAGACGTGCTGGTGAAGGCCTTTCTCCAGCCTCTGAGAAGCCATCTTACACCATGCAGGGGAAGACCCAGTCCTTCCCTCCCACCCTTCTAGGCTCTCAGCAGGGGCTCCATCACACACACACACACACACACACACAAACGAGAAGAACATACATGTTGTTTCCATGTGCCCTCCTAAGGAAATGAAGACGTAAAGCAGCAGTGAGAGGGAAATATTTATACCGAACTGGACGAAGAATAGTAAATTAGGAAAATGTGACCAGACGAAGGGACTTGGGCTAAGGCAGTTTATGATGGAAAAGCAGGAAGATAAGGGTTAGTTTAACCATGTGTGTTTGCACAGATCTTTCTCTGCCTCAACTCCCCATCTCTGGTGACAAGAATGTTACTTCCTCTCTGGTATAGAGAGGACATGTTCTATACGAGGGTTTTATCTCCTACTTTTAGAAAGAAAAAGAGGAGGTCAGAGTACTCTATTCGCACCTGCTATTTCTTTTTTTCTTGTGGGTTTTTCTTTTTTTTTTTTTTGAAATGTAGTCTTGCTCTGTCATCCAGGCTAGAATGCAGTGGCGTGATCTCAGCTCACTGCAACCTCCACCTCCCAGGTTCAGGTTATTCTCCTGCCTCAATCTCTCAAGTAGCTGGGATTACAGGTGTACACCACCACAACTGGCTAATTTTTGTATTTTTAGTAGAGACGGGGTTTCACCATGTTGGCCAGGCTGGTCTCGAACTTCTGACCTCGAGTGATCTGCCCACCTCGGCCTCCCACTCCCTGGGATTATAGGCATGAGCCACTGTGCTCAATCCACCTGCTATTTCTTTAAGTGCCTTTAGCTCAAAATAACCCTTATTTCAAAGAGACACATTTGAGGGTGGCGCATTCTACCACCCTTCAATCTCATCCTGAGCAGGAGACCCACAAGATCCCCTTGGTCCTTCTAAACCAAGAGCCACAAACGGGTTGCGGAAACAGCTAGAGAGAATCATCACTCTCGGTCACGGATCGACAAACTCTTTGCAGGGAACCCAGTGATCAGGATTTGTGGCTTTGAAGGTCTCCATCACAGTCACTCAATTCTGCCCTCATGGTGAAAAGCAACCATAGACAATAGATACACAGTGAATGAGAATATGTGTCAATAAAACTTTATAGACACTGAAATGTTAATTACATAAAATTTTCACATTTCAAGACATATCATTCTTTTGATTGTTATTTAAGAATGTAAAACCCATTCTTAGCTCATGAGCTGTACAGAAAACAGGCAGTAGGTTGGATCGGTTGCACGGGCCATAGTTCGCCAACCCTAGTCTTAGTCCAGAAGGGCCAAGGGTGCCCTGTGGTTCGGTCACTCAGCTCCTGAACCTACTTCTGGGCCTATAGAGGTGTTCCCGTTCTGAGACAGAGCCCCCCTTCTGCTGTCACGGCTGAACGTGGCAAATGTGCACACATGTCCCAGATGGCCCATTGGCAGCTGCTGTCTCCACCTCTACCAGAAGCACATGACGGGAACCAAGGACTGAGGGGAACCATTCTGGGATGGGTGGTAACTCTGGACACCAAGGCACGTGGCGGTGCCCAGGGGTGGCGCTGTCTGGTGGCAGCGGTAGGGAGAGGCCCCCACACAGCTCCGGCCGGGCGGTGAAGGCGGTGGTGTCTTCGCCAGCCACTTCTCCTGGAGTTGATTCTTCCCTCCCAGCCTCATGGGCTCCGGGCTGGGTCCTACGGCCTCCAGAAGTCCTGGGAGTCCCAGCGCCCTTCGAATGAATTTATTTTCTGCTTAAATCAGCTGGAAACTATTTCCGTGGCCTACAAATAAGAACCTGTCTGTTGTTGGAATTTCTCTTCATACTTTTCTCTAGTGAATTTTTTCCAGGGCAGAAAAATGGGCTATAGAGCCCTTCTTTTAATAAGTTGTTTTTAAAAAAATATTACATAAATAATACATACTCACTATTTTAAAAAGAAAGAAAGAAAGAATAGCACAAAGAAGAAATGAACATTTTTCATAATCACAACACCCAGAGTTATGCACAATTACTATTTTGATGCAAACCCTTTCAGATATAGATATGGATTTTTTTATTACAAGAAAATGGGATGATATTATCTGCCATCATCTGACTGGCTGTTTTACTTGCTGGCATATCATGAGCATCTTTTAATGTCAACAGCATATGTTTACTTTTTTTTTTTTCTTGAGATACAGTCTCACTCTGTCATCCAGGCTTGAGGGCAGTGGTGCGATCTTGGCTCACTGCAACCTCAGCCTCCCAGGTTCAAGTGATTCTCCTGCCTCAGCCTCCAGAGTAGCTGGGATTACAGGCACCCTCCACCACACCTGGCTAATTTTTGTATTTTTAGTAAAGACAGCATTTCACCATGTCAGCCAGGTGACCTGCCTGCCTCGACTTCCCAAAGTGCTGGGATTACAGGCGTGAGCCACCACTCCCGGCCTACAGCCTACCTCTTTTTTAAAACTGCCTAGCAGAGGTCTGTTGGAGGGGGGCTAAGGGAAGGACAGTGGGGGGTGGGGAGGCTGGGGAGGGATAACATGGGGAGAAATGCCAGATACAGGTGATGGGGGGGATGGAGGCAGCAAACCACCTTGCCATGTATGCATCTATGCAACAGTCCTGCAAGATCTGCACATGTACCCTAGAACCTATAGTACAATAAAAAAAATAATAACAATAACTGCCTAGTGCAGACCACAAGACCCTAACCCCCTGGCTATGGACCAGTACCTGTCAGGAACCAGGCCACACAGCTGGAGGTGAGCAGGCACGTGAGTGAAGCTTCGTCTGTTTTTACAGCTGCTCCCCATCGCGCCCATTACTGCCTGAGCTCTGCCTCCTGTCAGATTCCCGTAGAAGCATGAAGCCTACTGTGAACTGCGCCGTGCGAGGGATCTGGGTTGCGAGCTCCTTATGAGAATCTAATGCCTGATGATCTGTCACTGTCTCCCATCACCCCCAGATGGGACCGCCTCGTTGCAGGAAAACAAGCTCAGAGCTCCCACGGATACTACATTCCAGTGAGTTGTATTTTTCCTTATATACTACAATGTCATAATGATAGAAATAAAGTGAACAATAAATGTAATGCACTTGAGTCATCCTCAAGCCATCCCCCGTACCCCCAGTCTGTGGAAAAATTGTCTTTCACAAAACCAGTCCCTGCTGGCAAAACAGCTGGGGACAGCTGCATAGATGGTCCCACGTTCACTTCGCCAGTCCCCAATAGTATACATATAGGTTGTTTTCAATCTTTCATTATTGGAATAATACTTGAATAAATATCTGTGATGGCCCAAGCTGTGTCCTCCCCAAAATTCACATGCTGGAGTCCCAACCCCCAGCACCTCAGAATGTGACTATATTTGGAGACGAGGCCTTCGAAGAAGTGCAGGCCAGGCACAATGGCACACACCTATAATCCTAGCAGTTCAGAAGGCAGACGTGGGAGGATCACTTGAAGAGTTTGCAGCTGCGTGAGCCAGGACGGCACCACTGCGCTCCAGCCTGGGCAACAAAGCAAGATCCCGTCTCTTAAAAAAAGGTTTTTTGGGCCGGGCGCCGTGGCTCAAGCCTGTAATCCCAGCACTTTGGGAGGCCGAGGCGGGTGGATCACGAGGTCAAGAGACCATCCTGGTCAACATGGTGAAACCCCGTCTCTACTAAAAATACAAAAAATTAGCTGGGCATGGTGGCACGTGCCTGTAGTCCCAGCTGCTCAGGAGGCTGAGGCAGGAGAATTGCCTGAACCCAGGAGGCGGATGTTGCAGTGAGCCGAGATCGCGCCATTGCACTCCAGCCTGGGTAACAAGAGCGAAACTCCGTCTCAAAAAAAAAAAAAAAAAAAAAAAAAGGTTTTTTGGCCAGGCACAATGGCTCACACCTATAATCCAAGCACTTTGAGAGGCCAAAGCGGGCAGATCACTTGAGACCAGGAGTTTGAGACCAGCCCGGCCAACATGATGAAACCCCGTCTCCTGGCCAGGCACGGTGGCTCACACCTGTAATCCCAGCACTTTGGGAGGCCGAGGCAGACAGATCACTTGAGGTCAGGAGTTTAAGACTAGCCTGGCCAACATGGTGAAACCCCGTCTCTACTAAAAATACAAAAACTAGCCAGGCGTGGTGATGCATGCCTATAATCCAGCTACTTGGGAGGCTGAGGCAGGAGAATTTCTTGAACCCAGGGGGTGGAAGTTGTAGTGAGCTGAGATCGCACCGCTGCACTCCAGCCTAGGCAACAGAGCATGATTCTGTCTCAAAAAAAAAAGAGAAAAGAACAAAAAGAAACTTTGTTTCTGCAAAAAATTTAAAAATTATCCAGGCGTGGTGGCATGACCTGTTATCCCAGCTATTCAGGAGGCTGAGGTGGGAGGATCACTTAATCCTGGGAGTTTGAGGCCGCAGTGAGCCTTGATCATACCAGCTGCACTCCAGCCTGGGCAACAGAGTGAGACCCTATCTCAAAAAATAAGTGGTAGCATATACGGTAAAATGGGGTCATAAATTGGGGTTCCGTCAGCCTGGTGTCCTTATGAGAAGAGATTAACACTGGACGCAGTGGGTCAAAGGCCGGATGCGGTGGCTCATAACTGTAATCCCAGCGCTTCAGGAATCGGGGCAGGCAAATCACCTGAGGTCAGGATTTTGAAACCACCCTGGCCAACATGGTGAAACCTGGTCTCTACTAAAAATGCAAAAATTAGCAGGGTGTGGTGGCGCATGCCCGTAATCCCGGTTATTCAGGAGGCTGAGGCAGGAGAATTACTTGAGCTCGGGAGGCGGAGGCTGCAGTGAGCCAAGATTGCACCACTGCACTCACTCCAGTTTGGGTGACAGGACAAGACTCTATCTCAAAAAAAAAA
>NW_016107569.1:132304-142822 GCF_001604975.1 Cebus imitator
AGTGGAGACTGAGAGACAACTAGGTAAGGACACAGCAGCAAGGCGACAGCCGCCTGGAGCACCGAGAGCAGCCTCAGCAGAAGCCACCCCGCAGTCACCATGACCATGGACTTCGAGCCTCCAGAACTGCGAGAAAATAACTGCTGTTTCCCCCACCCTGTCTGTGGTATTTCGTTAAGGCCGTCTAAGCCGACTAATACAAAACCCTTTTAAGGTGTAACCTCTGAGGACAATTTCCATTTTTCCCTAGGCTAGAATCGCAAAAATGGGATGACTGAATCAAAGGCTATGCACTTTTTAAAAGCGGTCTCTTTTGAAATAATTGTAGAATCACAGGAAGTTGCAAAAACAGTACAGAGGGTCCTAGGTACCCCTCCCCCTGCTTCCCCAGTGGTGACATCCCACCTAACAGTGGCCCAGCACCTTCCAGAGGCCACAGGCTTTACTCCCCGCAGAGGTCCTCTGCCTCTGGCCATCGAGTGACTCCTCAGTCTTTGATTTTTGGAGGCTATTGCAAATGTAATTTCCTATTTTATTGCCTTTCTGCTTTGTTTCTGGAATAGGGAAAATGGGTTCACCTTGTATCCAGCAATCTTGCTAAATTCACTTTTTCTGGTAACCTGTGATTTTGTTGGATTTTTTTTTTTTTTTTTTTTTTTTTTTGAGACGTAGTCTTGCTCTGTCACCCCGGCTGGAGTGCAGTGGCATGAACACAGCTCACTGCAGCCTCAAGCTGCTGGGCTCAAGTGAATCTCCCATCTCTGCCTCCCAAGTAATTAGGACTGCATGTGTGCACCACCATGTTCAGTTAATTTTTTTGTTTTCAGTAGAAACAAGGTCTCACTATGTTTCCCAGGCTGCTCTCAAACTCTTTGGCTCAAGCGATTCTCCCACCTCAGCCTCCCAAAGTGCTAGGATTATAGATGTGAGCTTCTGAGCCTAGCCTGTGATAGATTTTTTTGTTTTTTTGTTTTTTATTTTTTGTTTTTTGAGATAGAGTCTCGCTCTGTCATCCAGGCTGAAGTATAGTGACAGGATCTCGGCTCACTGCAACCTCTACCTCCCAGGATCAAGCAATTCTCCTGCCTTACACTCCCAAGTAGCTGGGATTACAGGTGTCCACCACCATGCCTGGCAGATTTTTTTTGTATTTTTAGTAGAGATGGGGTTTCACCGTGTTGGCCAGGCTGGTCTTGAACTCCTGACCTCTAGTGATCCGCCCGTTTCGGCCTCTCAAGTGCTGGGATTACAGGCGAGAGCCACTACGTCCGGCTATATGATCAATTTTTGACTGCTAAGCCAACCTCGAATTTTTGAAATAAATCTCACTTGGTTGTAATATTACTTTATTTGATTTCCTAATTTATTTAAGGATCTTCACATCCATTTTCACGGGAACAATTGACCCATAATGTTTCTTTGTTGTCATGTGTTCACCAGAATTTAGCATTAAGGTTGTGCTAGACTCAGAACCTGACTTGGAAAGTGTTCCTGCTTTCTGTCTTCTCTAGATCCCATGTGGGACCGGGATCCTTTCTTCCTTCAGTGTTCGGTAGAATTCCCCAGTGAAGTCACCTGAGCCTGGAGTTTTCTTTGCCGGATCGTTCCTAAATTGGGGCTCAATTTCTTTAATGGATTTTTTTTCTTGTGACAGCTTTGGTGAGCTGTGTTTTTTGGGAGGATCATGAGGTCAAGAGATCGAGACCATCTTGGCCAACATGGTGAAACCCTGTCTCTACTAAAATACAAAAAAATTAGCCGGTGTGGTGGCACATGCCTGTAGTCCCAGCTACTCGGGAGGCTGAGGCAGGGGAATCGCTTGAACCTGGGAGGCGGAGGTTGCAGTGAGCCTAGATCGCGCCACTGCCCTCCAGCCTGGCAACAGAGCAAGACTCCGTCTCAAAAATAAATAAATAAAAACAACACTTTGCCTATTTCCTTTAATTCTCAAACGTATCCACATAAGTTGCTCTGCTCTCCTCTCCCATTCTCTTTAAACATTAGACTGCTGTATGGTTACAAGAGGTTTCTGAATTAGAGATTTATGCACTGTATTCACAGCCCTCCACAGTGTATCTGCGAGTCCTGTGTACATGTCTGTCTTTGTCCTCTCCTGTGGCCCCCACTGAACTATGAACTCCCCACCCCCAGATGTAGGGACCAGATGGAACTCACTGCCCAGACAGGACACATCTAGGCACCATTGAACTGGGGCCAGAGTGAATGGTTGCACCTCAGAATTTCAAGGGCAGCCCCCACTGGCTGCTGACTGCTTTTCATGGCCTCAGATCACTTGGAAATGGAGCTCTCCAATGCTGTTCACATGGAAACATCTAAGAGCTCCCCAGGTCCACCAAGCCAGAGAAAGTCATTGATAGATTGGTCTGAATGAGGATTAATTAATAATGTATGCTGATGTTTATCGTCATGCAGCAGAGAGGCCTTTTTTGATATGATTTGACAGGGTCAGGCACACCTTGGTTTAATTAAACTTCACCCAGAAAATTAAAAAAAATATTGCCCACCAGCCCCCGGATGATTAGATCCCTCAGATGGGCTCAATCTGCGATCGATGAGGAGGGATGGAGGAGCAGACCCGGCTGCTGAGTGAAAGTCCAGATTCAGCAGATGCCTCTGCAAAGCTGCCCTGATGGGCACGGCGAATGTAAGTACACTTATTGGCATCTTCTCATAACACGGCCTTTAGGAGGCCAGCCGTTCGCACTCGATGATGGATGGTTTTGCCGGCGGGAGCCAACGTCTGGAAGCCAGCTTTGCCGAGGCCTCCCTTGGAGGAGCCGGAACGCTGAAACCAACATCCTCGATGCAGACATCCAAAGAAGTGAATAGAAATTAACGATCAACCTCTTCCCAGCAAAACAGAGGCAATCTTGGAATCGAGCAGAGCATTGCCTTCCAGGCAAGCTTCTCAGGGACTTTCCAGGTCGTCCACCCTCCAGACTGTCAGCAGGATCTCCAGCCGGGGCAGCCCGGACAGCCCGGCCAAGTGCCCCCATCCCCGGACCCACTCCTTACACCATGAGACCACGGCAGTGCACAGGATCTCCTTCTTGCTCTCTACCTGAGCGATCAGTGAATCACGCTGCCCACCTTCAGTCCCTTCACCGGTTCACGTGCACTCACCGCCACAGCGATGACTCATCGCCATAGCAACCACATGCCCCAAACCCCCCAGTCAGGCTACACTGCCCGGACTTGAACAAATGTTGAAATCGGGTCACAGGTGAGACTGAAGCTAGACCGGAAGCCCTGTCTTGGCTCCCAGTTACTAGGCTTCTCTGCACCGTGCGGTCTTTCTAGGAAGGAAATTCCCAAGGCTCTACCTGTCAGGGCCACGTGTGAGCCCCAGGGTTGGCCCACCATTGTTTCCTGGGTCTTCACTCTGATGTAGCACCCCAAATCTCTGCAGAGCCTTCCCCTGTCCCAGGAACTCTGGAGAGTCTGGGGAGTCCCACCAGGTGCCACATGAGCTTGGTCCTCTGTTTCTCTGGTCCTCCAGGACTTGGCACCACTGGTCTTTGTCACTTCTGGCACTGCTGTGTCTACTCCCGACAGGG
This sequence comes from Cebus imitator, assembly GCF_001604975.1. Classification (NCBI taxonomy): domain Eukaryota; kingdom Metazoa; phylum Chordata; class Mammalia; order Primates; family Cebidae; genus Cebus; species Cebus imitator. The sequence goes on from NW_016107569.1 coordinate 135,883, forward strand.
CTCACTCCTATCCCAGATGGCCCCGCTGAGCACCTCGAGGGCTGGGCTGCTCTTGGGGCTGTGGCAAGGCGGGGGCACATCCCCAACTACCATTTTATTGTTGTCTGTTAGAAAGATCTTGAAGGAATGTTACCTGGCCCTTGGGATCTTTCGGAGCTTCTAATAAAACTGTTCTTTCCATTTTCATTTATCTCCTCCCTGTCCTCTGGGAGTTAAGAATCTTGGAGAAATTAGGCCTGAGAGTTCAACTAAAGACTGTCCCACCTGGGGCCACTGAGGTTTGTTGCTGAGTCAGACTGGTCACCTGGTGTCTTCCTCAAGGAGCTGTGGCTCAGGGTGCCCTCATCCCACTCCACGAGTTTGCTAGACATGGCCAGAATGTCTCAGAGCCGGAAGCACAGAAGCCCCAGGTGGCAAACAAACCATCCTCCTCCTTGCGTGCCCATGGCAGACATTACTAATCCCTCCCTGCACACTCACCTGATAACACAGAGGAAGGGGCACACCTGAAGCCAGCCCTTCCTGCCTATGCACACTAGAGGAAGCTACAGGTAGGCCAGGAAGGGTATTGGGGGTGGAAAGGCAGGAGTTGAGCCAGATGTGTCCACTGTGCCCTCCAGACCTTGGCCAGAGGGCTGCCACATTGGGTAGGAAGAGAGAAAAACTGGGAGCAAGGAGGTTCTATCCAGGTCACATTCGGGACTCTGGAAAGAGACCGCCTCCCAGGCAGCCCCGCCTACCTGATGTGGCCTCATGAGAAGGAACTCAGCAGCATAGTGTGGTTGGGAAGGGACGCGTTTCCCCTCCGCCAGAAGCTCCTCTGTGGCCTGATTGGACCGCCGGGCCAGAAGGCACTGACAGAGACTCCATGGGAACCACACACACAGGGGAAGGGACCCTGCGGCAGAGGCTGCGGGTGGTTGTTGGAGGCTGGGGACCAAGTAGAGGCTACGCAGGGGACCCAGAGAGAGCTAGAGAGGGGCCAGGCCAGCCGAAAGCCCCTGGGGCCCAGCAGGAGGGACCCCTGGGAAGGTTACCTGCAGCGTATCCAGGAGTGCTCAGTCCCGGCGCCTGGGCAGCCACACCCAGCAGACCCCTCCACCCTCCACTGCCACCGCATCACTAACACCAGCGCCCCGAGTCAGCGGTTCACGCTGTCACATGAGATTGAGTCCATCGGGTTGCAATCCCAGATCCCCATTCACCCCCCTGCGGTGTGCAGAGGAGAGGAAGCTTCTTAGTTCCCTTGCAGCAGGCAGAGGAGATCAGGGCCACGCAGCCGTCCCCCAGCTCCCAGGTGGCTTGTGCAGAGCCCTGTGAACATCCCTGAAGTGCTGTTTGTCCTCCCTCCGCACGGGTTCAGTCGCTTTTGCTGGCCCAGCACCCATCCCGCCTTCTTCCAGAAGCTGCTCCCCACGCTGCCTTGGGAATGCCCAGGCACGGCTGTATGCGCTCTGCCTTAGAGGTACTGGCATTAGGGGAACCCCCTTCCGTCCCTGGTGGAGGGATGGACATGAGACCCATGCCATGCTGGCTGCACCCCGCCCCCGGAATGCCTGGAATGCTGACTCCTGGGCTCAATGACGCAGCGCTGGAACCCTGCTCCAAGCAGAAGCGCCTGGAAGAACTTGGCCCCACTCCTGCTCCCCAGGCCCCCGTGCTGCCCCACCTGCTCCCCAGGCCCCCGTGCTGCCCCACCTGCTCTTCCGCCCCCAGATTCTTCACTTTGATTTTTGTTTTTTAATTCAACTGTTTACTGTGGTAAAACATGCGTAACATAAAATGTATCACTGTAGCCATTTTTAAGTGCGCAGGTGAGGGGTGTTAAGCCGCCGTCTCTCCAGAACTCCTTCCGCTTCCCGAACGGCAGCTCCAGCTCCGTCCCTGTGAAACACTCACGTCCCCTCCCTGTCTCCCAGCCTCTTGCCACCTCCGTTTGACTTTCTGTCTCTGTGGATTTGACTTTTCCAAGTGCTTTGTAGAAATAAATCCCCTAGTATTTGCCCTTTTGTAACTGGCTGATTTCACTATCTCCTGAGATTCTGCCAGGTGGTAGCCTGTGTCAGAATCTCCTTCGTCTTTAGGGCTGAGTAATATTCAGTCGTATGGATGGAACACATCTCATCTACCATTTATCCATCAATGGGCACGTGGGTCGCTTCACGTTTTAACTATTGTGAAGAAGGCTGATCTGAACATGGGTGTACAAGCACGTTTTTGAATTCCTGTTTCCAGATATCGTGAATATATACCCAGAAGTGGAATTGCTGGATCACATGGTAATTCCTCGCTTTGTTTCTGAGGAACCTCCCTACTGGTTTCCACAGTGGCGGCTTCATTTTGCATTCCCATCAACCATGCACAAGGATTTCCATTTCCCCTATCCCCAACAGCACTTGTTGTTCTCTGCTTTGTTTTAATAAGAGCCAGGCTGATGGGTGTGAAGTGTTCACCTTTGCTTTTGACTAAGTGAGCCTCCTTCCTTCCATAAATCCTTCTGTATCCTTCCTGAAACTAGCCAGAGTTACTTTCCACTGCTTGCAGAATAACCCTGACTTACCCTAGAGGGGAGACTTGCTTGTGTCAGAACCACAGAAGCTTAAGGAGTCCGCCGGAGCTGGCGCTCTCTTGTGCCTCTCTTAGCAGTCAGCTTGCAGCGGGGCAACAGCTGTAGTCCCCTCCTGTGTGCAGGAAGCGATGGGGGAGGTGGAGGGCTGCAAACATGTGCAGAGGAGCCCCTGCTCTATAGGAGCTTAGGGCTGGTTGGAGAATCAGCTGTGTGCCAAGGAACTAAATTCAGCCCACATCTGGTGAGCCCCAGGTCCTTGCCAGACACCAGGGTTATATGGGAGCAAATTTAGACCTAGTTCCTTCCCTCATGAAGTCTACACTGTAGTCAGTGTCTGGCTGAGACACTTCCAGTGACCCACCCATGAGACACTATCCTCCCTAACTTCCTTGTTATCAGAGCACAGTTCCCAAATAGAAGATGAAATTGGGAAATACCTGACTCCCCAGAGTATGGGCAGGTGGCCCAGTTCTGTCCATAGGGGCTCTGGGAAAGCTTTGCATCCCCAACAAGAAGAGTTGAAAGTAGCATTTTCCCTTTCTTCCTGTAGACCTTATTATTGTGTGATGTGATGCTTGGAGCTGTGGCAGCCATGTTGACACCATGAGGTGAGGCCTTGCTGTAAGCTGGGGAAGTGAAAAATAGTAAACTGCTAGCTTCTTGCTGTTGTCACTGAGATGCTGAATCAAGTCTCTTTTCTTTTTTTGTTTGAGACGGACACTTGCTCAGTCTCCCAGGCTGGAGTGCAGTAGCATTATCTCGGGTCACTGAAACCTCTGCCTCCTGAGGTTCAAGCTATTCTTCTGCCTCAGCCTCCCAAGTAGCTGGGAGTACAGGGGCCCACCACCACATCCAGATAACTTTTTTATATTTTTAGTAGAGATGGGGTTTCATCATGTTAGCCAGGCTGGTCTTGAACTCCTGACCTCAGTGATCCACCCACCTCAGCCTCCCCAAGTGCTAAAATTATAGGCATGAGCCACTGTGCAAGGCCCAAATCTCTTATTATGTGAGAAAAATAAGTTCCTGTCATTAAAGCTACTTTTCCCTGGATATTTTGTTACAGCCTCAGGCATTCTGCCTGATACAAAGAGGATGACAGGAAGTGAAGAATCACCTACAGCAAGAGGGCTCCAGCTGGGCTGCGGCGGTGAAGCCAAGACGAGCTGCACTGAGCAGGGAGCCAAGACCCTGTCAGGGAGATGGGGGCAGCCTCCCCAAGAAAGTGATCACTGAGCCGATGTCAGGACCAAAACCCGTGGATCTCAGGCAGAAAGGGGAGCGTGGAGTCCGTAGGAGCTCGCTGGAGTCACTTGGAGAGAGTCTGACAGTCACACCTGCTCCCACCTCACTCAAATGAGACCTGAATGTCCAGGGTTGGGGACCCAAATGTGCAGCAGAATTGATACCTGTGGACTGGCATGCCGGGGAGGCTGGCCTGGAGAGTGTGGGTGGGGAGAGATGAGACTGGGGTGCGAGGGGTCAGCTAGAAGCAGATAACGCCCCACAGAGGGGGGAGCACAGAGGAGCCCAGGCATGGCTTGGCAGCCTGGCACAGGAGAATGTGCACACCTGAGTCACCCAGACTCTGATCTTGGCCCCCCCAGCCCCTCCCTGGAACCCAGGGAAAATCACTTCCCTGTCTGGGTTTCACTTTGCCCAAATGCTAAATGGGCACCACAACCTCCCGTCCAACCCGGAGCAGCTGGGAGGTGGGGACCCTGCTGCCATCAGAAGCCATGTGGGAGCAGTTCTTGGGGGTGCTCTTTCGGGGGTCCCTGCTTCTGTCCTGGGCCGGGGTGTGGGCCCAGCCGTGCCTTGAGATGAGAAGGTCGCAGAGGCCATTAGGCCTGGATGGTCCTGTCCCTACTGTGGCCCATGCTGCTGCATCTCCCGCTGTAGTGGGTTGGATGGTGGCCCCCAAAAGGTAGGTCCACCCAGACCCTCAGAACTGTCCTTATTTGAAATAAAGGTCTTCAAAGATGTCATTAAGATGAGTATCTTGAGATGCGATCAACCTGGACTACGCTGAGATGACAATGACAGGTGTCCTTTTAAGAAGAGGAGAGGGTACAGAGACACAGAGGCAGAGAGGAGGAGGCCACGTGAGGGCAGAGACGGGGACAGGGCCAAAGGACAGCAAGGAGAACCCACAGGCAGCAGACGCCAGGACGGAGACCAGCGGAGGCTGCCTCTAAGCTCCAGAAGGAGCCATCGCCACCGGAGCCTTAACTCCAGCCCTCTGGCCACAGAGGTGTGGCATCACCGTGGGGTCGGCAGCCCAGCTCACACTCGTGTGTCACAGCAGCTCCAGGATGCTGGTGCACAGCCTGCCCACGCATCTCACCGCCTCCAGCTCCTCCCAGAAGGCAGTGGTGCCCAGGGGCCACAGACCATCCACCTGCCGATCCCTGTGGGTCCCCTCCCCACCCTTGATGCTGGGGCTGGAGGCCCGAACGGAGCAGAGCAGGACGCCCTTCTCAGCAGCGAAGCCGCCATCCCCTCGTGGCCAGCTTACCCGGCCCCAGAAGGGCGGCCTGGCCGAGGAGGGGCCATCTCATCAGTGCTGCGGGAAGCTTGTGCTGTTGTGGTGGCAGAGACTGTATGGCACCCAGGGTGACCTTCCCATGACAAACGCAGCGCTGGCATCAATTATTCACGCCGAGCGTCTTGGAACGCTCTCAAACACACGGGCCAGGGCTTTTTGTTGTTACCCCCACCCGCCTTTAAAGATATTTGTCAAATCTGTGTCTGGCAGAAAAACAGAGAGACGGGGCATTTGGGAGGGACAGGGAGCGGAGCGCCCACGGGGTCCGCCAACTCGCCGGCGCCAGGCTCTCCGCAGTGGCCCCTTGCAGAAAGAGCTGTCTGCCGGCCGCAGGGCCTTTGATTCCTCTCTGACAGGACGCTGACAGATTGATCTGGAGCTGTACATAATTCATGCGCCCCGAGCAGCTGTGAATTCTGAGCAGCCTTTCTACGACACAGACAACACCAATGAAGTTGGGCGGGAGAGAAGGGCGTGGGGCTCTGGCGTCATTTCCAGCTGGGACAGGGAGATGGGGCCTACCCCTCCTCTCTTCCTCTGCCACTTTCCTGGCTGCCGCTGCCCCCAGGAGATGCTTCTTAGGGGTGCAGAGAAGAGTTCAAGGGGGGTTCCGGGGCTGTGGGGCTGGCCGCAGGCACTGGTCATCAGCTCAGAGACAGATCTACAGGGGCCCTCCCCGTCTGCCTCCTGGAAGCCCAACACACCCTTCCAGATGGCCAGCCAAGGGAAGGCTGCAGCCCCTCAGGGACCCCCTCAGGCCAAAGTGCTGCACACACAGCTAGCTGGGTGACCTTGCGCAGGTCACTCAGCCGACCTGAGCCACACTCTCCCTGCAAAAGCACAGGGATAAGAAGGAAGACAGGTGAAGGCGCTTCCCTTCCACCTGCAATCCGGCTTTGGGCTGCTGTTAGAGTGAAAGCCACTTGGGATTCTCCTAGCATGTCACACCCGTCCCCCTTTTCCACATGGCTCCCTGGCTCCGGCTCCTGGGGTGCAGCCATAGGCAGAGTCTTGGGACCTGGTTCACACTCAGACCTTGAAGCATAGAACATGACCCACAGTAGACCATGGAGCATGGAGCAGAGCCACCATCGGGTAGAGAAAGCCTCGTCGAACTCGGTTCCTCAGAACCTGGGATGTGGTTCACAAGCCCAGCGAGCCAGCAGAGCCACCAGCGTTTGCAAAGAACGGCACCTGGGCCTCCCCAGGAATTCAGACTCAGAGGTCCTGGTGGACCAGGAATCCACACTGTTCTCCTGATGTGACAGGTGGCCGCTGCCTGGCCAGAAACGGGTACCTGGGAAGGGGCCCAGGCCCAGCTCCACGATATTTTCCAACTGCGGTGGGCTGGAGGTGTTTCTGCAAAACGATTAGGTTGTCCTTTTTCCCAGTGCTTCTGGTTGAGGACATTGATATTGTTTCCTCATTGTATTTATTGTTGATAGATTTTTTTCCAAATTGCAAAAGTAATACGTACATAAATGATTTATTATTCTCCACGCTTTTCTGCATTTAAATTTTTTCAGGCCAGGCGTGGAGGCTCATGCCTGTAATCCAAGCACTTTGGGAGGTCGAAGCAGGTGGATCACTTGAGGTCAGGAGTTCAAGACCAGCCTGACTAACATGGTAAAACCCCATTTCCACTAAAAATACAAAAAATTAGCTGAGCATGGTGGTGTGCACCTGTAATCCCAGTTACTTGGGAGGCTGAGACAGGAGAATTTCTTGAACCCAGGAGGCAGAGGTTGCAGTGAGCTGAGATCATGCCACTGCACTCCAGCCTGAGCGACAGAACTAGACTCCATCTCAAAAAAACCAAATTT
>NW_016107569.1:142882-145213 GCF_001604975.1 Cebus imitator
AAAAAAAAAAAAAAAAAAAAAAAACCATGGAAAATAGAAGAATGGGAAAAAAACCATTTCCCAGGCTGGGCATGGTGGCTTGTACCTGTAATCCCAGAACTTTGAGAGGCTGAGGCAGGGGGATCATTTGAGGCCAGAAGTTCAAGACCAGCCTGGCCAAAACAGCAAGACTCCATCTCTAAAACCAAATAAATAAACAAAAAGAAAACTCTCCCCCACAATCCCTCTGTACAGAGATGTCAACCATGAGCACCATGGTCTGTGTCTTCCCAGGACCATGATGACGTGAACAGAGAGACGTCCTATTTTATCTTACCATGTTTTTACTGTGGCAAAATAGAGATCATAAAATTTACCATTTTGACCATTTTTAGGTGTATATTGTTGTGCAGCCATCACCACCATCCATCTCTGGAATGCTTTCGTCTTCCAAACTGAAACTCCGTCTCATCAAGCACTCACTCCTCATTCCCCCTCCCCATCCCCCAGCAGCCTCCATTCAACTTTCTGTCTCATAGATCTGACAACTCTAGGGACCGCACAGGAGTGGAATTATGCAGCATTTGTCTTTTTGTGACTGCCTTATTTCACTCAGCACCACGTCCTCAAACTTCATCCAGATTGGAGCATGCATCAGAATTTCCTTCTTTCTAAGGCTGAGAGAGAGATCCGATCTATGAAATAAAATCATGTTATGGGTACAGAGTCTCTGTGCCAACTGATTTTTCACACAACATAGATTGAAAACCTCCTCCCATCAGAAACTGAGATGTAACTTCCACCACTTCACCCACCAGGTACATTTTCCTGAAAGCAGCTCTGGGCTGGGAGCACGAAGCCCAGGTCCTCTTTCCAGCTTGGTCACCTGGGACAGGGCAAGTCCCAACTTAGGCCTCACTTGACTCCTGTCCAGTGAGGGGCTCAAGCTCACGCTGAAGCCCCAAAGTGCCCGCTCATAGGCCATGTCTGGCCTACAGTTAAGATGCATGTGAGCTTCAGAAGTTTTCATTTTAAATTGACATAAAAAATCTGGAGCCTTCACCTGTGTCCAGAGTCCATTACACCACCCCGCCCCTGTTTAGCGATTCACAGGGACTCATGGGACTTAGAATATTGTTTGTATTACAGCAAAAGGACACAAAACAGAATCAGCAAAGGGAGAGGTGCATTGGGCAGAGTCCCGGGCAAGAAGGTGCCAGTTTCTAAGGGTTTCTTCCTTCCCAGAGCAGTCCCATGGGAGTGATTCCCCCTGCAACGTGTTGTAGCAGTACATTCCAAGTGTCATCTACCAGAGAAGCTCATTAGAGACTCAGTGCCCAGGGTTTTTATGGGATCTGGTCACACAGCTCCCTCTGTCTAGCATGTAACAAAATTCCAGACCTCCAGAAGGCAAGCAGGTGTTCTGCATAAACACCATTTTGTATGCAAACAGTTCAGGCACAGCAAAGCATTATTATTAGTTAGAGAATATGGTAACTCTCTCAAAATCCAAGTTCCCAGATGCCAGTCAGAGGCTATTCTTGCAAGCAGGCCTTTGAAAGGAGGGCAGTCTTGAGCATGCTATGTTAGTTCTCTTGTGCACACACACCAAAATCCAAGATTTTAAAAGTCCAAGGCTTAAGACAGAAATGCAGACCATCTGGCCACCTTTCTGGGAGAGAATAGCTATATCTTTAAGGCAGGTGGGTGGGTCTAGGAGTCGTCATTGTTCCAATCCTGCAAATTCGCGGTAGGTTTGAGAGTAGAAAGAAGTCTAATGAAGACATGCAACCCTCGCTAAAAACTACAAAATGCCATTGAGAGAAATTAACAAAGATCTAAACAAATAGATGTATATACCATGTTCATGGATTGGTAAATGACGATACTGTAAATATATCATGTTCCCCTAATTAATATCTAAATTCAATGCAATTTCAATAAAAATCCCAGTAGGTTTCTTTCTCTTGGAAATTGACAAGATGAGTCTAAAATTCATATAGAAAAGCACTGGGCCAAGAAGATCTTGAGAACAAAGAACAAGGCTGAAAGACTCACGCTAGAAGACATCAGAAGAAAAGCCACAGTAACTAGGACAGTGTGGACAAGAATAGACAAACTGACTGATGGAACAGAGGGAATCCAGAAAGAAGCTTGTCCTCCCCACAATGGACTCAACAGGGCAACTCAGCCATAAATGGGGAAAAGACAGTCATCTCAAAAACATCTCACAAGGCCAAGTATGGTGGCTCACACCTGTAATCCCAGCACTTTGGGAGGCTAAGGCAGGAGGATTGCTTGCAGCCAGGGATTTGAGGCCAGCCTGGGCAACACAGTGAGATCTCACCTCTA
>NW_016107569.1:146183-154915 GCF_001604975.1 Cebus imitator
AAAAAGAAAAAAGAATAATAACTTGAACCACAGTAAGAATGATTACCCATTAGAAGAACCTACTAAGAGAGTGAAAAGGTCATCCATACAGTGAAATTAATGCAATACGAGGATTCATATTTATAACATTCCTAAAAACCAATAAGAAAAAGACATCCCAGGAGATAAATGGGCCTGGTTAGGCAGAGAGGCCAACAGAGTTCCCAAAAGGCCCAAAAAAAAAAAAAAAAACAACCCATATAACAAGAGGCTGAGCTTCATTAGCCAACAGGAAAATGCAAATACAAGCCACAATGCAATGTCAATAAACACCCACCAGAAAAGCTAAAACGAAAAAGATAGAAAATAATAATATTACTTGGTAAGGATGTGGAGCAATGCACCTCTCTTACACTGCTGGTGGGAGGAAAATGAGAACAGCACTTTGAAAAGAAAAGCCATGCGCCAGACTGTTCACAGCAGCACTATTTATAATTGCCCAGAAGCCCAACAATAGTAGAATGGGTAGAGTGTAGTTTTCTCCCCCATTGGAATACTGTACAGCAAGGAAAATTAATCATCTACCTCAACACACAGCAACGTGGATGAATCTCTCAAACATATGCTGAGAAGTAGAAGCCAGAAGCAAAAGAGTACACACTGTGTCACCCCATTTGTATGAAGTACAGACATAGACAGGAGGGACCTTCAGAGGTGCTGGTTCCATGGGACCCATTTGTGAAAATTCATTCACTCATGGGCACTCATCCATTCATTCATGGACATTCATTCATTCTTCATTCATGGGCACTCATTCATATACTCTGGACACTTATGGGCAATTTACTATGTGTGTTATTGAGGGGAAATAGTTGCCTTTCTAAATCCTCACAACATTTCAGACATCAAATGTGGGTCTTTTTCCACCAACCAGTTCTTTAGCTCTTGGCAGACACTGACCAGGTATCCTACAATTTAACTCGATCCTGACACTAACTGCCCAGAGTTAGCGCAGACCCCACAATCCCACAGACTGCATCCCACTTCCGAAGCCAAATTGGGACCTCCTGTACTTTTGAACCACTGATTATAAATTGGGGGTTCCCACAGCCCTCTCTCGTGTTCAGTCATTTGCTAAAATGGTTCATAAAAGTCAGGGAAACACTCATTTACATTTACCAGTTTTCATAAAGGGCACAACTCAGGACCAGCCAGTTGGAAGATCTGTATCTGGCGAGACATGGTGAGGAGCACAGAGCTTCTATGCCTGCTCTGGGCACGCCACTCTCCCAGCACTTCCGTGTGTTCACCGGCCCGGGCCTCCAAACACTGGCGTTGAGTGTTTTTATAGAGGTTCCATGACATTGGCGTGATTGAGGGAATCATTGGCCATTGGAAACTAATTCAATCTCCAGCCCCTCTCCCTTCCTCAGAGGTGAGGGAGCTGAATGTTCCAGCCTTCCAATTCCACAGTTGGTTCCTGTGGCAACCAGCCCCCACCCTGGAGCTATCTAGGGGTCCCCAGCTATCAGTCATCTCATTGGCTGGGCATCGTGGCTCACGCCTGTAATCCCAGCACTTTGGAAGGCTGAGGTGAGCAGATCACAAGGTCAAGATATCGAGACCATCCTGTTCAACATGGTGAAACCACATCTCTACTAAAAATACAAAAATTAGCCGGGTGTGGTGGCACACGCCTGTAGTCCCAGCTACTCGGGAGGCTGAGCAGGAGAATTGCCTGAACCAGGGAGGCAGAGGCTTCAGTGAGCCGAGATCGCACCACTGCACTCCAGCCTGGTGATACAGGTAGACTCCATCTCAACAAAAAGACACTCATCACTCCACAGCTTCCAAGGGTCTTAGAAGCTCTTGGGTCAGGTATCGGGAACAAGACCAAATATTACTAAATATTAAGAAAAGATGCCCCCATCACCTCATCACTCAGGAAATTACAAGGGTTTTAGAAGCTCTGTGCCAGGAGCCAGGAGCCAGGGCAGAGAACAAATACATATTTCCTATTATGTCAGTTACACTTAAATAAAAGCAAACACAAACATCTGGGGACAAAAGGATGGGGCATGGCTCTGGCTTACCATATGCCACTCCGTTGACACTGTGACCTCTGACCTGGGCTGTCTCCAAGGCCCCTTCTCTCAGTCCCAAGCGGCCTCCAATAGAGCATCTTTGTTCCCAGGTGTGATTTGGAATCACACCAACCAGCCAGTCGTCCCTGAACTGCCTGCAGATCCAGGTGCCATTGTTGTTTGCCACATTATAAAGGTTCTGGGCCAGGTGCTATGGCTCACGCTTGTAATCCTGGCACTTTGGGGGGCCGAGGTGGGCGGATCACTGAAATCAAGAGTTCGAGACCAGCCTGGCCAACATGGTGAAACCCCGTCTCTACTAAAAATAGAAAAATTAGCCAGGCGTCGTGCTGGGTGCCTTTAATCCCAGCTACTCGGGAGGCTGAGGCAGGAGAATCGCTGGAACCTGGGAGGTAGAAGTTGCAGTGAGCCAAGATTACGTCTCTGCACTCCAGCCCGGTCGACAGGACAAGACTCTGTCTCAAAACATATATACATACATACATACATACATAAGGTTCTGGCAATTCGGAAATCCAAAACCTCCTGGGGAAAGCTGGCTCTCACCTTGGCTCAGGGTCCAGTTCCAAGACCAGCCATTGGGAAGCCCTGCCCGGCCCATGCCCCTCCAGGGAGAGCAAGCCCCGCAGGCTCTCTGCTGACACAGGCTGGCACTGCAGGCTCTGCACGGCAAAGCCAGGCAGCCCAAACCATCGCTGATGGGTGAAAAGCAGAACTTTGGAAGCCAGCAGCACAAAGCTCAGCTCTGCCTCTTCCTGGCTGTGTGACCCCGGCAAGTTATAGACCCTCTCTAGACCTCCACTCCGTTATCAGCAGTATGGTCCTAAGCCCCCATGGACGTGGTTCTTGTGGACATTAACTGGAATATTCACAAAGCATCACTTAGCACCGAGCCTCACACAGTCCTCGGCACGCACAGCACTGTGACTGTCGTTATTGTCACTCTCCTTTCTCACTCTTTAGTTCATTTCCAAGTCCAGATTTTACCACTCTGAATGAGCTCTGTGAACTCACCTTTCCTCAAGCTTGTAAGATAATATCTAATATCCAACAGAAGCAGCAAACTGACTTCTGAGATGAAGTCTTTCTAACCCGTGTGGTCAACACAACTAACTAGGTTCTAGGTGCAATTTGTGTGTGTTTGGTTGGTTGGCTGGTTGTTGCTTGGTTGGTTTCAAGAAGGAGTCTCGCTCTGTCACCAGGCTGGAGTGTAGTGGCACGATCTGGGCTCACTGCAACCTCCGCCTCCTGGGTTCAAGTGATTCTCCTGCCTCAGCCTCCCAAGTAGCTGTGACAACAGGCGCGTGCCATGACACCCAGCTAATTTTTGTGTTTTTAGTAGAGATGGGGTTTCACCATGTTGGCCAGGATGGTCTCCATCTCTTGACCTCCCAAAGTGCTGGGATTACAGGCGTGAGCCAGCACGCCCAGCCCCAGGTGCAAGGTTGTGTTTGCCATCTGTTCCCTTCTTTCCGCAACTCACATGCAGTATGCGCTTCCTATTGCAGCGAGCTGGGCTGCATGCAGTGGGGAGATGAGAAGCACCTCCGCAGGTTTATGGGGGAAAATTTATTACTGCAGCTTCGAACTACAGAAGTACTGGAGCTTGTGGTTTGGGAGCCAAAGGCAGCTGGAGCTTTCGTTTCATTTGGCTCTTAGGAAAATGATGCAAATGCCCCCCAAACCCCTGCCTCTGGATTCAGACCCCAGGGGAATTCTTCCAGGTTAATAAAGACCAGCTCCAAAAGACATCCTCCGGGAAGGTTCATTAAAAACCCCAGCATCCTCCCCGCCGTGGCTCCATCTAAAACCTAGAGTGCAGAGAGGCTTGAGCACCTGGGGCATCACCACCGATGCCCAGCGGACAGTGTCGACTCAGGTTTCCAGACTGTGACAGTCACCAAGTCTCTCAGTGAATCCCCCAGACCCACAGCTCTGGGGTAAATGGGTCTGTGAGGCCCCTGGAGGGAAATAAATGGACTCTTCAACTGCTGGGGCAGGAAGGTGTCAGTCAGCTCAGGGCCAGCAGGGTATAATGCAGGATGGCAACATGTAGCAAGCAGTCTGCCACTCCCCTGCCCACGCCCTTGGCAGGCATTGCTAATCCATCCCCGTGCTCATTCCCACTGAGCCCCAGTATGGCTTCTGAATCCTTCTTAGCCCACCGCCCCAGGTAGCCAGAGTGATAACAGGAGGGGGTCAGGGACATGTTTAGGGTGGAAGGAGCACCAGATTGAGAACCCAGGAGCCTGGGCTGTAGCTCCAGATCAGACCCTGGTTCCTCATGATACCTCTGGGAGATTGTTGACCTCACGGCCCCCATTTTCTGATCTGTAGAATGGGGAAGAATGTAGGAGAGAGGCTGGTTATTAAATTGGGCTCACGTGCTCTCCCCTCTCAGGGGCACCAGTAGCCTTTGACGAGCACCAGCTCCTGCTACAGTCATTTCCGAGCCTCTCAGCCTTCCATGACCAAACAGTGGGAACAGTAAGCAGTCTCGAAGATGCAGTAAGGGCACAGGGAGGGCACACCCAGAATGCACTTAGCCTTGTCCCCAGCCCGCAAGAGTGCTTGAAAAATGCTGGGCAACGTTGCTGTTTTCATTTTTTTTGAGATGGAGTCTCGCTCTGCCGCCCAGGCTGGAGTTCAGTGGCGCCATCTGGGCTCACTGCAACCTCTGCCTCCCAGGTTCAAGTGATTCTCCAGCCTCGGCCTCCTGAGTAGCTGTGACTACAGGCACGTGCCACCCCACCCAGCTAATTTTTGTATTTTCAGTAGACACGGTTTCACCATGTTGGCAAGGCTGGTTTTGAACTCCTGACCTTAAGAGATCCACTCACCTCTGCCTGTCAAAGTGCTGAGATTATAGGCATGAGCCACCATGCCTGTCCAGCATTGCTGTTTTCTGACTGTAGCCTACTGAAGAGCTGTATCACATCATAGATGCTGCTAAATCAGCTGAAGAGAAAGATTCAAGGCCTCGCCCCACTCTCTGCCCACCCTTCCCTGCCCTCAGTACAGCAGACTCATGCAGAGGAAGGGTTGGTCCCATGGTGGATGCTGACTGGGAGCTTGGGAAGCTACCTGGATGCTGACAGGCACTTAGAACTGGACGGTGTTGAGTTCGTGGTGCAGAGTAGGTCACCGTGAAGGGCTTGCTATTCCATGGGTGTGAACTGACCCCTTCCCCTCTGTTTGCATGGACCCCATGGCAACCACCTGAGGGGTGGCTGGGCCCCAGAGGGATAAAGAGTGCTCAATGGGGGCTGAGGGTAATCCAGGAAGGCGTCCTGGAGGAAGAAGGGTGAGCTCCACCTGGGATGTGGTCAGCGGTGTATGACAGTGGGTATTTGGTCACATAATTACTTTTCCTACCAGATGGCAGCAAATCCTACAGAGAAATGGTATCGGGAGGTGGGAGAGGAAACCCAGAGCTTTCACGGGGAGAGGTTGTTCCCTGGCCATGATGGAGGGTGATGGGGACACAGCCACGCCCCTCCCTCACTCATGCCTTGGCCAGGGCAGTCATCTCCTGCACTTTCCTGCCTGCCCCTTCCACATCACTGGGGCTTTCTTGCCTTTCTGCTTCCTGTGGGCAGGAGAGCTGGGGACAGAGGCGTTTTCTTGCCCAGTTCTGTCCTCACAGTCCCACTCCAGCCTAGAGTGCTCAGCTGCCTTGGCCGAGCCCTGCTCCCCTCCCCCTCCCCCTTGTTGGGGCAGGTAGGGGGGGATCCCTCTTGCCAGGTATTAGCCCAGATGTCCCCGCTGCCCCCAGTTCAGGAACCTAGGGAAGCAGGCAACCTGTGCAGTCTGTGCTGGGGCCTAGGCCGGCTTCCCGGTGCTCTCCACCTCAGAGCACTAAGAAGCTGCCTCTGAGGTAGTGCCAGGAGCACCCACACCGGGTGGCAAGGTGGTTAGGGTCACTGCTCCAGCAGGCAGGTCCAGGAAAACTCCACCCTCCCATGGCCTCAAGATGCTGGGTGTCCAAAGGCCTCCTGCTGTCAGCCCTCCCCACTTCCAGCCCGGTCCCCAATGCTGTGGCCTGGGTGCCCCTGTTCTCACTGGCCAGAGAGGAAGCAGCTTCACTTATGAACAAACAGAGGCTCTGGGCCACAGTGGCCTTGCCGGGGTCCCTTGCCTCACTGGGTCCTCTTTCCCCACGCTGGAAGCCCACCCAGCCACCAACACTATCAGCCAGCCCAAGTCAAAGCATGAGGTGTCCTCTCAAAGAAATCGGGCTGTTAGGGATCTGGAAATGTCTGCCCCTCCCCAAGCCCCCAGCTGCGTTCCCTCAGCTATGCTGCTGGGGAGGAGGGTCTGGGGCTGATGAATTGGACAAACGCAATGCCAACCCTCAGTGATGAAAAGAAAAAAAACAGCAGGGCTGGGCGTGGCGGCTCACGCCTGTAATCCCAGCACTTTGGGAGGTCAAGGGGGGCAGATCACCTGAGGTTGGGAGTTCGAGACCAGCCTGGCCAACACGGTGAAACCTCAGCTCTACTAAAAATATGAAAACTAACCGGGTGTAACGGCATACATCTGTAATCCCAGCTTTTCGGGAGGCTGGGGTAGGAGAATTGCTTGAACCTGGGAGGCAGAGGTTGCAGTGAGCTGAGGTTGTGCCACTGCACTCCAGCCTGGGTGACAGAGTGAGACTCTGTCTCAAAAAAAAGAAAACAACAGCAGCAGGACCTGTGATGCTCTGAGCTCTTGCCACGGGTCAGCCCTGTGCTGCAGGAAGAGCCCATGTAATCCCCAGCGCACCCCTGGGAGGTGGGAATTCCCACCGATTGTCACCCACATGTTACAGACCAGGATGCTCAGAGAGGTCAGGAGGCCCAGCCAAGGTCACACCGCTAGGCAGTGGAGAAGCGGGGACTGAACACCTCATCTCATGGTTTGGCTACCTCCTCCTGCCATCTCATTCTCTGTCAGAAGCCAGTGACTCATGGGCAGAGCAGCCCCAGCCTCAGTGATGGTGATATTTCACCATCATTGAAATATCACCACCATTGCCCGATTTCTTTGGCTGAAGGCTACTCTTTCACGAATACCGCCTCCCACGGGGGAGAAGCCGTGGTGCCTAAACTCTTCTCTGGGAAGGGGTTTGACATCCTTTCCCAAAACTTGGGAGAGGTTTCTGCTTTTATAATAGAAGGTGGACAGAACACTTCAGGAGAAAAGCAGCTGGTGCAGGGAACAAAGAACGAAGAAGGGAGCTGACGTTATTAAGGACTTACTTTTTGCCAGACAATTTTATAAACATCTCATTGCATCCAACAGGAACTGTTATCCCCACTCTACAGATGAGGGGTGGGGAAACTGAGTCTCCAGTGCTGTGAGCCGCTGGACACCGCGCTGCTGGTTAACGTGCAGCCGGGTGTCTTACCAGGGGCTGATGAGGGGAAAGGTCAGTCTTGGGGAATCCCCAGCCTCCTCGGGAAGAGCTCGGGGCAGGTGCTGGCAGCCCGGGCACAGGGAGGGCTTGGCATCCTACGGGAACTCCAGTCTCTCTTGTTCTTCCTGAAGCCTGTGCAGGCTTTGGACAGAGAGTGGCCGGAGGGGAGCAGAGGCAGCTCCTCGCAGAGGTCACCAGGCTGGAGCGGAGCCACTGTGCCAACCATGCCTGCAGCCCGTGGCCTGAACGCCTTCCAGGTCCCTGCAGGGCCTTGCCCGCCCTGCCAGCTCTGGGCAGCTGCTGCTTTGGATGACTCTGGGGCAGCCAGGGAAAATTCCTCACCCCACCCCTAGCCAGAGATGAGAGGTGTCCAGGCCTCAAAATCACTGCCCTGCCTCCCCCACCACTGGCCACTAAACACCCCCTGTGCCAGGATCTGTGCCAAGGGCTCTGTGTGCTGTGTCATCTCAGCGACTCCTCCCCCTGCCCTGTCCAAGGAACAGGTGACAACACCTGCTCAGGGAGCCAACTCAACTTTCTCAAGGTCACTGCTAAACCAGCCAATGGCAGGCAGAGTAGAAATCTGAATTCAGGCTGGGTCTGTAAACCCTCTCTAAGCCACCGGATTCCATGTCAGGGACTCTGGCCTAGTGAGTGGCAGTGACCCTCTCCATGCCAGTGTCCTGAACTTTGTGGGGTCACTCTCAAGTGAGAACAGTTTCGTGGTTGCCTCTATGAGCCAAGCCTTGTACTGGGCTCGGGGTAAAACAGTGACAAAGGGAGACGACAGACATCCCTGCTCCAGTGGGTCCTACAGTCAGGCGGGGCAGACGAGGCATGAACCAAGCAACCCCAGAGAGACCAGGTGGCATTCGAGGATTGAGGCTCGCTCTGAGGGAAAGGGGCAAGCACTGGTAACAACCCAGGATAAAGCGGCGTGGGCTGGCCCCGGAGTCAGGGCTGGGGTTGACATCAGATCCCCAGGGTATCCATAGAGAGAGGCTGGCAGCTGAGATAAGGAAGGAGAGCACTGGGTGGAAGGGACTGTGTGTGCAAAGGCCCTCAGTGATGGGCGCAGGGCGTGGAGGGCTCGGGAACCAGGTCAGAGCGGCTGGAGACAGGGAGGTGTGAGATGAGGCTGGGATGGAACGTGGTCAGGACGACAGGGCTGATCCTAAAAGCAGTGGAATTTACTGAAGATTAGCGGGGCCTGTAATCTCAGCACTTTGGAGGCCGAGGCAGGCAGATCA
>NW_016107569.1:155290-162698 GCF_001604975.1 Cebus imitator
TTTTTTGAGATGGAGTTTCGCTCTTGTTACCCAGGCTGGAGTGCAGTGGCGTGATCTCGGCTCACCGCAACCTCCGCCTCCTGGGTTCAGGCAATTCTCCTGCCCCAGCCTCCTGAAAACTTTTGAGTTGTTAGCCAATCGGGTTTCAGTTTAGATTGTGAGGTCTGGCTCCAGCCAACGGAGATCAGACACAGCAGTAAGGACGACCCCAAATGCGTAAGGGAAAAATTTGTGTGTTTTCCTTTGTTGATTGTACTCTCATGGCAAGATGGCTAGTCAGAGTACCCTTCCTGCAGCCCAGGAAATAAAAATGGCGTTGCTGAAAGACCCTTTGTCTCAGTGCTACTTTTTCTTTGTGGCACCGAGCATCTATTTCCAACGTCTATTTCCAACAGCACTCCAGCCTGGGTGACACAGCAGGACTCCATCTCAAAAAAGAAAAAAAAGAAAGAAAGAAAAGAAAAATGAATGTATGGGCTATTGCACGTGGGGAGGGATGACATCATGAGCACATTAATTTCTACATGTTCTGCCAGGTGCTTCCCCTGCACTAAATGGCCCCAAATGCACCGTCCTATGCCCACCTCCTTTTTTGTTTTGTTTTAGAGGTGAGGATTCACTAAGTTGCCCGCCTCAGCCTCTAAAAGTGCTGGGATTACCAGTGTGAGCCACTGCATCCAGCGCCCATTTATTTTGTTGACAGCTGTTGTCTCTTGGCTACCAAGGGTCCACATCTAACAGGAGCGGGTGCCTTCTCTGGAGCTCGTCTGCTTTGCTGCCGGCTGGTTGCAGACACCTTCATTTCTCCTGATTGCTGTAACAGTCCTGTCTGAGCAGAGTGTGTGGGCTTTGCAGCAACTCTTCCCTCCCCACCCCCAAGGGATTGTGCTTACTCTTGGCTGACTCTGGGCTCTGGGTGGCACCTGTCCTCCTGAGCCTCACGCAGTCACCCCTCTCCGAGAAGAAGCAGGTGACAGCCCAGGAAGCCAAATCCCAGCGACGCACAGGCCACCCACCCTCCGTCCCGCCCACATCTCCGGCAGCTTGTTTGGCCTCAGGGAATCCCGGGCCCTTGTCCCATCCAACTGGCCAGCTGTGGTGTGAACCAGGGATTGAAAGCCCATATGTGACCAGCTCTGGTAATGAGATTCCCACTGCCCCCGCCTGGGCACGTGTTCATTCATTCCAGGTATGGCCAGCACTGGGTCCTCGAGGGCCTGGAGTGCAGAGGGGGAGACATCCAGGTCAAGCCAAGCTCACCCGATACCTGGCCAAGTACTGGAACCAAAGGAGGCCCAGAGTGCAGTGGGCTCCAGCCTGGAACAGCCCGGGGAACCATGCCTTTCCTCCGTGCAGCTGGGCTCCGTCTCCTTGCAGCTTTCCACCTCCTGGTCCTCGCTCAAGCCATCCAGGCTCCTTGGCTGCAGGATTCCAAACTCCTTCTCAGGCACGACCCAGAAGGGCAGCCAAGAGGCCTCTTCCACCGATGGAAAACAGAGCTCTCACCAAACCAGTCAAGCAGATTCCTACTAAGCTAGTTTGGTTTTTTTAATTGGCTAGAGGCCTAGAATCCAACTGGCAGGGATGGAGCAGACAGATGGGATCCTATATGAAGCTCCTGACTCATTCAACTTAGAAAGAGAAGAAAACCTTATTAGTCAGCTTCAAAGGGCTGTGACTTCGCAGGAAGCCTTCTCTGGCCCAGCCAGCTGGGACTGCCTCGCCCCCCTGGCTTGCATTGCCTGGCTCTGCCTGGCCCTGCCAGAGGCTGCTATATCCTAGGCATTGTAACCAGGGAACCCACCAACCCCATTCGTATACCCGAGAACAGGTGCTTCCTGGGTCCTGGGGTTTCCTGTGTGCCCACCAGCAGGGCAGACCAGATCAAAGGGTCCCCCATGGCCATCCTCACGGTGCCACCCTTGGTCTGAGCTCAAAGTGACCTTGCCCAGGAGGCTACTGGTGTCACTGAGCTCCACCTCCCCAGGAGTCCAGCATGTGGCTGGGGACGTGGACATCTGCTCAGCCCAGAGGCTACAGTTTGTCTCTTGTTGATCAAACGATGCTCACCAGACCTTATCTCCTTCCCAACCCCTCTGTGGGTCCCCCACTGCCATCCATGGGTCCATGGCTACCTTCACTGTAGCCAGGTGGAGAATCTCCCTTCAGAGTCGCTGGAGGGGTTGCCTAGGCTTGACTTCCTCCATCACTGCCATCTTCTAAAAGCCCTGGCCAAGGGATCTCAGCCAATAGGGCTGGGCCAGGCACGCTGTCAAGGGGCGCTGTGCAGGGCCCCAGAGCACCTTGAGTCCAAAATCCATCAACTCCCCCAACATCTCTTGCACAACTGTCACATCCCTGACGCGGTGCAGGCACCAGCAGTGGTGCTGGGATGAATGAGGTGTGTTGCCTCTGATGACAGAGCCTATAATATCCTCTATATTTGTTTTCAAAGAACATGCTTTCAGGAGGCCAATAAGCAAACCGTAACACACCAGAGTGAAAACGTCAAACGTCAGTCTTCCTTTTCCCTTTTATTTGTGCCTACTGCATGCTGTGCATGCAGATTATCTCATTTAAAGCTTTTAGCAATCCTTCTAGGATAGTTATGGTCATCCGATTTCACAGATGAGGAAAAGGAGGCTCAGAGAGGTTGTGAGCTTGCAGAAAGTGACAAAGCTGCTAAGTGACTGAGCCAGATTCAAACTTGACCCTGGAGCTTGTGTTCAAGGTATGCTCCTGCTCCAGGCCCCAGCCTCGGGCTCTGCACAGGGTAGGGTTCTGAGGACAGTGAGGGAGAATGGCCCCACCCAGGGGCTCCCACCTGCAGAGACCTCACCGTCCTAGCAGGCGAGGTTGGGAGATTCAGCTGGACCCGGGACTATGGGGTCGTCCACTCGGCCCCTCCCAGAGCATGTAGCATTGCTGGGTTTTGCTCTAGGAAAAAACTAGACCTTTTACAGCCACCAAACAAATAGAACCGGGGCTTCCTTTCCGTGTCTAGAGCTAGTTTTACATACTCTTGACAGTTTCAGGATAGTTTTCTCCTGGAAATGGGGTGGGGGAGTGGGGAGATATGTGCTCTAAACTCTGGTGTTTGTGCTGGGCCACAGATACAGATAAAGCAGGTTCCCCGCCCTCAGCAACTCAATGGGAGAGACAATTATCCAACAAAAAAATCCCAAGCAGCCTAGGGAGGAGCTACGGGAGCCCAAGGGAGGACCCGGCCTCCTAACACACCCCGAGCTGGCTGCTTCTCCCAGGGAAACGAGGGTGAATATGCTTTGAAAGAGTCTCCCAGAGAGGCCAGGCGTGATGGCTTACACCTGTAATCCCAGGACTTTGGGAGACTGAGGCAGGAGGATCACTTGAGCCCAGGAGTTCAAGACCAGCCTGGGCAACTTGGCAAGAGCCAGTCTCTTTTTTTTTTTTTTAAGATGGGGTTTCACCATGATGGCCAGGCTGGTCTTGAACTCCTGACCTCAGGTGATCCACCCACCTAGCCCTCCCAAAGTGCTAGGATTACAGGCATGAGCCAACGTGCCCAACCAAGAGCCAGTCTCTACCAAGAAAAATTAAAAATTAGATGATGTGGTGGCATATGCCTGAAATCCCAGCCACGCTGGAGGCTGAGGCAGAAAGATCACCTAAGTCCAGAAGATTGAGGCTGCAGCGAGCCGTGTTCACTCCACTGCACTCCAGCCTGGGCAACAGAGGGAGACCTTGTCTCTTTAAAAAAAAAAAAAAAAAGTATCCAAGAAGGAGAGGAAAGCTCGGCTTAAAGGGGCTTCCAGTCTTCCGGTCCGAGGTGGGCGGAGAAGCTGGGAGGGTCGGGAGAAGATGGTGCAGGGTTGTGGGAGGTAACGCTGCACGACTCTATTCTCACTTAGAACGTGTTGCATTCAACCTCCCCATTCAGAAGAAAGGAAAATAGTCCACTGATCCCCATGGAAGGTCCTGGGCCCAGCCAGGCTAGAGGGCTCTAGGGGTCCCCTACTGGCCCAGGGCTGACAGCCAGACCAGGCCCAGCCAGCCCCTCCTCTCACTGAGTTCCCATTTCCTGTTGAGCTGTTGGAACCATTCAGGTCAGCGCAGGCCGAAGGCCAAGCAGAGGGGTCACCGCTAACTATATGCTAATGACAGCAGGGACCAATCAATCTCCCCTTAATCAGGCAATCAATGTGCACTGCAGGTGTGTCAGATCCTGGCCTGCAAGTGAGGGAGGGGGAGTGGAGGGGAGAGCCAGGGGCGTGGAGGGGCAGGAGGGAGGGGAGGAGCAGAGAAAGGGAAGAGAGGGCGTCCAGGCCCTACCCCCACCCCAGCCCCCGGTGGCTAGGTGAGGGCTACGCTCCTTGCCCCACCCTCCCCTCCATCCCCGAGGGAGCCAGCTGCAAATTGAAATCACTGCTCAGGGAAAGAAGCAAGGGGAAAAGAGAAGGAAAAAAAAAAACCCCAGCATCTTTTTAATCAACGCTCAGAGCTGCAGCCGCTAATGAATTCAAGGTACTTGGGAACCCCAGGGCAAGGCTGGGTGGAAGAAAGTCGAAGACCTCCTCCCCTACCTGCGTGTTCCTCCAGGCTCCCTCCTAGAGCAGGGAGGTGGGGGAGACAGGGAGGGGACCTACTGAAACCTTCAGGGACCTCCAGGTTTGCTGGTTTGATGCCTCCCTTTAGGGATGAGTTCCAGGGCCCTGCAGGGGAAGGGTCGCCCAAGGTCACAGCCAGGGCAGGGGCTTTTTCTCTGGGCCCGGCTCCCCGCTCAGGCTCCTCTGCTCTCTCTCAGCTTAGGGGCTGCTCTTAAAAAGGTATACACTTATTGAATAAATGGCTTGCACAAAGAAAAAAGACCAAAAAATTTTATTTAAAACACAGATAAGCAGGTCCCTTTAGCCCAGTCTCTTCTCTGCACCAGCTGGAGTTGTTTATTTTTTGCACACCTACTGTGTGCCAGGCTTCAGATACAAGAGCACACTGGATTGTCCCAACTGCCCTCACGGGACCCAACTGCTGTCGTCATCCTCATTTTGCAGATAAGAAAGTCAAGGCTCCGGCAGGGTTACAGAACATGCCCACAGTGTAGCCAAGTTGGGGCGGGGGTAGGGGAACACCGCCGTGACCTCCAAATCCTCTTCCCAAGAGCCCCACAATGGTCCTGGCCAGATGCTAGGTGTCCAAGCAGTGCTGGGAGGTGCCCTGTGTCCTCAGCCCCTCCTCACCACCCACTGTCAGGCCTCCATGCACAAGCCCAGACCCAGGAAGTCTAAAGTCCTGCCTGCCTCAGCTGATTACCACCACCCC
Source organism: Cebus imitator (assembly GCF_001604975.1). Taxonomy (NCBI): domain Eukaryota; kingdom Metazoa; phylum Chordata; class Mammalia; order Primates; family Cebidae; genus Cebus; species Cebus imitator. The sequence goes on from NW_016107569.1 coordinate 160,589, forward strand.
ACCCGCCACTGTCAATGAACTTGCGGTGATGTCTACTCCTTGCCCCTCCCCGCACCACTGTAACTCATCTTACTCCATAACACCCCTGCCCCCCGCAAAAGATTTGCCCCAACCTATAAAACCAACTCCTATCCCACCGCACTTCACTAACACCCATTTCGGCCTTAGCCCACCTGCACCCAGGTGAACAAACAGCCATGTTGTTCACACAAAGCCTGTCCGGGGAGTCTCTTCATTCAGAGCACGCGTTTTTAACTCCCTTTATGCATTCATTCACTTTGGCTTCAGATCTTAGTTAACGGAGGAGTTTCTTCGCCCTCCAAGTGAGAAGCCACCAGGCTATGGCAGTTGAGACTTAGGCCATGTTTGTTCCCTGGAAGCAAGCTCCTGGTGTCTCTGGGCTCAGCAGGAGATGTGTGGCATGACAGCCATGACACCAGCCCCTCGCTTCTGTGATATTGTGCCAGAATTGCTAGCCTTTGCTTTAGTTATTTAGTAATAACTAAAATAAGCAGCCCAGGATAACTAAGATCTGTGTGTAAACAAATGCTTATCTTGACTTCTGTAAACCACTGAAGTAACAAACAGAATGACAAAAGTCCCCTGGCCCTTGGAATGTCCGGAGACCCCCGCCCTTGTCTCCGCCCAGGAGGTGAATCACAGAATCCCCTAGCCTTTGGAATGTCCGAAGCCCACCGCCCTCGTCTCCGCCCAGGAGGTGAATCACAGAATCCCCTAGCCTTTGGAATGTCCAAAACCTTTTCATCCCCATCCCCGCTCCTCACCCCCACTCCCAAGGTGGTTCTTCGGGTATAAAAAGTCTTGGCACCCTCCTTTTGACCCCACAGGTTGGAGAGACGTGAGTCCTCTGTGGTCGCCGGCATAATAAATGACCCTGCAATCTGGCATACTTTTGTCTTGGTGCTAACTTTCTACGCTCGGTCCAATACAACACTTCCTCCCAGGCTTGTCCTATGCCTCACTCAACCCTCTCTGCAAATGGGTCCACAGAGACCCAGAGGGGTTCGTTGACCTGCCCAAGGTCACCCAGCAAACCCGTGGCGCCACAGGCACTTGAGCTCACGTGACCCTGCTCCAGTCTGTGGCGGCATAGCCCCTGCGTGCCGCCGTGCCCTGCAAATCTGAGAATCCCCTCCTCTTCCACCTGTTCTTTTTGACACCTCTGGAGCTGCCAGATCGGGAGGCAAAATGAAAAGTGGGTCTGAGAAGGAACAGGATAAATAATGCTGCTTCGGGAATGCATGGCCTGGGAAACACATTCCCAGAACAGCACGTTTAAAACGGTCTGCTGATGAGAACTTCGTGCAGTGGGAACGGCAGGTGAAAGCTGAGGTTCGAAGCCTGCCCCTCCCCCGCCGGGGAAAGGGTGCATCGCCTTTGCATCTCCATCATGCCTGCCTGGCTCCCCCTGTCATGACCTGCCCGTTCTCCCCACCACAGGGACACACAGGTGCGTATGCATGCATGTACACACACACAACCCTGCAGCCTTGGCAGGTCCCAGGAACCCAAGCTGGAGCTGACCTCGGCCCTAAACCTCCAGATTTCAGAAGAAACCCCACTGAGGGTGGCTCAAGTCAAAGGAGGTGGGCTGAGGCTGGGCACAGTGGCTCATGCCTGTAATCCCAGCACATTGGGAAGCCAGGGTGGGCAGATCATGAGGTCAAGAGATCAAGACCATCCTGGCCAAGATGGTGAAACCCCGTCTCTACTAAAAATACAAAAATTAGCTGGACGTGGTGGTGGGCTCCTGTAGTCCCAGCTACTCGGGAGGCTGAGGCAGGAGAATTGCTTGAACCTGGGAGGCGGAGGTTGCAGCGAGCTGAGATAGCGCCACTGCACTCCAGCCTGGAGACAGAGCAAGACTCCACCTCAAAAAAAAAAAAATTAAAAATTAAGGCCGGGCGCGGTGGCTCAAGCCTGTAATCCCAGCACTTTGGGAGGCCGAGGCGGGTGGATCACGAGGTCAAGAGATCGAGACCACCCTGGTCAACATGGTGAAACCCCGTCTCTACTAAAACTACAAAAAATTAGCTGGGCATGGTGGCGCGTGCCTGTAGTCCCAGCTACTCAGGAGGCTGAGGCAGGA
>NW_016107569.1:162823-177813 GCF_001604975.1 Cebus imitator
AAAAAAAAAAAAAAAAAAAGAAAAAAAAAATTAAAAAAGACGTGGGCCTTGGAAAGGCAAAATAGCTCCTGGCATAAGCGCAGGAAAGACCCCAAGTATACCCAGGCCTTGAGGGGATGACAAGGAAGCACTGGCCCTACATTGATCGAGCTGACAGCCACTAGCCACTCTGAATTAAAACGAAGTCCAGCCGGACGCAGTGGCTCACACCTGTAATCCCAACACTTTGGAAAGTCAAGGCAGGCAGAACACTTGAGGTCAGTAGTTCGAGCCCAGCCTGGCCAACATGGTGAAGCCCCATCTCCACTAAAAATACAAAAATTAGTCAGGCAGGTGCCTGTAATCCCAGCTACTGGGGAGGCTGGGGCAGGAGAATTGCTTGAACATGGGGAAGGAGAGGTCACAGTGAGCAGAGGTCACGCCACTGCACTCCACCCTGGGCAGCAGGGAGATTCCGTTAAAAAAAAAAAAGTCCAATTAAATTTATTTCAAGTAAATAAAGTTTACCATTCAGTTCCTCTGTGGCACTAGTCACATTTCAAGTACTCAGTAGCCATGTCTCATAAACCAAGACCGAGCCTAAGAGAGCTCAGCCCCCCGGCCGCCAGTGCAGATGTAGAACGTTCCACTGGGAAGTCTGTCTCCTGGAGACCAGGGCATTCCTCTCCTCTCTGTGGAGTGACTTCCCTCATCTTACAGCCAAATTCTTTTCTTTGCTCCTCTGGCACATGGCCCAGCATGGACCCCAGTTCTAGACTGCCTTGCGCCCTCTGAGCTCACCCACCCCCTCAATTCCTCTTGGTCAAAATTTCAAGAGAGAAACCAGTACAGGTGAGCACCAGGTGCAGGTGGCTGTGCCAGGTGTCAGGGCCATGCCTGGGAAGCCAGGGCTGCGGGCAGGGGTGTTTCCTAGGGAGGGACATGGCTACAGGGCCAAGAGCTTGGAGAATAAGAGCAAGAGAGAAATGGCATTGTGCATGTCAATGGACTCTAGGGCGGATCGTCCCTCACTGCTGAAGATCCTGCTATGACCGGATCATCCCTCACTGCTGAAGATCCTGCTATGACCAGCAACTCTAGGATACAGACACTCTTGATCACATTTCACAGATAAGAAAACTGACGCTTGGGGAGGGAGAGTTAAGTAACATCTAGGGTTGCACAGCCAGTAATCAACAAACTTTCAAGCTCAAGTTTCCTGAAATGGTTGGTCTGAGAGCAAGGCTGCCTCTCTAGGACCAGCAGGCTGGCACCAGTCTGGGCTTCCCAGGGGTTTCCTGTTCCTGGCTCTAGTCTTCTTATTGCTTTATCCTCCTATAAGGAGAGAAGGACGGACACCTACCACTCTGTAAAAGCGACCTCACCCAGATGGCACTTTGAGGCCACCAGGTCCAAGTGACCATGGGATGTCAGACAGCCCTGGCCTGGAGACGATTCGGCTTCCTAGGCACGCAGGGTACAGAGAAAGTGAAGATGAATAGGAAGCAGTGTTTCTGCTCATCCCCGAGTCGGAGCTCCTTGGGCTGTGTGTATCCAGGGTAGACTGACTGCTAGAACAAACAGCTCTCAAATCTCAGTGGCTCAGCACAGCAAAGGTTTCTTTCTTGCTGTGTCACTGTCCAGCGCAGGCTATTGGGAAGGAGGAGCCCGTACTCCACACAGTCATTCAGGGCCCCAGGCTCCTTGCCATCCCGGGTGGTTGCTCCACCAGCCCCCAGGGCAGGAGTCAACAAGCTTTCTCCCTAAAGGACCAGATGGGAAATATCTTGGGCTTCACAGGCCACTCAGTGACAACCACTGATTCCTACCATTGTGGTGCAAAAGCAGCCATGAACAACCTAGAAAGGAATGTGCATGATTGTGTTCCAATAAAGCTTTATTTACAAATACAGGTAGGGGGCTGGATGTGACCTGTGAACCTCAGTTTTCTGACCCCTGCCCTAGAGCCTTTGAATTCCTCTCCAGATCCTCTGCATCTGATGAGAAGGCCAGGAAAGAGAGAGCTATGGGAGATTGTGCAGGAGGTTTTGGGGAGCACAGGCCTGGAAGTGGCATACCTCCCTTCCACCCATATCCCGCTGGCCAGAACTCAGTGATGTGACCTCATCTCACTGCCAAGGAAGATGGGAAGTGTGGTTCTCCTCTGTGGACACGAGGATCCAAGTGATCACCTGCTCCCTTCTCCTACCTCTAGTGCATACGACAGTCACTCCCAGATGGGAGGCCTCCCTCCTCATTCTTTGGAAGCTTTGACAGTAAGATTGCTCTCCCTGCAAGCTTCTGGGGCTATTCCTCTCATCCAAACATTGAGTTCTGGGAGGGCTGAGGAGCCCCATAATGGACAAAGAATGGCTCCATCCAAGGCCTTCTAGGGGAGACCATTAGCCTCCAGCAGGTGGGATGAACAGTTGCTGGAATCAGCCACCCTCATCTCCAGAACAACTCACCTTGTGGTCAGCTCTTTCATTCAACAGTTATTATGCTGGCGATATCACCAAGAAAAAGACCTACCTGGACCTTGCCCTCATTCACCCAAAGACGTCTGTTCTTTTTAAGTTAGCCCCCACAGTAGCCCTTGCTATGAACCAGGATCTGAGCCAAGGACTTTATGCCATTCTCCTTTAACCCCCAATAGTCCCAGGAGGAAAGTCCAGGGTAGACTGTAAAAAGGGTAGACTAATACTCTCTTGTTCTCTCCCTCGCAAAGATGGAAAAGCTGAACCTAAGATACGTTAATTAATTTGCTCAAGGTCTTACAGTTGGCAAATGGTAGAGCCTGGATTTGTCCCTATATCTCTCTAGCCACTGTACTCTCCACTAGAGCACAAGTTCCATGACGGCTGCTGTCCCCCAGAGCTTGTGTGTTGGAAATTTACTCCCCAGCCCAACAGTGTTGAGAGGTGGGACCTTTAAGAGGTGATTAGGTCCTGGGGGGTCTTCCACTCTCTCTCTTGCATGTGCCCTCTTGCCCTTCCACCTTCTGCCATGGGATGACACAGCAACACAGCAGAAGGCCTTCACTGGATGCAGCCCCTTGACCTTGGATTGTCCAGTCTCCAGCCTGTAAAAGATAAATCTCTGTTCTTTTTTTCTTTTTAGAACTTTGTTATTATTTTTTCTTATATTTCAATTCTTCCCATTGAGATCATCAACTTTTAAATACAATTTTTAGATAATGAAATGTTTTTTTTAAATTTGTTTTTTTGTTTTTGTTTTTTTTGGGGGATGGAGTCTCACTCTGTCGCCCAGGTTGGAGTGCAGTGGTATGATCTCGGCTCACCGCAACCTCCTCCTCCAGCTTCAAGTGATTCTCCTGCCTTAGCCTCCCAAGTAGCTGGGATTATAGGCACCTGCCACCGCATCTGGCTAATTTTTGTAGTTTTAGTAGAGACAGGGCTTCGCCATCTTTATCAGGCTGGTCTTGAACTCCTGACCTCGTGATCCACCCTCCCAAGCCTCCCAAAGTGCTGAGATCACAGGCATGAGCCACCGCACCCAGCCAAATCTCTGTTCTTTATGAACTACCCAGTCTCCAGTGTTCTGGTTTATCAGCAAAACATGGACTAAGACAAAGGCCAAAGCTTTTATCTGAAGACTTGACTGCTCAACCCTACTCAGCTGTGACGGTGACTGGCATTCGGTGGGTGTCAGTATTTGTTGAGTGGGTGAAAGGATCTTGCTTTTGAGTTGCAGTGACTGAGAGGCCCTTCTTACTCTCAGGAAGCACATGGGGACATTGACACTCCCCTCACAGCAGGGAGAGGAGGAAGCCACTACACCAGAGATCAAAATGCTCTCCAGCAACAGGAGCCTGGAATCAAGGCAGACGCCAGGGACACGTTACCACTCAATCATGCCCTTTGTTCTCTAGCAGGCCCAGGGGAAACAGGGGCAGAATCAAAGCACGAGGAGGGAAAGTTTCTTTTAAAATCAGTGGGCTTTTTGACATGATGACAGCCCCTCTGGGGAAGATGTAGGGAAGAAGAAGCAGGTTGGAGCTCTGGGGGAGGTCTCAGAGCAAAGGGGCTGTTGCTTGGTACAGGCCAAGATGAGACCAGTTGAAACCAACAAGCTGCCCAGAGGGACCTCTCTGAGGAGAATGGGGTGATAGAAGCTTGACCAGGCCCTTCATAAAGCTTTCTTCCCACCCCTGTTTACTCCAATCTTGCAATTCCAAGAGCTCCCCAGAAAGTCTCTGCTCTGGCTGGGTGCAGTGATTCACACCTGTAAACCTAGCACTTTGGGAGGCCAAGGTGGGTGGATCACTAGGTCAGAAGTTCAAGACCAGCTAGCCAATATGGTGAAACCCTGTCTCTACTAAAAATACAAAAAAATTAGCCAGGCATGGTGGCACGTGCCTATAGTTTCAGATACTCGGGAGGCTGAGGCAGGAGAATCATTTGAACCGCGGAACCCAGGAGGCAGAGGTTGCAGTGAGCTGAGATCACGCCACTGCACTCCAGCCTGGGCAACAGAGGGAGGGCTCCACCTTAAAAAAAAGAAAGAAAGAAAGCCCCTGCTCTGCCCAGCCTTAACATTGAGTGCTGTTCAGAGGAGTGAACACTGTCTCACTGGCTGGAGTTTTACACACACACACACACACACACACACACACACGCACACACGCACACATGCACACACACAGATCCAGGGGAAAATTGATTTTCGCCTATTTTCCCCACTGTGCACCTATGCTCCAGCAACCTTGTGATTATATTGTGCTCCTACCCCTGTTCCTTGTCAGCACTGACATATTTCCAGTTGAAAAGGAATGCAGAAGTGTATAGGCATGTGTGTGCACCCCTCATGCCCCCCTCACACACACAAACCCATCCTGATGGGCCAGCTTGGCCCCCTGGGCAGTCTGGTGTTATCCAACCACCTGACAAAGCAAAGCAGCCAACAGGTAAGAGGTGTCTAAGACTCACTGTCTCCTGAAAATTCCAGACCTCTGGCCCCACATGTTCCTCATGGAGCCTGAGTGATGGTCAAGACACTCCAGGGTCTTTCTAAAAGCATAGAAGCTGGTGCCATCTATTGGCTGGGCCCCCAGAACGGGGCTGAGCCACAGAGCCCTTTTCTAATTCTCTCTCTAAAAGCTTCTGTCACAGACTGACTGTGCCAGTGTGTGTTTTATTTATGACTGTCTAATCCAGTCCTCATCATAGCACAGGGTGCGCAGCAGGCAGTGAGTGTCAATAAGTGTTTGTAGAAATTAATGTAATTTCTAGGTAATGAGAATGTTCTTAGAGGCAGAAAGAGAATGCAGTGCTCTCTGCTCTGTGCTGATTAAAAAAAAAAAAAACAAAAAACAAAAAACTTGTTATCCCCAATTCTTCTTGCATTCGTTATTTGGGGGCACAGCTCACCGTAAGTAAATAGCAGAGTGGGGCTGGTTTCAGAATGTGTGTTGCCATTATGGGTCACTGCTATGAATCAGATGGACTGCTGGTTAAGAACTGGACCCTGAGGTCAGGCAGACCTTTGCTTGAACCCCGGCTCTCGTGAGTATATGGCTTTGGGCAAGTTACTTCATCCCTCTGAGCCTCCTATTAATAATGGTGGTAATCATAGGATCTGCTTTCACGGAGTTACTGTGGGTTTTCAGTGAGATAAAGCACGGGAAATGCAGCATAGCCCCAGCACCGCCTTAGCTCCCACCCATGGTGGCTGATGCTTCTGCTGCTGACGATGATGATATTCATGCAGAGTTCAGGCTTGGCTCTGCTGGAAGGAGGTAAGAGAAGGGAGAGCTAGGCCCCACCAAAGAAAAAGCACTCACGGAGAATATCTTGAAAAGCAGCACTTGCTAAACTTGGCTCCAAGTTCAGTAGGAGGTCAGAGGAGCAAGAAGGCAGAGTGGGCTGAAGTGGTCAAGGGAGGCTTCCTGGAAGAGGAGAATCTTGAGACAAGCTCTAAAGGATGGGTCAGATGAGATGATAGAAAGTAAGAAGGACAAAAGACCTGGGGCTGGAAGGAGCAGTAGGCAGTGGCCTGCAGAGAGCTTCCAGGCAAGAGGAAGGAGGGTGGGTGCAGATTGCAGGTTTGGAGACACAAGATTGATTTGACTTTTGCCATAATGACGGCATTGAGGCTAGGTGCAGTGGCTCGTGCCTCTCATCTCAGCATCTTGAGAGGCCAAGGCAGGAGGACCGCTTGAGCCCAGGGATTCAAGACCAGCCTGAAAAACATAAGGAGACCCCCATCTCTACAAAAAAAAAATTAGCTGGGCATGGTGGCATATGCCTGTGCCCTAGCTATGCAGGAGGCTGAGGCGGAGGGATCACTTGAGCCCAGGAGGTTGAGGTTACAGTGAGCTGTGATTGTGCCACTGCCTGAGTGATAGCAAAACCCTGTCTAAAAAGAAAAAAAAAGAATAGAATGAATTAACAAATTGTGGTAGTCACATATAGGTCGTGTAATGGAATACTACGCAGCAATGAAGAAAGGATAGCATTCAAAGCATACTGGGCGGGAGAGATGCCTATGTTTCCCACAGGAGGGAATTAGTGTTTGGTGACTGCAATAATGTGAAAGATAATGTGAAAATTAAAATATGTGAAAATAAAATATTTGGTGACTGCAATAATCTGAAAATAAAAGTGCCTTCTCCAGTCTGGCAGTGGCTGTCTGACAGATAACCTTTGTGCAGGCCTCACCTCTCACTCTCTGCCCCTCTCTCCACTGCTTTTTTCCCCTCTGGACTCAGAATTCCTGAAGGAGGTGGACAGGCTTCCCCTGAGCTCAGGCACAAGCAGGAGGACAGGTGCTCCCACCAACAATGATGCTTCAGCACCACGGACAGCACCCCAGGCCACAGCCACTCCTTTAGGCTCAGTGACTTCCAGGCTCCATAAAGGCACCTGCTAACCCACCCCAGGAACTGGCTACTGCTCCCCTGCCATGCCCACTCTCCAACCTCCTATGACAGTTTTTTGGTAACTTTTACTTCTTAAAGCTGAATTTTGTCTTCTAAGAGATCAGCTGATACACTTGTCTCATTGATTCCAGTTTGTTGAGGGTCCCGTCTGTGCCACGCACTGTGCTTACCCACTCATGGGAGGGGGCTACAGAGGGCCTTTCTGGTTGCCACTAAAATGCATTGTCCCCAAGGTCTCTTGGACCCCCTGAGTGCCTTTGCCAGAGAAGCCACTCCAAAGAAATGAAGGTAGGCACCTGGAGAGCCAGTCAATGGGCAGCTGTACCCTCCCAGTGCCCCTGAGTTACTAGTTATTGCTAAAATAGCTGCACAGGGATATTGCAGCAGCCACTAAGCAGGATTAGTGATGTACATGAGTGCACTGAAACTACACAGCCCCCTGCCAGGTGGTGCTGTGATTATCAACCCTTGACAAGTAGGCCCAGAGGGATAAGGCACGTTCCTCAAGCCACACAGCTGAGACATAGCAGAGCTGGACTGCTGGTGTTTCTGACTCCAGACCCCTCACTCCTTTCTCCTCTCCCATTCTATGGCTCAACCACAGATGGTCCTATTAGATTGAATTACCATTTTGTGGATCAGCAAATGGCTGAATATCAGAAGTGTCATGCACCTTCACCTAATATTTTCTCCTCTGAGAGCATCTCTTCCCCTGCCAGGAATCTGCTTCTTCCCACGGCTTCCAGGCCACCGGGTCTGGGAAGGGGTGACCTTCTCCATCCTGGGCAGACTGGGAAGAGCTTCTTCTCTAGGGGAACTGCCTGCTCAGAGGTGGCCCCATGGAAGCAGCCCAGACTTTGTGACCCTTGCAGTGGCTAATGAACGCAGGTCACAAAGAGAAAAGCAGCTTTGTGAAATAATCCTTGCTCTGGGAGGCTGCCTGGCGAGAGAAGGCAGCTTCATCAGAATGTTTATGGAGGGGAATTAATCAGGAAACTCGGTGGAGTCACCCGTGGTGGGGAGGGCTGAGGAAGGTGGTGGGGTTTGGGAGGGAGGGTGTTCCATCTCAGTAATCATTGCTGGAAAGAATTCTTGAATATCAATGGTCTAAATGTGGCCTCGAGGCTGGAGAGCATCAGGAAGCAGGAAGGGCCAGATTGAGTGAGACATGCATGGCCCAGTAACCCCCAGCCTCTGCACCTGCAGAGAAGAAAAGTTGCTGGCCTTTATTCACTCACCCACTCACTGATTCTTCCATTCAGTCAATCAGGAGCCAGGGAAGTCCTCCGATATGCAGGAATCTGTGCTGGTTGCTGAGACCAGTGCAGTGGTCACAGGGCAGACATGACCCTGCCTTCCTGGACTGGATTGCAAAGACATTTAGAATCAAACTCTGGGATTTTGAGCCTTTTTATAACTTTCCAAGTTCCTCTCCCCCACGCCGGCCCAACCTCTGTGCATAATCATTATCATTTATTGAGCCTTACTGAGAGCCAGGCATGGTGCCATTCTCTCGGTCAATCCTGACAATCCATGTTTGGAGTAAACATCATTATTCTGAAGTTACAAATGTGGAATAAGGCTCAGAGAGGTCAAGGAAGTTGCCCATGTTCCCCAAGTTAGCCGGTGGCCATATGGATCTCAAACCCAGGTCAGTCTGAGTACAGAACCCACTCTCTTAGCCACTCTGACATACTGTCTCTCAAAGGGAGCACAACTTTCAGATGCTTTGACCCAACTCTCCAATTGCCCTGGCTTCCACATCCTCATCCTCCCCACCTCCAGCTCACAGCCCTAATGCCTGTTCCTTCGTGGTTCTCCTTAATCCCTCACGACCTCTTATTCACTTTGCGGCTGGAAGATAATTAGGCAAAATGAAACTACTAAAGGAAAACTGGAGTTCTTTGAAGACACTGAGAGGAAACCTCTGAAGGCTAAGCATGTGGGAGTGACTCCAGCCAACGGCAGCTCGTCCTTGGCATCTCAGGGCCCCTGGCTGTGCCTTCCCTATCCTGTCCTGAGGAGGGGCCCTCATTTCAGATCCATGCTGTGGGCAGGGACACAGTGCAAGGAGACAGGAAGAGTGCTGAGGACGTGATGTAGTTGTACTCTGTCCTTCAGAGAGGACCTTGATCTCCTCTGAGGCTTTTTCTTTTTTTTGAGACAGAGTCTCACTCTTTCATCCAGGCTGGAGTGCAGTGGCACAATTTCGGCTCACTGCAACCTCCGCCTCCCAGGTTCAAGTGATTCTCCTGCTTCAGCCTCCTGAGTAGCTGAGACTACAAACACGTACCACCACACCTGGCTAATTTTTGTATTTTTATTTTTATTGTATTAAAATATATATATTTTTATTTTTACTAGAGATGGGGTTTCACCATATTGGCCAGGCTGGTCTCGAACTCCTGACCTTGTGATCCACCCACCTTGGCCTCCCAAAGTGCTGGGATTACAGGCGTGAGCCACCATGCTTGGCCTCCTCTGAATCTTGTTCTCGCCAGTTATAAACACAGGCACTAAGCCTACTGACCTGTAAGCCCCTTCCAGTTCTGGCTGTCAGTGGGGGGACCTCCTGGCTGCTCCTCACTCTGGGACCAAAAGCTATGGCCTCAGGTGGGGTAGCCATGGGTGTGTCCTTTCCCCCTTCCTCCCACCAAGCTTACCAATGGCCTGACAGTCCCATCGCTCACTCGGCAGTAGTTGCAAGGTGCCTGCCCTGGCTGGACATCATGGATGCAGCAGGGCTACGACCCAATTCAGTTCTTGTTCTCACAGATCTGAAAGTCTAACCAGAAAGATAGACATCAAACAAACAATTGCACAAATAACTGATGATGTCCCCATGTGATGAATTCTATACAAACAGGCTAAGGGTACAATCAAGGAACATATCTGTAATGGGTCAATGAATGTCCTTCCAAAATTCATGTCCACCTGGAATCTTAGAATACAATGTGTCGCCACCCAAATCTCACATTCAATTGTAAACCTCAGTGCCAGAGGTGGGGTCTGGTGGAGGTGACTGGACCATGAGAGTGGGTTCTAATGGTTTAGCACTATTATTCCCTGGATGCTGTTCCTGTGATACTGAGTTCTCAAGAGATCTGGATTTTTTTTAATGAAAAAAAAAAAGGTTTAATTGACTTACAATTCTGCAGACTATACAGAAAGCATAGCAGCATGTGCTGGGGACGCCTCAGGGAGCTTCCAATCATAGGGGAAGGTGAAGGGGGAGCAGGTGTCTCAAATGGCAGAGTGGGAGCAAGAGAGAAAGGGAGGGTGCCACATTTTTAAACAAAAGTTCTGGTTGTTTAGAAGTGTGTTATGCCGGCCACGGTGGCTCACGCCTGTAATCCCAGCACTTTGGGAGGCCAAGGCGGGCAGATCACTTGAGGTCAGGAGTTCGAGACCAGCCTGGCGAACATGGTAAAACCCCCGTCTCTACGAAAAATACAAAAATTAGCCAGGTGTGGTAGCACGCACCTGTAATCCCAGCTAGTCAGGAAACTGAGGCAGGAAAATTGCCTGAAGCTGGAAGGCGGAGGTCTCAGTGAGCCAAGATCATGTCACTCCACTCCAGCCTGGGCAACAGAGAGAGACTCCATCTCAAACACACACACACACACACACACACACACACACACACACACAAACTGTGTTGCACCTCCCCCGCTCTCTCTTCCTCTTGCTCAGGCCATGTACAATGTGCCTACTTCCCCTTCACCTTCTGCCTTGATGGTAAGTTTCCTGAGGCCTCCCCAGCCATGCTTCCTGTACAGCCTGTGGAACTGTGAGCCAATTAAACCTCTTTTCTTTATAAATTACAGTCTCAAGTATTTCTTTATAGCAGTGCAAGAACTGCCTAGGACAGTGGCTTTATTTGGAGTAAGGGTCTCTGCAGATGTCATTAAGGTAAGGCTCTGAAGATGAGATCACCCTGGATTGGAATGGACCCTAAACCCAATGATAGTGTCTTTTTTTTTTTTTTTTTTTTTGACAGAGTCTTGTTCTGTCTGCCAGGCTGGAGTGCAGTGGTGTGATTTCAGCTCACAGCAACCTCTGTCTCCCAGGCTCAAGCAATTCTCCTGCCTCAGCCTCCCGAATAGCTGGGGTGCGCCACCATGCCTGGCTAATTTTTGTAGCTTTAGTAGAGATGGGTTTTACCATGTTGGCAGGGCTGGTCTTGAACTCCTGACTTCAGGTAATCCACCCGCCTCCGCCTCCCAAAGTGCTGGGATTACAAGCATGAGCTAGCACGCCCAGCTGATAGTGTCCTTCCAAAAGACTAAAAAGAAAACATAGACACACGGAGAAAAGGGTTGTGTGAAGTCAGAGGCAGAGACTGCAGCCATGCAGCCAAAAGCCAAGCAAGACTAGGGATTGCCCAAAGCCAGGAGAGGCACTAAATGGATTCTCTCTGAGCCTCCACAGGGACCCAACCCTGCCAACACCTTGATTTTGAACTTCTGGCCTCCAGAACTGTGAGAGGATAAATTCCCATTGTTTTCAGCAACCCACTTTGTAGTCATGTGTTACAGCAGCCACAGGAAACTAACACGATATCCAAGGTTCTGTCCTGGTCTGGGGCATCAGGGACAGCTCCCTAGAGGAAGTGGCATTTGATCAGAGGCCTGAAAGCTAAAGGAGGTATAGGAGTTAGCAGCAGAGAGCATTCCAGGCTGAGGAAATTGCAGGTGCAAAGGCCCCGAGGCAGGAAAGAGGATCTGAAGGGAGGAAGGACCCAGAGGCTGGCGCATCGGGAAGGGGGGAGGTAGTGCCAGATGCTTCTTGAGAGGTGGGCAGAGGAAGACCCCTTCCCCAGAGGAGTCTGGACTTCCTGCTGAAAGAATAGGATGCTGCTTCCAGCCAGGAATCTCAGAGATGCCAGCCCCGCGGGACCGGAGCCTGGCTGGTCTCTGCCCTTCCCACGCCTGCGGCTCTGGATTAATACTAGCTGATGGACAGATGGGCTTTGTTGTGTTGTGTTCGGGGAGTGCAGCTCACCCTGAGTGTATTGGTGTATCACCAGGACCATGTCTCATCCCTCCCTGTCTCTGCCTCCATCCTGAGTCCTTTGTCCCATGTCAGACAACCCCCTGTCGAGTTCCTGTCCCCCCGCCACCCCCAATTCCTGTCCCCCAAGCTCATCATGTTAACAGGAGACTTCCTTTCCTTCGGTCATCCTCAGACTGAATTAAAATAGCATTGCCACGGAGCTGTGTCAGAGGTGCCCAAGGAATTCTGAGTCTCCGGTGACTTCATTAGCTCCAGCGCCTTGAGTCATTCGAGCCACTGTGCTTTCTTGTCCCGTCCCCTCCTCCCTGCAGAGGGGGCCTTATTAGCTGGGAAATATGAACCACTTAGTAGTTCCATTAACTCGGCACTTCCAACACGTTTCATCTCTGCCTTTCTTCCCACGCTGCCCTCTCCTGCGTCTCTGCCTCTCTGCTCATTAGCCGGAGGTGCCTCCACTCCGACTTTCTCCCTGGCACTCCGTCGCTCTACCCCTTCCCTTCTTTGTCTCTCCCATCTGTTTCGGAATCAAAGGATGTGGACACCTTGAATGGTGACCTCCTCCTTTAGGGAATGCTTAATGCTCATGGGCCCAGCCTCCCCTACACAGCATCAGGACCTTGCCCACCTCACCTATCCCAGGTGCCCAGAGGTCTCCAGGAGCTCCTGAAGTGAGTATCACATGTGCCCCTGCAGCAGCTTCAGCTATGGACACCACATGGCCCCTCACCCTGCCCCCCTCTGCTGTCCTGGCTTCTGTCCACAGTCTGGACCTGGGGTACTTCCCTCCAACCCTGGAAGAATGGCCGTTTCCCATGAAAGGGGCTGCCGCTAGGGGCTGCAAGACCTCCCATTCTCTGGGGACGCCTCCATGGACATCTGGGCCCCACAGGAGCATGGCTGGAGTGGGGCCTGCTCCAGAGGCCAGCAGCTGACCTCTGGCTACCCCACCTCTCCCTGCCCCCCTCTGGGGGTCAGCAGCCATCCACGGCCTCCTCACACACCCTCACGTGTTCTGGTGTCCCCTGCTTCTACTTCGTAAAGACCTCTCTCTGCTGGGTGCAGTGGCTCACACCTTTAATCCCACACTGTGGGAGGCGGAGATGGGTGGATCACTTGAGGCTGGGAGTTCAAGACCAACATCTCTAAAATGGGATAATGATTGCATGAGCCCCACTATGTTGCGGTGAGGAAGCAATGAGGCCTCTTGCTCGGGGCCATGGCTCAGTGCCCGGCACGCAGTAAGCATGCGGCCAGCTCTCGGTGACAGTTACTGTCACAGTGGCATTCACGGGAAGTGGGGGTAGGCACTTGTATGCGGGAAACAAGGAGGGGAAACTGGCTCTGACCAGAGCACCATGAAGGACCTGGCATTTGGGCTGGGCTCAGGAGGAGCCAGAATCTTGCATTAGGAGAGAAGCATTTGTGTCCCAGGCCCCTGGACCTGCTGGTGCCATGCACGCTCACTGAGTTCCTGGTGGGTGCTGGGAGCCGAGGTTGCCAATGTGGAAAGCAGAAAAGTTCCTCTTTAAAGTTTCCTTTCTTGTTAAAGAATAAATTTTAAGTGTGCTAATAACTCTTTGTTAAGCCCTATCGTATGTAGCTGTTAGACATGCCATGCTTACAGGTACAGAGCACATTCTATGTCCTTGTACTTTAACCAAGATATCTGTGCTGGACGTGCTCACAGGCATGACCCAGCTCTCCATTGCCTTTACCTGTTTAGAGGGTTTTAGTTTAGATTGTGAGGTCTGGATCCAGCCAACAGAGATCAGACCCAGCAGTAAGCACGACCCCACACACATAAGGGATAAATACACCTGCTTTCCTTTGTTCATTGTACTCTTGTGGCAAGATGGCTAACGAGGGTATCCCTCCTGCAGTCCAGGAAGTAAAAGCTGCATTGCCAAAAATCCTTTGTCTCAGTGCTGGTTTTTCTTCGTGGTATGGGACATCTGTTTCCAACAGTCCAAGTGGGGCCATTCACACAGAGGCTGAGGCGGAGGGACACCCTGGGGCTGTGTGACACAGCAGCCCTGCCTCAGCCTGGGCTGGCTGGGCACTGGGGGCACAGCGACCACCAGACAAGCCCCTGCACTCATGGAGAGCCAGGGCCGTGTGCTGACAGAATGGGAGACCCGTGGCCAGCGAGCCCTACAGCCACGACGCAGAACCTCTCAGGCCTGTGTCCTGCGCTTCCCAGGTGTCGAATGCTCCAGGGCCCTGCAGGCTCCTGCCTCTCCCTGCAGAGATCACTGCTTGTCCTGCATTGTGTTTGGAAGGTCCCAGCGGGTCAGGGAAGTAATGAGCAAGCTTTGCCCTCCCCTCTGCTTAGCCAGCGGCTGTGCCAGGCCAATTAAGCCGCCTGCTAATCACCTGTGCAGGGGAGAGCTGGCTGAAGTAAAATGATCTCCGTGATCCATTGTGGAGAGGGGAACTGTCGCCCCAAATCCAGCTCACATGCTTGTGCCTTCTGGGTCAGGTACTGCAGCAGAGCCTCATGAGCAGTTGCAAATTGCTGCAGAGTGCAAGTATCCATTCATTCATTCATTCATTCAGCAAATGCTGGTTGAGGGGCTCAGAGTGTCAGGTGCTTCACAAGGACAAGGAGGACACAGGCCTTTCGTGGGTCTCACTTCAGTTGGGGAGCTCTGTGAAGGAACTGGCATGGGCTGGGATTTGGGAAGGGCCTTATATCAGTCAGTGAGTACACTGGAGAGGATGCTGGAAGGTGATTTGTCAGGGAGAGACAAACCCCAGCGGACGGATCCAGAGGGAAGCCTGGGACAGAGGACACAGCGGCCTTCCTGGCTTTGTGTATTCGGGTTCTAGGCCCACTATAACACGTTACCTCAAACTGGGTGGCTTAACTCAACCTCCATATCTTCACTGTTCAGAAGGCCAAAAGTCCTAGGCCAAGGTGGGCGGATCATGAGGTCAGGAGTTCGAGACCAGCCTGGCCAACATGGCGAAACCCTGTCCTGTCTCTACTAAAAGTATAAAAATTAGCTGGGTGTGGTGGCAGGTGCCTGTAATCCCAGCTACTCAGGAGGCTAACGCAGGAGGATTGCTTGAGCCCAGGAGGTTGCGGTGAGCC
>NW_016107569.1:177953-179650 GCF_001604975.1 Cebus imitator
AGTCTAGAATCAAGGCGTTGGCAGGCAGGTTCCTCCTGGAGGGATGAGGGAGAATCCGTTCCGGCCTTTGCCGGTTCCGGTGGCTGGTGTGTGTCTCAACTCCTGACAGCACCACTCCCGTCCCTGCCTGTTTCCCTCTGCCCTCTTCCGTGTCTCTGTTTCTTCTCTTTTTTGTGTCATCAGGACAGCAGCCATTGATTCAGGGACCCCTCTAATCCAGTGGGCTTCCTTTTAATTTAACCAACACCACCTGCGAAGACCCTACTTCCAAATAAGGTCATATCCATGGGGTGAGGACTTCCCTTAGGGGTTAGGACTTGAACTTATCCTTGTGAAGGCCACCATTCAAGCCGCAGCACTTTGGTTATTTTGAGTGTGGTCTCAGCCTCAGTCTGGCTGAGACTTGACCCTGATCCTAACTCTCCTGCCTCCTCAGGGAGCTTAGGACGGTGTAGGGCTGGGGGTTGCAGAGCAGGAAAGCAGCAACCTGTGGCAGGAAGCACCGGAGTTGGGGTCACAGAGCTCCACATGAGCACCTCCTGTGTAAACGGGGTCACTGGTCATGGCCTTGCCCGACTCTCCCAGCACGGACCAAGGGAATACTGACTGCCAAAGGAGCCTAAACCCCAGACCATGTTGGGGTCCCCCACAGAGCCTGGCCCCAGAGGAGGCATGTGGGGTGCTCCAGAGAAAACCCTCACAAGCCAGAGTCCCTGACCTGGCTGGGCACAACTGACCCCAACTCCAGACTGCCCAGCACTCCGACCTGCCCCAAAGGCTCTTTATTTTTTCCCCAACAAAGGCTCTTTAGATGCCACACCTGCCCATGGATTCTCACCCCCATGCCTGGAGTGTCCTCTCTCTGGCCCCCCTCTGTTGCCTGGATAACCCCAAGTCATGCTCCAGGACTCCATTCGGCACCACTGGAATGGCTAAGATCCCCAAGACCAACATCACCAAATGTTGGTGAGGACATGGAGCAACTGGAACTTGCATCCATTCTGCTGGAGCGGAAGATTACACACCTTCAGTGGAGAACTGCTGGGCAGTTTCTTACACGGTTAAGCAACCACCTACCCTACAGCCCAGAATTCCACTCCTGGGTATTTAGTCAAGGGAAATCCACACACATGTTCATAAAAAGACTTGTTTAGGAATGATCACAGCAGTTTGTTTATATTGACCAGCAACTAGGAATAACTCCAAATGTCCATCTATAGGTGGATGGTTAAGCCAATTGTGGTGCATCCTTTTCATGGGATATAGCTCAGCTATAGACAGGAACAAGCTGCCGGTTCACAGTACAACATGGGTGGTCCTTGAGATGTGCTCAGTGAGTATGTATGGTTCATTCAAGTGAAATCCCAGGCCGGGCACACACATGGCTCCCACCTGTAATCCCAGCACTTTCAGAGGCCAAGGCAGGAGGAGGATCACTTGAGACCAGGAGTTCAAGACCAGCGTGATCAACATAGTGAGACCCCCATCTCTACTCCAAATTTTTTTTTTTAAATAGCTGAGTGTGGTAGTGTATGCCTGTAGTCCCAGCTACTCAAGAGGCTGAGGTGGGAGGATAGCTTGAGCCTGAGAGTTCGAGGTTTCAGTGAGGCAAGATTACACACCACTGCACTCCAGCCTGAGTGACAGAGTGAGACCCTGTTTCCAAAAAAAAAAGAGAAAAGAAGAAAGGAAGAAAA
>NW_016107569.1:179795-203765 GCF_001604975.1 Cebus imitator
AAGAAAGAAAGAGAGAGAGAGAAAGAAAGAAGAAAGAAAGAAAGAAAGAAAGAAAGAAAGAAAGAAAGAAAGAAAGAAAGAAAGAAAGAAAGAAAGAAAGAAAGAAAGAAAGAAAGAAAAGAAAGAAAGAAAGAGATCCTAGAACAGGCAAAACTGATCTATGGTATTAAAAATCAGAACAGCAGAGGAGGGGACTGGCTAGAAAGTGAAGGAAATGGTCTGTGTCTTGTCCCAGGAGGCAGTTACAGGGGTGTATACAACTTGTTGAGAAGAGCACCTGAGACCTGGGCATGTTACTGTGCCTTAATCATACCTCCAGTGTCCCCGTATGTATCTATATGTATGCATGTGCATGTATGGTATGTAAAGACCCCCCCCAACTCTGGCCTCACCCTTCCCGAGAGTCCTTCCCACGCCCACCCCCAGCTGAGTTGGAGGCTCCCCCTTCACTCTCCCGTCAGTCAGCATCTCTTCCTGCACGTGCTGGCTCAAACTCACCTGTCTAGCTGCTCGGCATCTCCAGCAGGGCACCCCTTGTGGCCACAGGTGGCTGCTGCGCCTTTCCATCTGCATGTCCCTGAGCACAGCCTACCTCCTGAGGCCGAGGTTTGCTGAATGGACAAACGAGGAAATGATCGGCACATCTTTATATTTACAGCTGCCGCTGCAGCCCAGATACTTGTGTGTACCTATAAACTCCATTTCCACCTCCCATTTATGCCTATCTCTATGAAATCTACAGAGATTCAGAAGCTTAGTGTCTAATATGCTTGTCACTCTCTTTGTCAGCTGTGCTAAGCTCCCGGAGGTGCTCATGGAAGGTGTAAGCACTGATCAACCCCCAGGTCCTCGGGGCCCCCGTGAAGTGAAGGTCAGCAGCCTCCACCAGGCTTCCCGCCAGGCTTGCCCCCTCCTCTTTCTTATGTTTCTTCTCCCCTCCCAGTGTGTGTCCCCCTCCAATGCAGGTGTTATGTAGAGTTCAGGCTCAGAAATGAGACAGTTGGAGGCCGGGCGCAGTGGCTCATGCCTGTAATCCCAGCACTTTGGGACACCGAGGTGGGCGGATCACGAGGTCAGGAGTTTGGAACCAGCCTGGCCAACATGGTGAAACTCCGCCTCTACTAAAGATACAAAAAATTATCCAGGTGTGGTGGCGTACACCTGTAATCCTAGCTACTCGGGAGGCTGAGGCCACAGGGTGAGACGCCATCTCAAAAAAAAAAAAAAAATGAAACAGTTGGGCTCAATTTCTGACTCCACTTTGTGACTTTGGGCAAGTCACTTACCCTCTCCAGGTGTCAGTTTCTTCATCTGTGAAATGGGTCATACTCATGCCTGCTTTGTTGGAGTGTCGGTGGGGTCAGGGAAGGTTTTGTGTGTAAAGCACCGAGCCTGGTGTTTAAGAGGAACGGACCAATCAGGCAGACCCTGCGTGGCCCCAGAGGTTTCACAAGTGAGTGGGTCCCCCAGCACAAACTTAATTCATCCATCCGCCCCTCAACCCCCTGCGCCCAGGCAGCCTCCAGGGTCCTTCTCAGCTGCAAAGAGTATTTTCAGCTCAGACCATCCAGCCCTAGGCTAATTTGAAAATGAGGCTCCTAGCGGGATCCCAAATACCAGGGATGAGCAGCAGGGAGGGGCAGACATTAGCTTCAGAAAGCAGATTAGAGAAGGAAGCCCCTCGACAGCAGGAGAGAGCAGAAATCAGGGCTTTGAAAAGAAAATGGCCAAATTCAGAATGTGAAACCGTTCTGGGCTGAGGGGGAGAACACACCCTGAATGTGGTGAGGGTCGTCTCTCTTTCCCAGCGAGGACAACACCAAGACCATTACTTTAGCAGGGCCCTCTGTCCACAGCCTGGCTCCAGAAACACCTTATCGTGTCACCTGGCACTGAGGAGGGGCAGTAAGGTGACGTCATCAGCCCACGGAGCCCAGGACCCACTGCCGCCTCCCAGGCTCCACCCTTTCCTGGCTGTGTGACCTTGAGTGAGGTACTCAACATCTCTGACATTCACTTCCTCCTCAGGAAATGGGAAGTAC
The DNA here is from genome assembly GCF_001604975.1 of Cebus imitator. NCBI lineage: Eukaryota > Metazoa > Chordata > Mammalia > Primates > Cebidae > Cebus > Cebus imitator. Next base: position 181,838 of record NW_016107569.1, read on the forward strand.
AAGGCCTGCCTGGCACCCAGCACCACGAGGATGCTGTCTCCACGTCTGCCTGATCCCAGGTCCCTCCCCAGGGTCTGGCACGAGCAGGACACTTGCTACAGACTTGGTAAAGATGAAGGACAGTCCCAGCCAGACCATCCTCTTCACTGACAAGGAGGGTTGGGAAACTGAGGCATAGAATTGTTGCTTAGGGTGACTTTGGTCATAAGAGGAGCACTGAGACGCAATGTCAGATTTTAGCCAGATGTTTGCAGCAAGATCCACGTGCGGCCCTTGTTTTCACTCCCGTTTAACCCTCCAAAGCCCCCATGCGTGCAGAACTCCTTACCTAAGAATGACACCAGAAATGCCGGTGTCAGAAATGAGAAACTATAGGAAAATACAAAGAAGAAAGAAAAATCACCTGAATCCCAGCCTCCCAAGACACCTGCCGTTGAGATTCCAGAGCACGCCTTCCCGCTGTCCCTCCAGGCGCTTGTTCATGGGTGGCCTTGTGGGTACAATTTTACCTACGTGAGGTCATGCTCTGCGTTGGGTTTTGGCCCAGCGTTGTCCACGTGACAATGTGACTGTGTGCTGTGGACTTTTTTTTTCCATCAATAAAAATGCACCTTTAGGCTGAGCACAGTGGTTCACACCTGTAATCCCAGCACTTTGGGAGGCCGAGGCGAGCAGATCACTAGGTCAGGAGATTGAGACCATCCTGGCCAAAATGGTGAAACCCTATCTCTACCAGAAATACAAAAAAAATTAGCTGGCGTGGTGGCACGTGCCTGTAGTCCCAGCTACTAGGGAGGATGAGGCAGGAGAGTTGCTTGAACCTGGGAGACAGAGGTTGTGGTAAGCTGAGATCATGCCACTGCACTTCAGCCTGAGCAACAGAGCCGGACTCCATCTCAAAAAAAAAAAAAATGCACCTCCAGACAGGCACAGTGACTCACACCTGTAATCCCAGCACTTCGGGAGGCTGCAGTGGGAGGATCGCTTGAGCCCAGTAATTCAAGACCAGCCTGAGCAACGTGGCAAAACCCCATCTCTACAAAAAAATAGCTAGGCATGGTGATGTGTGCCTGTAGTCCCAGTTATTCAGGAGGCTGAGGTGGGAGGATCACCTGGGCCCAGGACGTGGAGGCTGCAGTGAGCTGAGATTATGCCACTGCACTCCAGCCTGGGTGACAGAGTAAGATCTTTTCTCTAAATAAATAAATTTTTTGAAATGCACCTCCAACATCGTTTTTACTGGCTATGTAAGAATCCATTGTATGGATGGATTCTAACGGAATCAATCAATCCCCACTTGGGGTAGACAGCTATCGATTGGTGTTTTTTTCACTGGAAACAGGTGACCTGGCAGGCAAACATCCAGCTTCTCTGAACCATCCCTGGTGACAGGGGCTTGCTGTTCCCAAGACAGCCACATTCCAACTGCAGGCAGCTCCAGGGTTAGGAAATCCTTCCTGAGGTCGAGGCTGAATCTGTCTCCCAAGACTTTCCTCACACTGGTGTCAATTCTGCACTTAGAGTAACACACACTGTCTGCCCCTCGGCCTGAGCCTCTGGTCTCCACCCCAAAGCCAACCCTCACACTCATCTTATTTATTTATTTTTTTTTTTGAGATAGAGTCTCACTCTGTCACCCAGGCTGGAGTACAGTGACACGATCATGGCTCATTGCAGCCTCAACTTCCTGGGCTCAGGCAATTCTCCCACCTTAGTCCCCCAAGTAGCTGGGACTACAGGTGCACATGCCACCACACCTGGCTAATTTTTTGTATTTTTGTTGTTATTGTTGTAAAGAGACAGGGTTTTATCATATTGCCTAGGCTGATCTGGGACTCCTGGGCTCAAGTGATCCTCCCACTTTGGCCTCCCAAAGTGCTGGTATTACAGGCTTGAGTCACTGCACCCAGCCCACACACCTAGCTTTTTGATCTCTTGGTTGGAGAGAGAGGTGCCTTCCCCACTGGCACGAGCAAACCTCCCAGGGCCACAGCAGGTGTGAGATTTGCAGATTTAGAGGGAAAGAGCCTTGGCTTTAGAGCCAGCCAGTCCTCAGTTCAAAGTCCAGCTTCATCATTTCCTGGTTATGTGACTTGGGGAAGGTACTTGACCTCTCTGAGCCTCAGTTTCCTCATCTGTAAAATAGGTTTAATAACATCACTAATCTCATGGGCTGCCACAAAAATGTCAGGGGGGCTCCTTTGTAAACCCCTTAGTTTAGGACAAGCTGACCGTAAAGACTTAAATGGTGGAAAATGATACTCCAGGCAGCAGGGAGATGCTGTCCATGAGGACCCAAAGGGCAGGCCCGGTGGGGATCTGAGGTCTCACGGAGATGAGACATCCCAGCCCTGCCCCCTCTGCCCCTGTCAAAGGCCTGTGACAAGCTCATCCCTCTTGGAGGGGAGGGCTCCAGGACCAGAAGGGACGGCTCAGCGAGGAGGGAGGGCTGAAGACTTAGAGAGCAATCAATACATTATTTAACAGCAAGAATGCAAATGAGGAAAAATTAATGAAGGCGCTGTCCCAGCCCCTGCCTCCCCACCCCCACTGTTCTTGACTTTGCGATTGCTGACAAATTCTCTAGAAAATATCAAAACAGCCTCCGGCTGGAACCTGCCACAGTGATGCACCGTTATCTATTATTGATGTAAACCTTGACAAGTTCTCTTTTTAAGGAAGGCAAGCACAAGAGAGAGCTGCTAATCTGTGTTTAAAGGGATAGACTCTCATTTCCCCTCCCCAGGGCTGCTGGGCCACTAGAGTGCCTGCAAGCCACAGCCCCTCCGCCTGCTTTGTCACTGTCAGTGGCAGGAGGGACCCAGTCCTAACCAGAACAGGGAAGGCGGCCTGGAAAGAGCAACGGGAGGCCAGGGGTGGGGGACAGTATTTTGTGCCTGTCATCAACTTTCCCTTGGATGTGCCTCGGTTTCCCTCCTTGTGCTCTTTCCACAGCTGGCTATTTTATGGCATAGCCTGGGGACAAGGTAGGAGTCATGTCCTGAAACCAGAGAGCTGTGAGCTCTGCCTCAGTCATCTGAAGGATTTTTAGGGCATTGAAAATCTGTGGGATGCTCCAGCGGTGGATCTATGTCATTAGACATTTGTCCAGATGCACAGGATGCCTAACATCAGGAAAGAACTCTACGTAAAAGCTGCAGACACAGCTGACAACAACGTGTCAACATAGGTTCATCCATTGTAACCAATGTCCCACTCTGATGGGGTATGTTGACAGTGGGGAGGCTGTGCAGGGGCAGGGGTGTATGAGATGTCTCTGTACCTTTCACTCAATTTTGCTGTGAACCTAAAACTGCTCTAAAAAATAGTCTGTAAGGCCGGATGTGGTGGCTCATGCCTATATTCCCAGCACTTTGGGAGGCCGAGAAGGGTAAATCACAAGGTCAGGAGTTCAAGACCAGCCTGGCCAAGATGGTGAAACCCCATCTCTACTAAAAGTACAAAAATTAGCCTGGCGTGGTGGTGGGCACCTGTAATCCCAGCTACTTGGGAGGCTGAGCAGAGAATTGCTTGAACCCAGGAGGCAGAGGTTGCAGTGAGCTGAGATTGCGCCACCGCACTCCAGCCTAGGAGACAGAGTGAGACTCTGTCTCTAAATAAATAAATACAGTCTGTTTTTTTTTAAACCAGTGAGGCCTGGCACAGCAGCTCATGCCTATAATCCTAGCACTTTGGGAAGCCAAGACAGGAGCATAACTTGAGCCCAGGAGTTCAAGATTAGTCGGCGCAACATAGGGAGACCCCATCTCTACAAAAAATCAGAAAATCAGCCAGGGTTGGTGGCACACACTTGTGGTTCCAGATACTTATGAGGCTGAGGTGGGAGGATGATTTGAGCCTAGGAGATCATCAAGGCTGCAATGAGCTATGATTGCATCGCTGCACTCCAGCCTGGGTGACAGAGTGATATCCCATCTCAAAAAAAAAAAAAAATCTTCCCGAAAGTTCCTTCAGCTGATATACAACCTCAGCACAGTTTCAGGATACAAAGTCAATGTACGAAAATCACTAGCATTCCTATATACCAATGAAAGCCAAGCCAAGAGCTAAATCAGGAAGGAAATCCCATTCAAAAAGATCTCCACAAAAAATTACAAAACACCACTCAAAGAAATCAGAGAAGACACAAACAAATGGAAAAATATCCTATGCTCATGGATAGGAAATTAATATCATTAAAATGGCTATGTTGCCCAAAACAGTTTACAGATTAAATGCTATTTCTATCAAACTACCAATGACAGTCTTCACAGAACTAGGAAAAAACTACTTTAAAATTATATGGAACCAAAAAAGAGACTGAATAGCCAAGGAAATCCTAAGCAAAAAGAGCAAAGCTGGAGGCATCATGTTACCCAACTTCAAAGTATACTACAAAGCTACACTAACCAAAGCAGCATGGTGCCAGTACAGAACAGGCACATAGACCAATGAAACAGAATAGAGAGCCCAGAAACAAGGTTGTACACTTAGGACCATCTGATCTTCGGCAAAGCTGACAAAAACAAGCAATGGGGAAAAGATTTCCTATTCAATAAATGATGCTTGGATAACTGGGTAGCCATATGCAGAAGACTGAAACTGGACCCCTTCCTTACATCATATACAAAAATCAACTCAAGATGGAATAAAGACTTAAATGTAAAACCCAAGACTATACAAACCCTGGAAGACAATCTAGGCAATACCATCTGGACATAGGAATGGGCAAAGATATCATGGCACAGATGCTAAAAGCAATTGCCACAAAAGCCAAAATTGGCAAATAGAATCTAATTAAGCTTAAGAGCTTCTGCACAACAAAAGAAACTACCAGCAGAGTAAACAGGCAACCCACAGAATGGGAAAAACTATTTGCAAACTATGCATCTGACAAAGGCCTAATGTGCAACATCTATAAGGAACTTCAACAAATTTAAAGAGAAAAACAACCCCATTAAAAAGCGGGTAAAGTAAGATATTTGGGGAACAGGGATGCGAATTCCCATTGCCTTCCTTGGCTGCCTACATGGGTACCTAAGTTTCTTCCCTTTGGGATCAATCTCATGCACATGCTAAAGAGTTGTCTTTCATGACATAGGCCAAAGCCACTGATGTGCAACAGGTTTCTTTAGTCATCAGCTATGACCTTCCCACCAACAGGGGAAACTGTATCCACAGAATCAGTCCAGGTAGATCGTTTGGCCGTAAGGGTGTAGCTATTGATGACAGAAGAAGACAAGAGGGCTCTTTGAGACAGCGAGACCTTCTACAACACCTCCATTGAGGAAATGCCCCTCAATGTTGCTGACATCTGAGGGGCTGTCCTGCTACCTAGCCCCAGCCAGGGCTCAATCTTGGGGGGCTGAAGAGCAGTAGGAGGGGAGGGAGGAAGCAAAGGGATGGACATCTTGTCATTTTTTTTCTTTGAATAAATGTCACTTTTTGAGGCAAAAGAAAAAAAAGTGGAAAAAGGACATGAACAGACATTTTCCAAAAGAAGACATACATGCAGCCAACAAGCATATGAAAAAAGGCTCAATATTACTGATTATTAGAAAAATTCAAATCAAAATCACTATGAGATGCCATCTCACACCAGTCAGAATGGCTATTACCAAAAAGTCAAAAAAATAACAGATGCTGGTGAGGCTGCAGAGAAAAGGGAATTTTTATACACTGTTGGTGTTAATTAGTTCAACCATTATGAAAAAAACTGTGGCAATTCCTCAAAGAGCTAAAATCAGAACTACCATCTGACCCAGTAAGCCCACTACTGGATATATACCCAAAGGAATAGAAGTCATTCTACCATAAAGACACATGCAGGCAAATGTTCATTGCAGCACTATTCACAATAGCAAAGGCATGGAAGCAACGTGAATGCTCATCAATGACAAATTGGATAAAGAAAATGTACATGGCCAGGCGTGGTGTCTCACACCTGTAATCCCAGCACTTTGGGAGGCCAATGTGGGTGGATCAACTAGGGCCAAGAGTTTGAGACCAGCCTGGCCAGCATGGTGAAACCTCATCTCTACTAAAAAAACAAATACCAAAAATTAGCCAGGCATGGTGGCGGGTACCTGTAATCCCAGCTACTAGGGAGGCTGAGGCAGGAGAATTGCTTGAACCTGGGAGGTAGAAGCTGCAGTGATCCAAGATTTTGCCACTACACTCCAGCCTGGGTGACAAGAGCAAAACTCCACCTCAAAAAAAAAAAAAAGAAGAAGAAATGTGCTACATATACACCATGGAATATGATGCAGCCATAAAAAATAAGAAGATCATGTCTTTTGCAGGAGCCTGAATGGAACTGGAGGCTATCATCCTTAGCAAACTAAGGATAACCAAATACCACATGTTCTCACTTATAAGTGGGAGTTAAATGATGAGAACTCATGAACACAGAGAAGGGAAAAACAGACAATGAGGTCTGCTTGAGGGTGAAGGGTGGGAGGAGGGAGACGAGCAGAGAAGACAACTATTGGCTACTGGACTTCATGCCTGGTTGATTAAATAATTTGTACAACAAGCACCAGTGACACGAGTTTACCTATACAACAATCTTTCACATATACCCCTGAATCTAAAAGTTTAAAAAAAAAAAAAAAGAAGAAATGCAAATGACTAAAACACATCAGGAAATTAAAAACAAACAAACAAAAAAACACCCTTGGAAGAAGGCCTTCCAAGGTTTTGAAACTCTTGCATGAATGTTCATGAACTTGACCCATAGGAGAGTCCCCTACAGGTCATTGAGTCTCATTCAAGACTCGTTTCTAAGAATCATGGGTTTTCTTCTTGTTCCCCTGGCAGGCTGGAAACAGTGAAGAGGGACTTTGTAGTGAGGAAACTTCATGCACGGCACAACCTGACCAGAGCCAGTGAGACCAGAAGCAGGAGAGAGGGTGTAAGAAGTGGCTGTGAGAACTGCAGCAGCAGAGCCAACTTGGGCCATCTAGTGTGGGGCACACAGCCTCCTGGGACTTCCGGTTTGACGAAGGAGTTAGGCATTAAGCAAATCTAACTTGCTTCAATTTCAAGCCGTTATGAAAAGTGCTTCAGAGAAACGGTATCACTGAGAAATGGGAGACCACAGATTCCTTGCGGGTTTATAGCTGAGGGTCACAGTGGGCATAACTGAAATTTTTGAGGGCATATAACCCAGGGGTCACAAGCATGAATGGTTTTATGGGGGTGGACAGGTCACGTAAAGGAGAAAAACAAGAGGGTGTGGTAATAGGGAGTGGCAGGGACTATGGCATGGACTCATCTAAAAATGCAGCTGTCCCTCAGCTCTGGCCACCTCTGGAAAAGACCAATGGCAGAAGGTTCCATAAGAAAGCTTGGACTTCATTGAGAGGCTACAAGAAGCCCATGCAGGAAGCAAATCCCCCTTCCACTCCCTAGGAGCAGCTCAGGAAACGCTTGGGCGGAGGTGCTGATGCCCCAGTCAGGCTGATCCCATGCCAGTGTCTGGGTGAGGCCCCCCTTTTTTTTGAAATGGAGTCTTACTCTGTCACCCAAGCTGGAGTGCAGTGGTGTAATCTGAGCTCACTGCAACCCCTGCCTCCCAGATTCAAGCGATCCTCCTGCCTCAGTCTCCCAAGTAGCCGGGATTACAGGCAGGCACTACCATGCCAGGCTAATTTTTATATTTTTAGCAGAGATGGGGTTTCTCCACGTTGGGCAGGCTGGTCTCAAACTCCTGACCTCAAGTGATCTACCCACCTCAGCCTCCCAAAGTGCTGGGATTGCAGGCCTGAGCCACCTTGCCTGTCCCCTTTGTCAACTTTCATCTCCTGCCAGCCTAACAGGGTCAATCCCTGGGAAGGTGAGGGGTGCTGGGATCTAGAACCCAGCATTCCCTGTTCCAATAGGCATGCCTGTATGAGGTCTGGGAGTCGATACACTGCATCTATGTCTAGCTTCATGGCCATGGAGAACTGTGAGAGCTCCAGGAGCAGCCGCTGCCCAGCTGCCCCTCATGCTGCTGAGCCTATCAGAAGGGCACTGCACTGTGTCCTCCATTCACGCCTTCACCCAAGACACATTGATCAGGCAACTACTCTGGGGCAGGCCCTGTGCCAGGCACTCAGAAGCAGCTGGAAAAGAGGCAGATGGGGCGCATGCCCTTGCAGGACGGTTTGGCAAGAGTTAGGTGTTAAGCACATAATCATTTAATTGCAGATATAAAAAGTGTTTGGAGGACATGGCATCTTTGAGAAAAGAAAGGCCTTATATGGTGCACTTTCTTTCCCTTTTTTTTTTTTTTTGACGGGCTCTTGTTTTTTTTTCCCCCAAGCTGGAGTGCAGTGGCACGAACATAGCTCAAAGCAGCCTCGACCTCCACGGTGCAAGCAATCCTCTGGCCTCAGCCCCCACAAGTAGCTGTCACCACAGGTGGGCACCATCACACCCCACTAATTTTCATATTTTTTGTAGAGATGAGGTTTTGCCATGTTGCCCAGACTGGTCTCAAACTCCTAGGCTCAAGCAATTCTCCTGCCTCGGCCTCCCAAAATGCTGAGACTACAGGCGTGAACCACTGTGCCCAGCGATATGGTGCATTTTCTATGTAACTGAAGGTACCTCCTTGAAGGAAAGAAATATAAGGGGCTGGAAGAGGAAGAAGAGGGTAAAAAGTCAAGTCTCTCTGAAAGGCACCCTTACGTTCTCAGTTATCAGTTTTATGGTGCAGCCTTTGACCCTGATGCATTCCTGTACTGGGCTGTGAAGTGCTTCTACTGTTTTGGGCTTTCTCTGTTTTGTTTTGTTTTGATTTGTTTTGTTGCAGGGTTTTTGTTTGTTTTTGTTTTTTGAGATGGAGTCTCTCCCTGTTTCCCAGGCTTGAGTGCAGTAGTGCAACCTCAGCTTACTACAACCTCTGCCTCCCAGGTTCAAGTGATTTCCCTGCCTCAGCCTCCCGAGTAGCTGGGATTACAGGTGCACATCAGCACGCCTGGCTAATTTTTGTATTTTTAGTAGAGATGGGGTTTCACCAGGTTGGCCAGGCTAGTCTTAAACTCCTGACCTCAGGTGACTCGCCCACCTCGGCCTCCCAAAGTGCTGGGATTACCAACACTTGATAATCCCAAGTGGCTTGAGCCACCACACCTGACTTCTCTGTTTTTTCATGTCACATCTCTTTCCTCACAGTCTGACCATTGGTACCACTTCTCGTGGGGGAAGGGGCTTGACTCTTGATGTGTCACCTCCGCTTTCCCGCTACTGCATATCTTATGACTGATCACCAGAAGGCCAGGTGGGGAACTTGTGGACAATCCCTCCCCACTGGGGTGGATCAGGTCCCCAAGCTTCACCAGGAACCCAGGCCTGGGAGTCCCCAAGAGAGTGGGTGCTGTCCAGGGTCCTGCACTGCTTGAGGCCTGAGGTCCACATCCCAGACTGCCCAGCGGTGGATTGTGTGGCCCTGGGCAAGTCCTACCCTATTTCTGAGCCCCAGGCTCCTCATCCGAAAGATAGGCAGGATGAATTAGATGGTCTCCAGGGCTCCTGCTAGCTGCCTTCTTAGATCTTTTATATCCTGAAAGGATTCTCATGGGTCTTCAGCTCTTTTTCTGGACTGGATGGCTGACGCTTAAAGCACAGGGGTCAGCACCAAGTACAGATCTGGGCAGAGTGGATGTCCCACAAGAATATTGGCTTAAACAGCCTGCAAGCCTGCTGCAGGGAGTAAGGGCCTCACTGACATTCTCAAATGATGCCCGCGGTAGGGCTGGCACAGACCCAGTGGCTGAGGCCCAAGGCTGCAGGCACCCCACAAAGATGTGCCATCCTGCCACTCCATGGGGAACTGCAGGCACTCTGTCCTTGTTCAGGGCAGGGAGGGAGCTGGGGCTGGCCTGGGACACCAGGAATGGCACCTTTGCTGAATTCTCATGAAGCTCCCATGGCTGGCTGTTCTCATCTCTCAGGAGGGTGGGGCAGCCTTCAGACTTGCACTTGGGAATCTACCAACCCTGGGTTCAAGTTCCACTCTCTCTCTTGCTAACCAGAGATTATGCCTTGGGAAAGTGGCATAATCTGTAGCCTCCACTTTCTCAACTGCACAAAGGGGCCCCCACTTCATGAGCTCATTGTAGTGCTAACAGAAAATAGGACCCAGTGAAGTCTGTAACATACAGTAAGTATCCTACATGTAAGTGGTGTATGTTAAAATTATTCAACTGATCAATTAGTCTACTGGGTTCAAGGCTGGTCTTGGGGAAGTCCCTTCTGAGAAGCAGGGAATGGGCAGTGGTCCTAATGGTCTCTCAAGTCCCTTTCAAGCTCACACTCTGTGACCTACATGAGCTGTTGCCCTCCTATCACTCCTCCTTCTAGCCCTAGGCTGTGGCTTTCCGGAAGTCCAGGACCACACTGCCTCTTGCCCAGCAAACAGGAAGTCCTCTGTCAGGATGGACCATCCAAGTGGGCAGAGCTCCTCACCAGGCAGAGCTGCAGTGGGGACAGGTGTGCAATCTGAAGCAGGTGGGAGCGGTGGCAGGGACAGGTGCTGCCACCCACACAGAGGGAGGAGATGGCAGGGAGGCACCCATAGCCCCAAAAGTAGAGGTCATCCCTCCCCCCAGGTCAGAGGTCTTCCCTCCCTCAAGGTCAGGGATGGGGCCCAACTTTCAGATGAGCTGATAAAGCTCGCTGGATGGAAGAACTCATGGAGAATTTAATCAAAGGGCCTGGTGTTACTTTTGAAAAAAAAACCCTCTCACTGCATTGATTCCCTTTGAAAGGTGTTTGGTTCAACACAGAGGAGGAGAAGGCTGGAGGAAACAGAATAGGGGAAGGGGGACTCACAAACAGGCTGTGACGTGACATGAATGGGCAAGAGGCCTGGCTCCCGAAGTCTGCAGAGCCAGTGACAGGGCTCTGCCTCGGGCAGGGTTTGCCTCCTAAAAGATGGCCACATTCAGACAGGCCTGAGACCTCCCAGCCCACCCCAGGGCCTGGTCAGCCAGCATGCCTTCTCCTGGCTGCCGTTCTGTCTGTCCTCTCTCCCCAGGAGAAGCTGGGGTGGCTGCAGTGACACAGCAAACAGTCTGGGCCCCAGGAAAGGAGCTTGTGGGCAGCCAGCTCTCTGCCGCGGGGAGTCTCCTGAGATTTCACAAACTGCCCCAGCTTTCCTCATGCTCTGTCAGAGTGCTGGCTCAGCAAGGCTGGGCTGGCATCAAGGCTGGTAAGCCCTGAGCTGTTAGACAGTTTGCAGCTGCCAGCTCGCAGACACTGCCTGACTCCTTTTCCAGTGCCCCTTCCACAAGTGCCACCCCAGGTGCTCTGGGGACCCTCAGTCCTGTGGGTGGTGGCTTAACCTCTCTGTGTCTCAGGCGATGGGACCATCTGTAAAATGAGGGCTTTCATGAAGCCGCCGAGGAGGGAGTAGGATCCTGGGGTGCCACAGGTGAGGGAGTGGGGCCCTGGGATCCCGCAAGGGAGGCTGTGCAGGCAAAGAGCCAGAGCCCTTGAGCAGGGGGACTTTGTAAGTTAACAGGGTGTCCTCCATTCCCATGAGCAGGAGGCAGCCAGGCTTCTGGACAGGGCAGAACCAGAGGCCTAGACACCAAACCCCCAGGCTCCTGGCTGCTTATTTTGCTGAGCCCCTCTTGGAGGGGCTGCCCCATTCCCCTCTGTATTCTCCAAATCACGGGAGAAGAATTGCCACCCACCAACCCCAACTGGACATATAGATCCTTCCTGGCCCCACCTGCAAGTACCTAGGAGAGTGAATGGATTGGTCCTTTTGGTCATGTGCTCGCCTCATCCAATCAGTTATGGGCACAGTCTGAACTCTTGGCTGAGAACCCCCACCCTCGGAGAGTGAGAAGAGGGGCGTTCCCAACACTCTTCATCCTGAGCAGGAAGTCCCTCCCACAGGTGTCCCAATAAGGGGCTGTGGCCATAGTCTGGGAGTCCCAAAGAACTGAGCAGGGGAGGGTTGGGTGGACTAGCCCGGTTCAGCACCTTGGACAGATCACTCTAGTTTCTGACGCGGCAGAGATTCTTAGCCTCTGCGGCTGCCCTGCCTCACAGTGAGGCTGGCGAGGGAGGCCAACCGTGGAACTCACATCCTGAGACACCTCGCCTTCATCCAGGGCTCCCTCCACTACATTAACGCCCCGAAAGCAGTCTCTTCTCCCAGGCTATCCAAGGAGGGACCGACGCAGGCATTCATTTATGAAGGCGTTCTAAAATGTAGGTTTTATTATTAGTCAGGTATGGTGAGGCTGACAGATCAAGGGACTGCCAATTAGAGAGACGGTTTGTTATACCCACAGATCCCATGAGGCAGGGGCTCACCACGCCACTCAGGGCCACACAGGGAAACACCAAGGTCGGTAGGGAGGCAGAGGGAGCCAGGGGAAAGTATGGGCGAGAGCCTTTATTGTGGTTCCCATGGAAATGCACAGGGGTGAACAGGGTTGCGGTCAGCTCACTTGAATAATTTCAGGTTCTCTGGGGCATAGGGACCGTCCCTAGTGGTCTGGGCACTTGGCCCTGGGGTGATTGGGGCAGGTAAGCAGCGGCCCAGAGTGTCAGAGTGAGGAAAAGGGGACTATTGGGGTGTGATCACCAGACTGCATGGTTTTCATATGAAAGGCATGCTCCTAGGTGAGGCTTGGCAGTACCCCAGGAAGGGTGCTGGCATGGCAGTGAGTCAACCCCAGAACCCACTCTGGTCCCCCAACAGGCTGTCCTCCAACTCTCCACCTGCAGAGAGCCTCCAGCCATGCCTTGTCTTCCTCATCAGAGAGACCTGATCCAGCCAGTACTGGGCAGGGCTCTGAGCACAGCCTGCATGGCGAGGGCAGCTCCTGACATGGCTCCATCTAGCCTGACCAGGGACAGCATGGGCCCAGGAATCAGACTTGAGTTTGAGAACAGGCTCTGCTTCACAGCTGGGGGACCTCAGGGGAATTACCTAATTCTTCAGACTCCAGAAAAAGCATTTTATTCAACCTCTTCATTTTTCTCCTCTTTTGAAGCCCAGAGAGATGGAGACGTGCCCGAGGCTGTAGAGTTAATTTGTACTCAATGTACAGACAGCAGGTTTCTGATTCCTGGTCCCCAAGTCAGCTCCACCAGCCTAACAATTTTACTGTCCCCCTTTGCCACTTCCCTCCCCACCAGGCACCACTGGGCCCTGGCCACAGAGCAGCGGTGAGCAGAACATTCCACAGCACCTCACCCTGGCTTCCCAGCCACTGCTGGCTTCGAAGCCGGTTTTTGTGACTTTGGAATATTGATTGTATTCCCTGCTGGCATGACTGTTTGTTGGTCAGGCTTTTGTTTGGAAGAGTCCTCTTTCAGGCAGCCTGGGGTCACCTTCACATCCTGTCAGCCCTACCAGAGGATATCCTGGCCACGGAGAAAGGCAGGGAAGAAAGGCAGGACCCTGGGGAGACCCCAATCAATGGGGATTATTATTCCAGCACTGCAGCAGCCCTGCTTCCAGGCAGAGGCGGGGAGGGCCTCCAAGTGCCTCTGTGAAGCTGTGGTTCTGCTGGCCAGAAAAGAAGAGCTAGACCCCACAGAGGGACAGAAGCCACTGCAGAGTTGAGCAGCAGCTTGGGCAAAGCTCAAGGATGCTACAGAAGTTTCAGCACAAGCCAAGCAGGAGGAACAGAACAGGCGTGGGCCAGGGGTCTGCAGGCTGGGCATGCCGGCCTCACAGCTGCACATCTGCTGCCCAGGGCCTCAGGATGAAACCAGGGCCTGCTACGATGCCAAGTCAAGACTGCAAGCTCTGGAGCCAAGTGCACCTGGGTTAAATCCTCAGGCCGGCTACTCCACCTCATGGTCTCAGTTATCATATCCATAAAGTGGGGATCCTAAAAGGTAAACAGGAAGAAGCAATGAGATGATGGGTGTACCTGACTCACTGGAAGGGCCATTATCAGTGGGCCCTTTTTTGGTTTTTTTGAGATAGGGTCTCCCTCTGTCTCCCAGGCTGGAGTGCAGTGGTGAGATCTTGGCTCACTGCAACCTCTGCCTCCTGGGTTTAAGTGATTCTTCTCCCTCAGCCTCCCTAGCAGCTGAGACTGCAGACATGCACCACTACATCCAGCTAATTTTTGTATTTTTTGGTAGAGATGGGGTTTCCCCATTGTGGGAAGTAGGAAAGTTCCTCTTCAAGTTTTCTTTCTTGTTAAAGAATAAATCATAAGCGTTAGAAATAATAGTTTGTTTTAAAGACTTTCTTCAAAGCCTTCTTACATTTGTGCTAATAAGTCTTTGTTAAGCCCTATCCTATGTAGCTGTTAGACATGGTTACAGGCACGTAGTATATTCTATGTCCTTGTATTTTAACCAAGATATCTGTGCTGGACGTGCTCACAGTCATGTCCCAGCTTGCAGCCTGTGCCTTCCTTTTTGTTTTCCATTGCTTTTACCTTTTAGAAAAGTTTTAATTTGTTAGCCAATCGAGTTTTAGTTTAGATTGTGAGGTCTGGCTCCAACCAAAGGAGATCAGACACAGCAGTAAGGACGACCCCAAATGTATGAGGGATAAATATGTCTGCTTGTCCTTTGTTCATTGTACTCTCATGGCAAGATGACTGGTGTGGGTACCCTTCCTGTCTCAGTGCTGATTTTTCTTTGTGGCACTGAGCATCTACTTCCAACAACCATGTTGGAGGCTGATCTCTAAATCCTGACCTCAAGTGATCTGCCCACCTTGGCCTCCCAAAGTTCTGGGATTATAGACATGAGCCACCATGCCCAGACAGTCATTACTCTTTTTTTTTTTTTAACGGGGTTTCGCTTTTGTTACCCAGGCTGGAGTGCAATGGCGCGATCTCGGCTCACCGCAACCTCCGCCTCCTGGGTTCAGGCAATTCTCCTGCCTCAGCCGCCTGAGTAGCTGGGATTACAGGCACGCGCCACGATGCCCAGCTAATGTTTTTATTTTGTATTTTTAGTAGAGACAGGGTTTCACCATGATGACCAGGATGGTCTCAATCTCTTGACCTCGTGATCCACCCTCCTCGGCCTCCCAAAGTGCTGGGATTACAGGCTTGAGCCACCGCTCCCGGCCAGTCATTACTCTTAAAGCAACACCTCCAGCCTTGTTTCCTGTTACTCTTTCACTTGTACTCTACATTCTAGCCACCCTGAAGTTCTCTCTGCTTCTGGAACTTCCCGGCTCTCTCACTCCTCCAGGCTTGTGCACATGCTGTGGAATACTCTGCCAGCTCCTCTTTCCCCAGCTAAGTCTTACCCAGCATCTAGGTCTCAATCTCCATGTCACCTTCTCCAGGAAGCACTCCCGGGTTAAGTGCTCTTGCCGTGTGTCCTGCAGCACCTGTGCTTTCTGCATCCCAGCAGCCCTCACAGGGAATTCTTCATTTAATATCTGTCTCTCCCACTGGGACATGGGCTTCCTGGGATTGGGGCCCACATCTGTCTTGTGCACCTCCATACGTCTGGCATCTAAAGCCTGAATGAATGAAGTTGCACATCATAAATGAGTTGACTTGGCAAGCGAGGAGGCTCCATCCCAGATGTTAGGGGGGTTATTACCAAGTAGGGACTAATAGGTGATGGAATAATGAGCCTAAAAGTCCTCAGTGCCTGAGAGAGGGTGATGAAGACTTGCTTGCTTGGAGTTTTGTGGGGAGGTGAGCTATTCCCTGGGAAACATGATCTTTTCCCACAAGGGTCGGAAGGTCATGTAGTGCATGGAAAAGATCATGCTTTTGAGCCTGGCAAACCGGATTCAAATTCCAACTCACTCACTTTCTCCTCCAAGCCTGATGGACTCCCCCTTGATAAAAAATACATGCCACAGATGACTTTTAACAGAATTAAATGTGATGCTCCAGTACCTAGCACAGGGTCTGGCACAGAGCAGGGGATTAATTTTTTAAAAGCAACAAATGTTAATTTTTAAAAAGATACTACAAATCAAAAACATGCTTTACATCTTCTTCCCGACTGTTTTGGCCAATCCCCCACATGCAGTTCATAATTCCTTCCCCATGACATTATCCTCAAAATAATGTTTTCAATTTATAATTGATTGGATTCTTTCCCCTGAGACAGACAACTTCAAGTTTTTATCTAAAGAATGCAATCAACAAAATTAATATTTAAATCTAGAACAATCCAAATCTGGTGCCTGATCTCAGGTATTTAAGTTAATAGGAAGATTTCTTAGACCTTCCAGGCTCTGCAGAGGGTATTGTGTTTTATAGCAGTCCTCTGGGCTAAAGGACGGGAAAACTGCCTTGCCACCAACCTCAAAGCCAGAGTCCCGACAAGAAAAAGGTGTTGGTAGTAATCACACCAAGATGACAGCCATAAAGATAGTCCTGGCTAAAGGGGGCCCTCCTGGAAGCCAGTCTCAATCGTCTTCCACACCAGCTAGTCAAGAAGCTCACACAGTCGGCAACTCTGTGCATTTCGTTCATAGCCTAGAATGGTGCCTGGCTCCACAGTAGGTGTTTCATACATACTCGCTGAATAAATTAATGAACCAGAGTTGGAATGCAAGATGAAACATTTTGTCAAGCCTCCTACAAGACGTGGTGAGTTTTTCTTTAAAGAAATCGTCATCTCTAATAAACTCTATATTTCTACTCTTTGAGTTTGTCTACGTGTGCCTTTAAATATATTTATGGAAATCAGTGTTTTAAAAAGTTCTTCTTGTTCTTCTAGCCAAAATGGAAGTAACAGTAAGAACACTTAAGGTATTGTGGTATCTGAACGAATTACCTAATTCCCCTGGCATTTTGGGAAACCTCCACCACACCCCAACCCAGGATGCCCTGAGGCATGCTCCCTCTTCCCTATTAAATGCTTCTCAGCATTCAAAATATGAAACAGGCTGGGCATGGCTGCTCATGCCTTTAATCCCAGCAGTTTGGGAGACCTAGGCAGGCAGATCACTTGAAGTCAGGAGTTCAAGACCAGCCTGACCAACAAGGCAAAACCCTGTCTCTACCAAAAAAAAATACATATATATATACATACATATATATATATATATATATACACAAAAATTAGCCAGACATGGTAGTGTACACCTGTAGTCCCAGTAACTCAGGAGCCTGAAGCACGAGCATCATTTGAACCCAGCAGGCAGAGGTTGCAATGAGCCATGATCATGCCACTATACTCCAACCTGGGTGACAGAGTGAGACTCTGTCTCAAAAAAAAAAGAGAAACTCTGAATAGAAAATGAATCTCCAATGTCTGTCTCCAGTTCTGACTTCCCCAGAAGACCCCACTGCTCCTGTCCACGTGGCTTCTCTGGGTTTCTGTCAATGCTTGAATAAGCCCCGTGGCTCCCACCTCAAGGCCTTCATTCCTGCAGCTCCCTTCCAGGCAATGCTCTGTCTCTTCTCCATCTGAGAAAGGCAGAGCCTCCTGCCACCCTCTGCAAGGCTGGAAGCCCTCTTCCTTTATAGGGAGCATTGCCCCATGAGTGATAGGTTCATTGACTTGTATTCCTAACTGCTTTCTTGAGGCGTAATTGACATCACGTATTTAAAGTGCACTATTTGATACTTTGGGACATATGTATACACCCATCAAACCATCACTGGGGTCAAACTAGTGAATATTCCTGTTAGGTAGTGAAACGAGATCTTCTGGAAATTTATTTGTTGAAGTCCTGACCTCCAGTACCTCAGAATATGACTGTATTTAGAGACAAGGTCTTTACAAAGGCAATTAATTTAAAATGAGGCAATTGAGTGGACCCTAGTCCAATCTGAACTGGTATCCTCATAAGAAGAGAAGATTTGGCTCATGCCTGAAATTCCAGCACTCTGGGTGGCCAAGGCTGGTGGATCACCTGAAGTCAGGAGTTCGAGACCAGGCTGGCCAACATGATGATATCCCATCTCTACTAAAAATATGTATTTTTAAAAAATAGCTGGGCATGGTGGCACATGCCTGTAATCCGAGCTACTCTGGAGGCTGAGGCAGAAGAATCATTTGAACCCGGGAGGTGGAAGTTGCAACAAGCCGAGATCTCGACATTGCACTCCAGCCTGGGCAACAAGAGAGAAAATCCATCTCAAAAAATAAATAAATAAATAAATAAATAAATAAGAAGAAGAGAAGATTTGGATGCGGATGCACAGTGCGAAGACCAGGTGAGGACAGCTGTCTACCATCCAGGAGAGGCCCAGACAGATCCCTCCCACACAGTCCTCAAAAGGAACTCATCCTGCTGACATCTTGGACTTCTGGCCTCCAGAACTGTGAGAAGATGAATTTGTGCTGTTTAAGGCCCCCTAGTCTGTGGTCCTTTGTTATGACAGACCTAGCACTCATACAATACTCATCATCCCCCCAAGTTTTCTCATGCCCTGCAGTACCCTGGAGGTACTAACCTCTAGCCCCCAATGTCCCCAGGCAACCACAGAGCCACTTTTCATCACTGCAGTTTAGTTTGCATTTACTAGAATTTCATGTAATGAAATTCTCCAATACATACTCTTTTCTTTTCCTCAGCTCACTGCAACCTCTGCCTCTCAGGTTCAAGCAATTCTCCTGCCTCAGCCTCCCAAGTAGGTGAGATTACAGGCGTCTGCCACCATATCCAGCTAATTTTGTATTTTTAGTAGAGACAGGGGTTCACCATGTCAGCCATGGTTGGCCAGGCTGGTCTCGAACTCTTGACCTCAGGTGATCCACTCGCATTCCAAAGTGCTGGGATTACAGATGTGAGCCACTGCGCCTGGCCTACTCTTTTTTTTTTTTTTTTTTTTTTTTTTTTGTCTGGCTTCTTTTATTTAACATCATTTTTCTTAGATTCCTTCATGTCATGTGTATCCGTAGTTCATTTTTTTTTTTTGTAAGCGCTATGCCAGGAAGTGGATAAACCACAGGTTTTGTAATTGAGCATAGCCATGAGCTGGAAAAAATCCCTAAGTCTTCATCAACAGAGATAAGTGGATATTGACTTGCATGTCATCTTTCTCTCCTGCCTGGAATTAACACTCCACGAGAGCAGGGACGTTGCCTACAGCTGTATCCATGCATCCGGAAGCCTGTGCCTGCCTGTAGTAGGCACTCCATAACATGAATTGGATTAACTATTTGCTGCCCCTGCTGTGGAGAGGGCCTGCCCTAAGCCTGAAGCTGGACAGATCTCTATCTCCCTGGCACACAGCCGCAGCTGGCACATGGGCTTGAGCTGGGACTCTATCAGCTAGTGCTTGACTTACGACCACGGTCGGGACCACGGACCGGTCGTAACACGATTTGGTCGTAAGTTGAGTAACCTATATGTACAGTTGAAATGGTGCATGCAGAGATGGTAGTGCTGCCGGAAGCTGGTCCACACTGTTGTACGCCCAGCTGGGCAATGTTTGCACTACCAGACACGGAGCAGTCGTGGCTAGCGATTGTGGTCATAAAGTCGAATGGTCGTAAGTTGCATAGGTGGTAAGTCGATCAATACCTGTATCTCCTTTTCAGGCCTTCCCCACCCTCACCATGGTCCATCTTATTCTCCCCCTGCCCACCATTGTTCCCTCTCCCTCACGTCCCTGGGGGCCAATTTCTGTGCTGGACACAGGATTTGCCCCTTGGGGTAAGTGCCTGGCAGTTCCTGCCCAGGAGGACTTACTGCTGCACCCGTGCTCTGCCCCCGTGGCTGCTCATCAAACCTTAGCTCACACTCTCGTTTATTTAGCAAACATCACAGGACGTGGGTGCTGACACGGAGCTGGATGTCGAGGCTACCATGGCACAGACAGACGCAGAACTCACGGTCCAGCCAGGGAGGCCAAAATTAAATGAACATGATGGAATCACAGCCGGGCGCAGTGGCTCACACCTGTAATCCCAGCACTTTGGGAGGCTGAGGCAGGCAAGTCACCTGAGGTCAGGAGTTCCAGACCAGCCTGGCCAACATGATGAATCCCCATCTCTACTGGAAATACAAAATTAGCCGGACATGGTGGCATGCACCTATAGTCACAGCTACTTGGGAGGCTAAGGCAGGAGAATCACTTGAACTCGAGAGGCAGAGGCTGCAGTGAGCTGAGATTGAACCACTGCACTCCAGCCTGGATGACAGAGAAGGACTCTTTCTCAAAAAAAAAAAAAAAAAGTGATCATCCACTTGGATCAGGGGTGCTGAGAAAGGGAATTAACGGTGGAACCTGGTTTCCTTTGGGAAATCTCTGAGGGATGACTGCCAAGCGGAGACAGGGGTTGAAGAGGAACTGAAAAGTGGGGACCCCATGTGTGCAGGGCTGTGTGGCCAGAGCATGGGGAGCACAGGTGGGAACACCCAGTGGGGGGTAGGCACAGCCTTGGGGGCCAGGGTGAGATACAGATTTTATTATAAACTCTCTTCTCTCATCATTCATGCTGCATTTCACAGCACCCCCCAAAGCTGAAGCTGATGTTGCTCTCAAGACACAACGTGTTTCTGTGCACTGGGAGCAGGAGTTAGGGGGGAGGATGCTTAGTTTTCTTATCCCCTGCCCTTCTCCAATGCTTGTAACACTACGAGGTCCACGTTAGGCAGATAAGAACATTCCTGGATTGATTGATTGATTAGCTGATGCTGATTGATCATCTCGTTCTTATGCGGAAGAAGGGGATACGTCATCCTGAAGGACACTGAGTCCTCTGGAAGATGTGGACATCTGCACCAGTGTTGTGTAGAAAGCATTAGGCTCTCCTTCAGAGCAGGGCTATAGATTAGGATGGAAGGTAATTTATTTACAGGTAAAGTAGTGTTTCTTGCCATGCTACTTGATTCCCCAACAAAATAGGTGCTATTAAAAATGCTTTCAGATATGCTAGTGTCAAAATACACCCTGTTTCCAATAAACCTTGAAAACCGCCTAAAATATGGAGTATGTTTATAAAATAAAGTGGATTTATCGCTACATTCAAAAGAAAAGGCTGAAAGCAGAGACCAGAAGATGATGATGAAAAAGTGTGCATTTATACATGATGCTCTTTTTCCTTTTTGTCACAGGAACAGCTCTGTTCTCTCTCACTGTTAATAACAAATTCGTTCCTCCCAGACACGGTTGACCCATTCCCAGAACGCCACATGGTCTCCTAGTTGGTGTCTTCTTTGAGAAATGCCACAGATCTTGTCTAGGGAAGGACCAGACAAAAATGGTAAAGGGTAATCTTGTGGAAAACTCCAGAGGGAAATGCTAGAATGCTGATCCAGAGAGGAAGCTGAGAGGGAAGGACAGACACAAGTGAGACACAGAAACAGAGCTAAGCAGAGTAGAACGCAGACTTCACAGAAAATCTGGGAATGCCAAAGCTGGGTTTGAAATGACCAGTGCCTGAAACTTGAGAGAGAAAGTCTTTCAGACAGATGAAGGGAAGGAGGAGGAGAAAGGGGAGAAGGAGGGAAATAAGGAGGAGAAGGACAAGGAGGAGGAGGAGGAGGAGGAGGAAGAGGAAGTCTGCACCCAGTAGGGAAAAGGTAAATTGAACTTACCAGCCAAAAATACAAATAGGTTCAAGAAAACTTTCATAAAATATTTAGAACTAGGAAGGGCCTCAGGAATTATCTAGTCTGGTGGTTTTAAACTTTTTTTTTTTTTTTTTTTGGTTAATTTTAGCATCAGAGCTAGGCACGATGGCTCACTCCTGTGGTCTCAGCTACTTGGGAAGCTGAGGTGGGAGCGATGCTTGGGCTAGGGAGGTCGAGCTGGGCTGAGGTGTGATTGTGCCACTGCACTCCAGCCTGGGCAACAGAGTGAGACCCTGTCTCAAAAAATTAATTAATTTAAAATAAAAATAAAATATTAGCATCAGGACTGTTTTCTTCAAAGGAAAATTTTAGGCTGGGCACGGTGGCTCATGCCTGTAATCCCAGCACTTTGGAGGCCGAGGCGGGCAGATCACTTGAGGTCAGGAGTGTGAGACCAGCCTGGCCAACATGGTGAAACCTCTTCTCAACTAAAATACA
>NW_016107569.1:205197-210627 GCF_001604975.1 Cebus imitator
GATCGTTACCGTGTTGCCATTTTACAGGTGCATAAACTGAGGCACAGAGAGGCGGAATCATTTTCCCGAAGTCCCAGAGCTCGTGAGTGACAGAAGCCAAGTGGTCTCTGGATTTCCTCCCCCAGGCTCAGTCCACCACAGCAGGATGTGAGCAGGCTGCGAGGCGAGGGGAAGGTGGGCTCCCCGCCACGCAGTCCGCAGCGAGGTCCGCCGCGGGCTCTCAGGTCCTCCCGGGTGGTTCCCGGTTGGCGCTGGGCGGGGCTGTCTTCTGCGGGACTGTGCCGCCCTCTGGTGGCCGCACCGCAGGACTCCGCCAGCAGCCAGGCCCGCCCGAGGGCCAAGCGCCCTTGACCGCCACTGTTCCCCTCCTCATCCTAGAGCTGCGGACACCCCATGTCGTCCACATGATGGCCCCTGCCCTGCTCGGGAGAGATGGCAGCCATTGCCCGAGCAGCCTACAGGCCTTGCCAGGCGCCAGGGCCACGGAGAAACCAGTGCCACCCTCCCAGTGGTTGGGTCAAGGGGCAACATGGAATTCCCACTTAGGTGCCTTGGCCCAAGTGTGCAAGGGTGCATGCGTGTGTATGCGTGCAAGTGCATGTGTGTGTGTGCGTGCGTGTGTATTCTCGTGTCGGGACCCTTCGAAGGCAGCATAAATAGGTGAGAAGGAAAACAGAAAGGTGGGATTCCAGGCAAATTGTGTACCCTGTCACCTGCAAATTCAGTGCCACACTGAGCAGGGATTTAAGGACATGTTGGGACTCTTTCCTGGTGTATGTCTTGCAGCTACCAACATCATCATTGCACGTTTTTAAAGCCAAGGAAACACACAGGAGTGGAAATTGGTAAGACTCAGGAAATGTTTGGCGGCTGAAGTGAAATATACATGTGTCTTGAGACCCAGCAGCTCCATGCGTGGGTGCGCATATGGAAATCTGGACACACACACACACACACACACACACACACACACACACTCTTAAAACAGACAGGCACGGGGATGTTCATGGTGGCTGTATTAGTAATGACCCAAACCTGGAAACAACCCAAATGCTCATCAACAGTAGAATGGGCCAGGCATGGTGGCTCATGCATGTAATTCCAGCCCTTCAGAAGGTCTAGATGGAGGATCACTTAAACCCAGCAGGTGGAAGCTGTACTGAACCAAGATCTCACCACTGCACTCCAGTCTGGATGACAGAGAAAGACCCTGTCTCAAAGAAAAAAAAAAAGAGTAGATTGGAAGATTGGAGGAACAAATTGTGGTAGTCATAGACAGTTCATATAATGAAATATTACACTGCAGTGAAAAAGAACTACATGTTGGCCACATGCAGTGGCTCATTCCAGTAATCCCAGCACTTTGGGAGACTCAGGTGGGAGAATCACTTGAGGCCGGGAGTTTGAGACCTGCCTGGCAACCTAGTGACAGCCTGTCTCTTTAAAAAAAAAAAAAAAAAAAAGATTCTAATTAGCCAGGTGTGATGACAGGCTCCTGTGGTCCCAGCTAGTCAGGAGGCTGAGGTGGGAGGATTGCTGGAGCCCAGGAGATCAAGGCTGCAGTGAGCTATGAGTGCACCACTGCACTCCAATCTGGGCAACAGAACAAGACCCTACCCGCACCCCCCAACCACCACCAAAAAAAAAAACGTCCTGCAATAGCATAAGCAGATGTCAGACATATGTGGGGCAAATGATGCCAGACCCACACTTCCCACTTACGTGAAGTTTAAAACCAGGCCTAAGGGCCAGACGTGGTGGCTCACATCTGTAATCACAGCACTTTGGGAGGCTGATGTGGGCATGAATCACCTGAGGTCAGGAGTTTGAGACCAGCCTGGTTAATATGGGGAAATCCCATCTCTACTAAAAACACAAAATTAGCAGGGCATCGTGGTGGGCACCTGTAATCCCAGCTACGTAGGAGAAAAGTAGCAAGAGAATCACTTGAATCCAGGAGGGGGAGGCTGCAGTGAGCTGGGATCACACCACTGCACTCCAGCCTGGGCAACACTGAGACTCCACCTAAAAAAAAGAAAAGAAAAAACCAGGCCTAACATCAGAATAATGCTTATCTCTAGGGAGGTGAGGCCTTCTGACTGGAAGCAGTATGAGGGTGCCTTGGTGGGTAAGGAGAGGGCTACTGGGAAGGTTTTAGATTTTGTTTTGGATGGTGTTTATAAAGGGGTAAAATCTCACCAAGCTATACATGTAAGACTATCCTGCTTTACTCTCTGTCCAGTAACCTTAAAATGGCATGGTAGCTCATGCCTGTAATGCAAGCACTTTGGGAGGCCAAGGTGGGAGGATCATTTGAGACCAGGAATTTGAGACCAGTCTGGACAACATAGTGAGACTCCATTTCTGCAAAATTAAAAAGACAGAAATTAGTCAGCATGGTGGCATGCGCCTGTAGTCCCAACTATTTGAGAGGTTGAGGTGGGAGGATTACTTGAGCCCAGGACCTTGAGGCTGTCGTGAGCTATGATTGTGCCACTGCACTCCAGCCTGGGTGAAAGAACAAGACCCCATCTCTCAAAAGAAAAAAAAGAAAAAATCAGGCCAGGCACAGCAGTTTATGCCTGTAATCCCATCATTTTGGAAGGCCTAGGTGGGTGGATCACAAGGTCAGGAGTTCTAGACCAGCCTGGCCATCAGGGTGAAAACCTGTCTCCACTAAAAATACAAAAATTAGCCGGACATGGTGTTGTGCACCTGTAATCCCGTCTACTCGGGAGACCGAGGCAGGAGAATCACCTGAACCCAGGCGGCAGAGGTTGCAGTGAGCCCAGATCACGCCATTGCATTCCACGCTGGGCGACAGAGCAAGACTTCATCTTGAAAAAAAGAAAATCAAAGAAAAACTTTAAAAACCTTCTAGAAATAAAAGAAAAGCCCAGAGACAATGAAGGAAGGTGGGGGGTGGTGGAGTGTGCTGGGCTCATTGCTGGCAGCAGCTCTGAGCAAAAGGGACTTAGATCTGTGATCAGGTGGATTTAGGGTTGCTGTAGGGTCTCTCAAAGATAATGCTGGTGAAGTGCAGGCACAGAGGAGTCCCAGGCATACTGGCTTCTGCTCATTGTTTTCAAAACCCCAGAGGGTGCTTCTAGAGATCTTCCTTTTATGAAACATTCTTAATTTCCTAGTTCAAAGCTACAGAATAGGATTGTAGCTTCCCCCCTTCCTCCCTTCTTTTGCTTTTTGCTTGTCTGTATTTTTGCATTTTCTATAATAAATGTGTTATAACTTTTGTGATATGAAAAAAGGCAATAAGCACTATTTTAATTAAAGGAAAAAAGCTGTGTGTGCAGATTCTGATTTGTGGAATTTGCAGAGAAGCAGACACTAAGAGCATTAAGGTTATTTGAGTCGGGGAAAGAGTAGGGGCTTTTGAGCCTTTTGGCCAAAACTGCCTCTGCCTGCTTCTCCTGTCTAGGAGATAGCAGCCTTTTTATTGATACAAATGCAAGAGCAGCTACCTCCATGAATCATCAGATTGTGCGCTCCCTTAATTGCTTACTCAACTATGTGCTTTGCAGACTTTTCCTTCTCTGCTTTGTAACAAGTTAGAAGACAGGTACTACCATCAATTTCATGCAACTGAAGCATGGCCTGGTGCATGCCACACGGTTAGTAAATGCCTGGCTTAGAGTGGCTTTGGTGACAGTGGCTTAGATGGCTGGCCCTGGGTGGCAGTCAGGAGCTCCACTGTCCAGTCCTGACCCTTCTCTTGCCTGGATGTTCTGCAGACCCCCACCTCTACCTGGCTTATCCTGGAAGCTGGAGTAAAAGCAAATATTACCTGCCTTACAAAATCAATCACTGTTATTATACCCATTTCACACTCAAAAGCACAGATTTGAGAGCATTTCAATAACTTCCCCAAGACCCCCTAACCCATAAGTGGCAGTGCAGAAAGTTACAGCCAGAACTTCCTGCTCTAGAACACAACTCTCACCATGGAGCTCATGCCCGCCTTGCATCGACTGTTCAAGTTCTTTTTTTCTAAGCTGGGCACGTTAGACTGTGAAAATCAACTTTTTCCTCCCTAGGAAATAAGAGGTTACAGAGTTTGTTTTTCAGAGCAGCGGAATCAAGGATAGAAAGTATTTCAAGAAGGCTTCCTTTAGATGAAGATTAAAAGAAATGTTAGAGCAAAACTAGGCACAGTTGATCTTTTTAAGTCTACAGCATTGTCTTTTCATCGTTAAAAAAAAAAGTCTATGTGGTGAGTTGATGTATTTGTCTTTTAGACATTCAGTAAATAAGGAAGCTATGCCTTTGTTTCCCATTCTGACTCCCTGGTTTGTATGTGATACTACAGAGAAAGGTTTATCCAGGATTGTTACTGGTGTTACCCTTTCTAATTTAAAGTGTGGATTAGTGGGGAAGAAAAGTATTCATAGCTTGTTAGAGTCAGAAGACAAACCACTGAGGGAAAGTGTAAATTGATACAATCTCTGTAGAGGACAATATGGCAACATGTATCAACATTTCAACATTTCACACATGCATATTTCTCCACCCAGAAATCTCACTTCTAGCAAAGATATATACAAGGATGTTCATAATAACACAGTTTGTAATGGTGAAAATTAGGAACAACTGAAGCATCTAACAATATGGAATTGATCCAATAAAATATGGCACGGCCGCCCAGAGAAAAACAGCACAGCTTTCAGAAGCAAGGAGGCAGAAACTGAGCACGGTGGTTGCTCCCAGGGAGGGTAAGAAATGTACTTTTCATCATCTAAATAATTTTGTAATTAAAAAAAAAAATCTTTACTTTGATGTCATTGTAGATTCACATGCAATTTTAAGAAATAATAGAGAGAGACCTCTGGTACCCTTTACCCAATGATAACATCTTGCAAAACAATAGAAAGCAATCTCAACCAGGTTATTGGCACTGATACAGTTAAGATCCAAAACATTCAATCACCACAACTATCCTCCCTGGCTTCCTTTTCTAGCCACGCCCACTTCTCTCCCACTCCCCCCCCCCTTTAGCTGCTGGCAACCACTAATCTGTTTTCCATTTCTACAATTTTATCATTTCAAGAATTATATATAAATGGAAAAGTACAATGTATTACCTTTACAGGATGACTTTCCACTCAGCATAATTCTCTGAAGGTTCATCAGATTGTTTCACGTATCAATAGATCATAGTTCATTCCTTTTTATTGCTTTTTTTTTTTTTTTGAGACAGGGTCTCACTGTGTCACCCAGGCTGGAGTGCAATGGCGCGATCTCGGCTCACCGCAACTTCCGCCTCCTGGGTTCAGGCAATTCTCCTGCCTCAGCCTTCCGAGTAGCTGGGACTACAGGCACACGCCACCATGCCCGGCTAATTTTTGTATTTTTAGTAGAGACGGGGTTTCACCGTGTTGACCAGGATGGTCTCGATCTCTTGACCTCGTGATCCAC
>NW_016107569.1:213777-221825 GCF_001604975.1 Cebus imitator
TCTCTCCATTCACATCTTTTTTTTAAAAGAATGTGCTTTTGTGCATATACATGGGGTCAACTCATAGCAAATAACATTTTCCAAGCTGCACTCCCAGGGGTTCCCCTGAAGGATTCTGAGGGAGTCACTGATTTGGACAAAGCTGAACTCTGTGCCCTTACTTTGCTGATGTGTGATGCTCAGTGAGACGAATGGGATATTTCAACTAAGGAATCCCCCACTTTTTCTCCCTAAGGAGCGTTTCTCAGCACTGGTGTTCAAGGGAACATAGTCTGGGAAACTGGTCGGGAAGTCTGTCCGCCAAAATGTTAACAGTGGTTATCACAGAACTGTGAGATTCACAGTGGTTTTTACTTTCTCCTTCTAACTTTTTCTGTTAACTGAAAAAAATCTATAACAATGTTATTCAATTAAAAAACTAAAAAGGGCTGGGTGAGGTGGGCCATGCTTGTAATCCCAGCACTTTGGGAGGTCAAGTAGGGTGGCTGGCTTGAATCCAGGAGTTCGATACCAGCTGGGGCAACATAGTGAAACCTTGTCTCTACAAAAAATATATAAATTAGCCAGGTGTGGTGACGTGCACCTGTAGACAGGAGGACCACTTGAGCCCCAGAGTTCGAGTCCAGCCTGGACGACATAGCAAGACCCATCTCTAAAAAAAAAAACAAAAGAAGTAACACAGTAACAAGTGTTTCTGTGACAGGGAGAGGGTGGGGGTGGGGGCCACAAGGTGCCGGAGGATAGAGAGGCTGCATAGGAGCAGGAAAGAAAGCCCAGCTGGCCAGAATCCCCAGGAGGAGGGGAGAAGCAGAAAACACCCAGCACCTGCAGTTCATCCACAGGAGGGGAAGCAAGGAAAGCAGGGAACAAGAAGCCACACAGGGCTCCACAGCACCACCCGGTGATGGCGAAGGCTTCATCCACAGCACTCAGTAAGACCTCACTGTACTGCGTGGGGAGGCAGCAGGGTTCTAGGGAGGAGGAGCTGCTCCTAATGCCACCCACATTGGGGCTGGGGGTTGAGGAAGAAGGAATGTGAAGTCACCTGTAAGGCTGTTGGTGGTTACATCCTGGAGACTTCAAAGAGATTTTTTATTAAGTCAGCGTATAGAAGAGACTCTTACTAGTTATATCCGCAGACTGCAGTGGCACAATCATGGCTCATTACAGCTTTAACTTCCTGGGCTCAGATGATCGTCCCACCTCAGCTTCCCAAGTAGCTGGAACTACAGGCGCACTCCACCACGTCTGGCTAGTTTTTTTGTATTTTTAGTAGAGAAGGGGTTTCACCATGTTACCCAGGCTGGTCTTGAACTCCTGGGCTCGAGCAATCTTCCTGCCTCGACTTCCCAAATGGTTGGGATTACAGGTGTGAGCCACTATGCCCAGCCTGCTCTTTTGTCAATTTCTCATTTATTTATTTATAACCTCCTTGTTCTGGGAGAAGTAAAACAATTAAGCTTGTCTCACAAGCGCTCATAAAAATAAGACAAGAGAGTATAAAATTAAAAGCAGTTGGCAGAAGAGAGCAAGGCTGGGTGCCAACCAGAGCCGGCAACCAGGCATCTTCTCACCACCCCTCGCTATCCAGGTGAGCAAGAGGCCTTGTTGTTCTGGAATTCCCAGTGGTGGGGCAGGGAGAGGAATGAAGCAGGAGCTGGGGCCAGCAGGCAGCGCCCCAGCCAGGTGGTCCAGAACAGGCTCTCAGATACATCAAGGAAATGCATATTTAACACTGAAAAGTCCAGATGGCCCCAGGTTTCCACTGATAACTCTCAGGCTAAGGAATTGCTGTTGAGACAGAGATGAGATTTCCAGTATTGAGATTTGTGTGACTTAAGGACCAGGGTTCTTGGGGAAGGAGACCCTGCAGAGGTAAAAAGCCAGTCCTCAGAAGCTGGCTTTCCCTTATATCCATTAGGATAGCTATTATCAAAAAGCAGAAAACAGGCTGGGCACGGTCACTCACACCTGTAATCCCAGCACTTTGGGAGGCTGTGGTGGGTAGATCACTTGAGGTCAGGAGTTCGAGACCAGCCTGGCCAACATGGTGAAACCCTGTTTCTACTAAAAATACAAAAAATAGCTGGGCATGGTGACATACGCTTGTAGTCCCAGCCATTCAGGAGGCTGAAGCAGGAGAATCCTTTGAAACTGGGAGGTGAAGGTTATAGTGAGCCGAGATCACGTTACTGAACTCCAGCCTGGGTGACAGAGAGAGACGCTGTCTCAAAAAAAAAAAAAAAAAAAAAAAAAAAAAAAAAAAAAAAAAAAAAAAAAAAGAGACGAGAAAAAAAAAAAAAAAAAAAAAAAAAAAAGCGTTGATGAGGATGTGGAGAAAGTGAAACCCTTATGCACTGTTGATGGAAATATAAATTGGTGCAGCCATTGAAAAAACGGTACTGTGGTTTCTCAAATAATTAAAAATAGAATAATCTGCCAGACATGGTGGCTCATGCCTGTAATCTCATCACTTCAGGAGGTCAAGGTGGAAGGATCACCTGAGCCCAGGAGGCTGAGACCCAGCCTGGGCAACATAGCGAGACTTTGTCTTTATAAAAAAATTTAAAAGTTAGCTGGGTGTGGTGGCACATGCCTATAGTCAGTCCTAGCTACTCAGGAGGCTGAGGCAAGAGGATCACTTGAGCCCAGGAGGTTGAGTTTATGGTGAGCCAGGATCACACCACTGTATTCCAGCCTGAGCAACAGAGTGAGACCTTGCCTCAATTAATTAATTAATTAAGGCTGGGCATGGTGGCTCACACCTGTAATCCCAGCACTTTGGGAGGTGGAGGTGAGTGGATTGCCTGAGGTCAGGAGTTCAAGACCAGCCTGACCAACATGGCAAAACCTCATCTCCACTAAATACAAAAAATTAGCCAAGCATGGTGGAGCCTGTAATCCCAGCTACTTGGGAGGCTGAAGCAGGAAAGTTGCTTGAACCTGGGAGGCAGAGGTTGCAATGAGCCAGTGCACTCATGCCAGTGCACTCCAGCCTGGGCAACAAGAGGAAACTCTATCTCAAAAATAATTCATTAATTAAAAATAGAATTATCATATGATCCAGAATTCTACTTCTGTGTGTATAGTCAAAAGAATTGAAAGGTAAGTCTCAAAGAGATATTTGTACATCCATGTTCATAACAGGATTATTTACAGTGGCCAAAAGGTGAAATAACTGAGTGTTCATTGATGGACACATTGATAAACAAACTGTGATCCATCCATCCATGCAAAGGAATATTATTCAGCCTTGAAAAGGGAATGACACTGTGACCCATGCTATGACAGGGAAGAACCTTGCAGATGTGTGCTGAGTGAAATAAGCCAGTCTCAAAAGGACAAATACTGGATGAGTCCACTGAGATGAGGTGCCACAGTAGTCAAATTCATAGACACAGGATATAGAATGTAGGTTGCCAGGCACCGGGGAAGGGGGAAATGGGGAGTCAGTGTTTCATGGGGGCAGTCTCCATTTAAGATGATGAAAACGTTCTGGAGATGGATGGTGGTGATGATTGCATAACAGTATCAGTGTACTTAATGCCACTGGACTGTGCACTTAAAAATGATTAAAATAGCCAGGCACAGCAGCACGTGCCTGTAATCCCAGCTCTTCTAGAGACTGAGCCAGGATCACTTGAGCCCAGAAGTTTGAGGCTGCAGTGAGCTATGATCACATCACTGAGTGGCAGAGGGAGACCCTGCCTCTTCAGAAAAACAAAAGGTTGGCTGGGCGAGGAGGCTCATGCCTGTAATCCCAGCACTTTAGGAGGCTGAGGTGGGTGGATCATGAGGTCAGGAGATGGAGACCATCCTGGTCAACATGGTGAAACCTCATCTCTTAAAAGGGGGGTCGGTTTAAGATTGTAAATTTTGGGGGGTTTTTCGAGACAGAGTTTCGCTCTTGTCACCCAGGCTGGAGTGCAATGGTGCAATCTCAGCTCACTGAAGCCTCTGCCTTCCGGTTTCAAGTGATTCTCCTGCCTCAGCCTCCCAAGTAGCTGAGATTACAGGCACCTGCCACCACGCCTAGCTAATTTTTGTATTTTTAATAGAGATTGGGTTTCGCCATGTTGGCCAGGCTGGTCTCGAAATCCTGACCTTATGATCCACCTGCCTCGGCCTCCCAAAGTGCTGGGATTACAGGTGTGAGCCACCGTGCCTGGCCTAAGATAGTAAATTTTATATTACGTGTACTTCATCACAAGGAAAATTTTTTATTATTAAAAAAAGTGGCTGATTTTCAAAAGGGTGCCTCGTGCTGAGAACTGTGAGCCTAGTAGCTGTTCCAGGGGTATGAGTGGGAGTGGAAGCCTGTGCTTCCCGACATGCTAGACCCCTAAAACAGGGATGTCCAAGAAGACACCGTGTTTTGTTTTGTCTTGTGTTGTTTTGCTTTGTTTTGTTTTGTTTTTGAGACAGGGTCTCAATCTGTCACCCAGGTTGGTGTGCAGTGGCGTGATCACAGCTCACTGCAGCCTTGACCTTCTGGGTTCAAGTGACCCTCTTGCTTCAGCTTCCTGAGTAGCTAGGACTACAGGTATGTACCACTACACTTAGCTAATTTTAAAACTTTTTTGTAGGACAAGTGGTCTCCAGGTTGGTCTCAAACTCCTGGGCTGAAGCAACCCTCCCATTTCAACCTCCCAAAGTGCTGCGATTACAAGGTGAGCCATACGACCCGGCCAGGAGGCACTCTTCTGCTAGAAAGCTCCTTGTCTCTTAGCTTGCTAAAAAGATCTCCCTGATCCAAATAGCTCCTGCCCTAGATAAACTAAGAGTGAGTATTTACGAATTCACTCAACATGTATTCAATGAGCAGCTACTATGTGCCAGGCCCGGTGCACAAATGTGCATGTGACAGACACTGTCCTTGTGTATCTTACACTATGCTGGGGGAGATACTCAACCCAAGAAATTCTAGACCAGGCTCAGTGGGTCACACCTATAATCCCAGCACTTTGGAAGCCAAGGCAGGTGTATCACCTGAGGTCAGGAGTTCAAGACCAGCTTGGCCAACATGGTGAAACTCCACCTCTACCAAAAATACCAAAATTAGCCAGGCATGGTGGTGCACACCTGTGGTCCCAGCTACCCAAAAGCCTGAGGCAGGAGAATTCCTTGAACCCGGGAGGCGGAGGTTGCAGTGAGCCAAGATCTCACCACTGCACTCAAGCCTGGGTGGCACAGTGAGACTCCTGTCTCAAAAAAAAAAAAAAAAAAAAAATTCTAAAATGGAGATATGACCAAGAAAGGGCATACCTGGGTGATTCCACATTATCACATTCTAAAAGATGCAAACTCATCTAGAGTGACAGAAAACACGGCCGTGGTTGTCTGGGGCTGGTGGTGGAGGAAGTTTAGGGACCCAAAGGCAAGAGGAGACCCTTGGGGGAATGAAATGTTCCACATCTTGACAGTCAGCGGTGATTTCATCCGTGTAGACATCCGTCAAAATGCATCACGTTATATACTTTCAATGGATGCCGTTTACTCGCCATAAATTAGACTCTGCTTGATAAAATATCGTTTTGGTCGAGTGATGAGCTAAAGTGATATGTTTCTTGTTCTTTCTTTTTTCCTCCAACGCTGATCCTTCTGCATAAAGTGATAGGTTTCTCAAAGGTCACCTTTAAAGTGAGCCCTGGCCAGGCACAGTAGCTCATGCCTGTAATCCCAGCACTTTGGGAGGCCGAGGTGGGTGGATCACGAGGTCAAGAGATCAAGACCATCCTGGCCAACATGGTGAAACCACATTTCTACTAAAAATACAAAAATTAGCTGGGCATGGAGGTGTGTACCTGTAGTCCCAGCTACTCAGGAAGCTGAGGCAAGAGAATCGCTTCAACCCGGGAGGCGGAGGTTGCAGTGAGCTGAGATCATGCCACTGCACTCCAGCCTGGAGACAGAGCAAGACTCCATCTCAAAAAAAAAAAAAAAAAAGTGAGCCCTACAGGAAGAGAAGGGGCTATCTAGACAATGACGGAAGATGGGAAAGAGGTGCTGGGGGTGGGCCAGCTCAGAGAGCTCCACTGGTGGAGCGTGAGCAGGAGGAAGAGCGTGAGCCTCCTGAAGTTGGAGTGGGAGAGGAGGCTGAAGACCACCATGGGGCTGAACTCTGTGCTGTGAAGATGGAGAGTATCTGAAGGCTTTTTAACCTGGACATACCACTCTCGGTTAGCATGAAGACCCCTCTGGCTACAATATGGAGAAGAAATTGTGAGAAGGCAAGAAGGGAGGTGGAGCCACATTAGGAGCGACTCTGGCAGAAGATCACAGGGGCCCGATGTGCAAGGAGAGTAGAGGTGGGGCTGGAGGGAAGAC
This sequence comes from Cebus imitator, assembly GCF_001604975.1. Classification (NCBI taxonomy): domain Eukaryota; kingdom Metazoa; phylum Chordata; class Mammalia; order Primates; family Cebidae; genus Cebus; species Cebus imitator. The sequence continues at coordinate 220,105 of NW_016107569.1, forward strand.
CAAGAGCTTGAAGCATTGGCGACAGAGTAGATCCATGCTCAGGCTTCTGAATTGAGCAACCTGTGGAAGAAGATGACATTTCCTGAGAGGAAACCCCAGAGGGGAACTCCTCTGGTGTTCAAAAGATTCTTGTGCCTCAGACTCCCAAATGGCTGGGATTACAGGCATGTGACGCCACACCTGGCTAATTTTTGTGTTAAATATTTTTAGTAGAGATGGGATTTCATCCTGTTGGCTAAGCTGATCTTGAACTCCTGATCTCAAGTGATTTGCCTGCCTCGGCCTCTCAAAGCGCTGGGACTACAGGACTAAGCCACTAGGCCCAGCCCCGGAAAACTTTTTAAAAAATTAACTGGGTGTGGTGGCACACACCTGTAATCCCAGCACTTTGGGAGGCTGAGGCAGGTGGATCATTTGAGGTCAGGAGGTCCAGAACAGTCTGGCCAACATGGTAAAACCCCGTCTCTACTAAAAATACAAAAAATTAGCCAGTCATGGTGGTGTGCACCTGTAATCCCAGCTACTGGGGAGGCTGAGGCAGGAGAATAGCTTGAACTCAGGAAGTAGAGGTTGTAGTAAGCCAAGGTCGCACCACTGCACTCCGGCCTGGGAAATAGAGTGAGACTCAGTCTCAAAAAAAAAGAAGAAGAAGTTAATGATTAAATACACTTTTATACATTCATACATTTGAATAACTTAAAACATCCAATAGATTTATATGTACTAGCATAAAAGATGTTCAATATATTAATATGCTTAATGAAAAATGCAAGTTGTAGATTGCACTGGACAGGATAGGTGAGCTGCTATGACAAATCCAGTTAAGCTACATTTCTTTCTGATGGCATAGCCCAAAGCACGTCCATTGGGAGAGGGCAGCTCTGCTTCAGACAGTCATCCAGAGGCCCAGGCTCCCTCCTTCTCCACACATCACCAAAGCAGAAAGAGAAAGGAAAATGTTGGCGATCAGGTGTTGGAGAAATTTATGCGTGGGGCATGGAAGTGGCAATCATTATTTTACCCACATTCTATTGTTCAGAGCACCTGGCCACACCTAACTGGGAGATGAGTCCAGCTGTGTGCCCCAAAAATAGGCTTGATGAGCATTTAACCAGCCTCTGTCTCGCAAACTGATGTGTACCATTTAAACCCATTCATACAAAATGCCGTAAGTGTGTGCATGGGGCCGGGCACGGTGGCTCACGCCTGTAATCCCAGCACTTTGGGAGGCTCAGAAAAGAAGATCACCTTGAGTGCAGGAGTTTGAAACAGGCTGGGCAACATAGTGGGACCCCCTCTCTACAAAAAATTTAAAAATTAGCTGGGCAGGGTGGCGCACACCTGTAGTCCCAACTACTCAAGAGGCTGAGATCGCAGGATCGCTTGAGCCTAGGAGGTCGAGGCTGCAGTGAGCCAAGATCACACCACTGCGCTCCAGCCTGGGAGACAGAGAAGACCCTGTCTCAAAGGAAAAAAAAAGTGTACGTGTATATATTTTTAATAGAGAAAAATCTGGAAGGATGTACATTAAACTGTCAACTCTCATGAGTGAAAGTGGGACTTCCAGTTTTTATATTATACATGTATTTGATTTTATTTTTTAAATAATGTGGGCTGGGCACGGTGGCTCAAGCCTGTAATCCCAGCACTGTGGGAGGCCGAGGCGGGTGGATCACGAGGTCAAGAGATCGAGACCATCCTGGTCAACATGGTGAAACCCC
>NW_016107569.1:221976-227869 GCF_001604975.1 Cebus imitator
AGCGAAACTCCGTCTCAAAAAAAAAAAAAAAAAAAATAATGTGCACATATTTCCTGTGAGATTTAACAACTTAAAAAATTGTAGAATGATAGTACATTGCAATTTTCTTTAGACTTTAAGCAAATAGAGTTTAGAATTCTAAATGTTCACTAGGGGGCAGAAGAGATGCGTGTATGTGTGCACTCGCTGTTTTCTTCTCTCTACCAGGTTACTAGCACAATTTCCCCACCCATCAGATCATCTATAAGGTTTACAGACTTGTTTAAGGAAGTGACAGCACCCAAGCCTCTCACACTAGTAGACATCAGCTGTAGACCCAATAGTCTCATATTTTCCCCAATTTTTGTTTACTGTGGTAAAATACATATAACATAACATTTGCCATCTGATGTTTTTTGTTTGTTTGTTTGGTAGTGATGGGATTCCACTGTATTGCCCAGGATGGCCTTGAACTCCTGGGCTCAAAGGATCCTCTTGCCTCAGCCTCCTAAGTAGCTGGGACTACAGGTGTGCACCACCCCCAGGTTACCTTAGTCATTTTTTTTTTCTTTTTTGAGACAGAGTCTTGCTCTGTCACCAGGCTGGGGCACAGTGGCGCAATCTCAGCTCCCGGCAACCTCCGCCTCCTGGGTTCAAGCAATTCTTCTGCTTCAGCCTCCCGAGAAGCTGGGACTACAGGTGCCTGCCACCACGCCCAGCTAATTTTTGTGTTTTTTGGGGGTTTCACCATATTGGTCAGGCTGGTCTCAAACTCCTGACCTCAGGTGATCCGCCCTCCTCGGCCTCCCAAAATGCTGGGATTACAGGTGTGAGCCACCATGCCCGGCCTACCCTCGTCATTTTTAAATGTATAGCTCTGTAGTATTAAGTGCACTTGTGTTGTGCAATCGTCACCACCATCCATTTCTAGAACTCTTCATGTCTTGTAAAATTGAAACTCTGCCCCATTAGCCAGTCCCTCACCACAGTCCCATGCCCCCAGTCCTGGACAACTACCGAGTTACTTTCTGTCTCTCTGTAGGAATGGGGTAGAATATGTGACCCCCAGCCTTGGACATAACTACCATATTACTTTCTCTCTCCATGAATTTGACTATTCCATTTTAACCTGACCCTCAAGGCTGTGTGGTTGCCTTATGGGTCATTATAAAAAATGTGTCTGTTTCATACCGGCTTTTGAGTTCACAGAAATCTAAGAGGTCTTCTAATTGGCCTGAATCCCTACTTGTGAGAAAAAAGGTCAAAGCTACCATGAAGCTGATCTGCTGCCTGTTCTGCTGGAGTCAGCCTGAAAGATCCCACATTTAGACAGTGGAGAGATGACCCAGACATCTGTCCTGGTCTTTTGTGTGCGTGTGTGTGTGTGTGTGTGTGTGTGTGTGTGTGTTTAATTTTACAAAGCTACCGCAAATCAATTTTGTTTTGTTTTGTTTTAATTTTACAATGTCCTGGCCTTTCCAAGGCTCTCTGTGGACATCTCCCCAATTTCATGGGCACAGACACCAGGTCAGGATTTAGCTGTTTGGAGGCCAAAGCAGGAGGAATGTGGTGGCCACATACTCTCCGTAATAAATAATGAGCAAAATCTGCATAAAAACATAACATCAGTCAGGTATGGTGGCTCATGCCTGTAATCCCAGCACTTTGGGAGCCCGAGGTGGGCGGATCACCTGTGGTCAGGAATTCGAGACCAGCCTGGCCAACATGGTGAAACACTGTCTCTACCAAAAATACAAAAATTACCTGGGCATTGTGGTGCACACCTGTAATCTCAGCTACTTGGGAGGCTGAGGCAGGAGAATCACTTGAATCCCGGAGGCAAAGGTTGCAGTGAGTCAAGATCGTGCCACTGCACTCCAGCCTGGAAGTAGAGGTTGTAGCAAGGTGAGGTTGCACCACTGCACTCCAGCCTGGGCCACAGAGTGAGATTTTGTCTCAAGCAAATAAACAAAATGACATCACTGATCCTATTTAAAGCCACTGAAACTTTTGTCCTCTCTATTTAAACCTGCCTGGTGCTCCAAATTGAAATGAATACCTGCACACTCAGACAGCACGGCAGGCACCCCCCGCTGGAACATTCCTCATTGCTGGTTTCCTGGAAGAGTCGGTTGAGACTTGAGAGCTCTGCCCGCAAACCCCCCTGAAGCTCTTGGAGACCAGCATGTAGGTCTTACTGTTTTTCTCATGAGGTGCAGTACACGAAAGACGTACAATCTATGCGGATTGACTTGAATTGAACCCAAGATCAAGCATATATGTAAAACACTGTGGGGAGAGGGTATAAAGAGAAGTTTGAGCTGGAGAATTTGTAGTACACTGGTCAAAACACGAGCTTGGAGTGGGCTGAGCCATGTGAGTTCCAGCCCCACCGCTTACTAGAAATGTGTCTTCACGTCTCCCACTCAGCCATGTGGAGTTAATATGAGCCGTGGAGGATGCAGGTGGACGCCCAGGCTAAACCCTCCTGTGCTGAGAACTGGACCCGCAAGTGTAGATCTAGCAGTTGTGTTTGTACTGTGTAACCCCACCCACCTAGCCAGACCCGATTGGACCAGGGGTGGACCACTGACCCCAGCTGGGCCAATCAGCTCATCTCTCCCGGAACCTAGGTTTGGATTGAGCATCCTTCAATCTGGTCTGACGGCTGAGCTGGGGGAGGAAGCGGCCTGGGGGTGTGTGGGAAAGTGATTGTTGTGTGCAGTTCAGCTTCTGGCAAGGTGTTGAACTTCCTGCCCTTTGGTTCTACCTAGGAGACATTTGTCTGTTTTCCAATAAATTCCTCTTTGCCAACATTAAGTAGTTATCTACAACACGCGACCGAACAAACACTCTCTTATCTAGACCCCACCCTCCCAGGATTCTAGTAAGGACTGAGGCAGTGACTGAGCAGGGGCCAGCCACAGGCAGCCCTCCAGAAGTATCAGCCTTCATTCCCATGACTCCTGTTAGTGATGGATTCACCTCTCTCTCTGATCTACAGTGGTAATGTAATGAAGCAATACTCTCCGTTCACAGAGAACAGGCAGTGGTGTCTGGCAGTTCAGTCAGGTGCATGCTAACAGATCTGATCAATTCAAGCTGAGATGGGCCCAGGACCACCAGCCTCACTCTGGCTGTTTTCTACCCCAGTCTCGTGGAATTCCTGTTGTCTGAATAGCTGAGTGTTGTCTGCAAATGCAAGAAGAGGATGTGGTGTTTTTTGCAAGGGTCCTATCTAAAACAGGCTCTGTGAGCAGGCTCAGGTCCACCTTTCTGTTTCCTCCACCTTCCACCGTGGAGTCTGATGACCCCGTGGAGGGGTCACCTGGCTCACCCCATCCTTCCCTGGAATGTTGGGAGAAAGGCTGACAGCACCTAGCCAAGTGTTGACTGAGCCCCTTCCCTCTGCTGGAGTTGGTGCTGCAGCAGTACAAGAGCCCAGCATGACTCCTTGTATTAATAGGGTTTCATTTTCTGTGTCCTACAATTTATTTTGGTTTTAGATACAGCTCTCATTCTACTGGCCAGGCTGGAGTGCATTAGCGATTCATAGGTGTGATCACAGCACACTACAGGCTTGAATGCCCAGGCTCAAATGAGTCTCTTGTCTCAGCTTCCTGAGTAGCTAGGCGGTTCTACAGCCTCTGCTCCTAAGCTTTCTTACAATTGGCACAATTCCTAGGCTGGCCAAGTTACATGTTCTTTGTTGTTGTTGTTGTTGTTGTTGTTCTATTTTTTTTTTTTTTTTTGAGACAGAGTCTTGCTCTGTCCAGGCTGGAGTGCAGTGTTGCAATCTCGGCTCACTGCAACCTTTGCCTCCTGGGTTCAAGTGATTCTCCTGCCTCAGCCTCCTGAGTAGCTAGGATTACAGGTGTGCACCACCACATCAAGCTAATTTTTGTATTTTTAGTAAAGATGGGGTTTCACCACATTGATCAGGCTGGTCTCAAACTCCTGACCTCGAGATCCGCCTGCCTCAGCCTACCAAAGTGCTGGGATTACAGGCTTGAGCCACCGCGCCCCACCACCAAGTCACATATTTTACCCCATTTCTGCAGTCATTGGCTTGGGGATAGATGTGTGACTCAAACTGAGCTAATTAGAGTCTGCCATGGAACAATGAGGAAAGAGGTCCTCTTTGTCCATTGGGGTTGTTAAGCAGGCAGGTGACAGGCCCAGGACTGCTGGTCCCAGCTTCACCCTTTGCCACCTTGTAGAGAGAGATGGCCTGAGGACAGAGACAACACATAAGACCAATGGGCTTGTTCCAGAGCCTGGGGTTAGCTGCATTTGGACCTCGCTGTATACCTGGTTTACTAATTATGATCTTCCAAAATTTCCTTTATTGCTCTAACCAAGCAGGGCTAGGTTTCTGACAGTGAAATCAAGCATCCTAACCAGTACAGGAAGCTTGCCCTGCTGGGGCATGTCAGGGAAGGACTCTCCATAGAAGTGACAGTGAAACCGAAAAGTGAAAGATGGCTGGGACCAGCCAGGTAGAAAGGAGGAGAGAGAACATTCTAGACAGTGGGAGCAGCTCATGAGAAGGGTCCAAGTTGTCAAGAACTGGGCTTTTGGAATCCATTTGCTTCTTTACCTTGTGTGTGTTCTACTGTAGCTATAAACATCTTTCATGAATAGCCTTTATTAAATAAGATCTGTGACCCTGATTTACCATAACGTCCATTTGCAAAGTACTTTATTGTTTGCAAATCTCTTGTCATTGGATAGGTCATAATTTATTAAATATATTTGACTTTGTTCTCACAAACCCATGACTGCACTTAGTATTCATGCAGTCTAATTTTCTACTTTTCACCCAGGATTTTGGACTTAAAATATTGACTCTTCTCAGCTAAGAAGCCTAGAAGGATTGGAGGCAGCACTGAAAGTGTTTCAGAGTTGGGCCTCGGGCCAGGGGCCAGTTTTGCCTGGTGATGCAGCTGCCAAGAGGGCAACAGGGCCACCCTTGCTCAGAGCATCCATTCATCAGCTGGAAGAGGGAAATGAATTTGGCCTCCAGAGTAGCTGGGACTAGGGGCACGTGCCACCACGCCCAGCTAATTTTTGTATTTTTATTAGAGACAGGGTTTCACCGTGTTGGCCAGGATGGACTGGATCTCTTCACCTCATGACCGGCCTGCCTCGGGCTCCCAAAGTGCTAGGATTACAGGCATGAGCCACCGCGCCCAGCCCGCACCCCTTCTTAACTGGAGACCCCACACCAGGGCCTGGGAGTGGCCTCATAGCACCTTCTGCCAGCCCAGAGACTCCAGGCTGGGTAATGACTCCACTCCAGCATCAAAGCCCTCTGCGGGCCCAGGGTCCATGCCAAGGCGGAAGATGCATTCCCCACCTCCCCACCCCAGCCCCATGCCGGTGGCCGGGGCCCAATCCCATCAGGGAAAAAAAAAAGCAGGGGTGCTGCTGGTTTGGGGGGAGGGTCAGGACAGGCTCCCAGCCAGCAGAGCTTGCTGAGTGCTGGTGAGGGTGAGTTCCTTGGCGTGGAGCCTCTGGCCCACAGGGGATGCTGGGCCCGGGATGATGGGAGGATGGGGTAGGCGTCCGTTCCACGTCTTGGGGTGGAAAATCTGGCCCAGCAGGGGTCTCTGTGTCTCGGGTGAGGGGACAGGCCAGGCTCTGGGCAACCGAGGACCCTGGGTTGGAGCTGTCAAGTCCCAGGCCTGGACCTGGTGACTCTGGTCCCACGGCAGAGGAATGCCGAGTCCCGGGTGGAGTCGGCCCCAGGCCCCGGCGTGGGGACTCCGGCTCGGCAGGGGGCGCTGCGTCTCGCGCCTCGAGCGCGAGGCTCGGGCGGCTCCGGGCGGACAGGGGGCGCTGTGGCGGCGCGGCGGGAGCCCGGCAGGGGGCGCTGTGGGCCGTGGCCGCGGCCGAGGCCCGGCGGGCGGGC
>NW_016107569.1:227989-229603 GCF_001604975.1 Cebus imitator
CGCGGCCGCGCGGAGCCCGCCATGCCGGCGCGGGTCTGAGGCGTGGCGAGCCAGGGCCGAGGCGAGCGGCGGGCGCGCCGCCCCTGTCGCCCCGCGGCGGCCCGGCCCGGGCCCGATGAGCGGCGGCCTCGGCCTCCGGCGCAGCCCGGAAATGTCCGGCAAGATCGAGAAAGCAGGTGAGGAGCGGGCGCGGGGCGGCTCCCTCTGGCCGGGCCGGGCCCGCGGGCTCCGCCGCTCCCCGGCCGAGCGCGAGCCCCCCGGGATGCGCGGCCCTGCGTGCGCCGGGGCGGGGTGAGGCCACCGAGGCCTCGCCGGGGCGCCTGGCAGCGTCTCCTCCAGGCCCATTCCCGGCCGGGCGCTGGGGAAGCGGCCGCTGCGGGGGCGCCGGGGGCCGGGCCGGGCGGGGCCTTGTGACCCGGGGTCGGGTGCGCGAGCTGCTCCGCGGTCCCCGGGAACTTCCGAAAATGGCTCGAGCCCCGGGCAGGGGAAGAACCGCCCGGGCCGCGTGCTGCGGCGGCAGCGGAGATCCGTGCCCGGCCTGGGCTCGGCGCTCGGAAGGTGAGCCGCGCTGAGCTGTAAAATGTGTCATTTCTAATGAGCCCCGAGTTTAAATTTAACCAGAAGCGTCCACTTCGGTTGCTTCAAAGGTAGCAGGCTGGATGTGTGGGGGCGTTTCGAGGACGCAGTCAAGTTTCCCCCCAACCCTGATCAAGCTCAGACCGGCAAGGAGGGCAGGTGGGGGGCCAGTGGGTGTGAGTAGATCAATCTTGATGCAGACCATATCTCTTTGTGTGTTCCTAGAAATCTCGGGGAGTTGCCTTCTGAGTCCCTGGGTTTGCCTGTCCTGGGAATAGAGTCTCCAAAGATTCAATGACTGTCGTGCATATGAGACCCCGGGCTTCATTAGCCTGCGGCACCTTTGGAGCCCAGATGCGAATCCTTGGGTGTAAGGTGAGGGGGGCGGGTGTTCTGGGAGTCCTGTACAGAGGGCAGGGCCTGCGGTCATAACTCAGGTACCAGGTTAGCTTGGCGGCTGAATTAGGGAAAGTAGATTTTTAGAGAGCTGCCAGGGAGGTCTGTGGCTTTGACTGTGGAAGTTTCTTATGTCCCCGGGTTGAGTATGGGATATTTCTGTGGGCTGCACCCTGCAGCGTACCCACGAGGCAATGTGACATTTACAGGCTGTGGTTGAAGCACAGAAGGGCTTATTTGTAGGCTTTATTGAGGGTTTACTATATATCTGACTCTTAGTACCTAAATGCATTGCTTCTTAAATTTTTGAAGCTCGTCTGTGGGAAAGAATATGGTCCCAGTGTTTTACAGGCTCACAGAGGTTCAGTGAGTTCCAGCCGGCAAGAGGGTAGCAGGTGGGGTATTGATTCCTGGGCCCTCTGACCAGAAGCCGGGGTGTTTTTCTCAGGGGCAGGATGCTTGGGTGCAGGTGCCCCATTTCTTGGGTGTTTTTCTCACTGATCTTGAGCGCCCAGAGCCTTGCCCAGTGACCATGAGTCGCCATCCTGTACACCTGCTGCTCCAGAAATATCTTGGGTTCATCCGTGCAGCATGTCTCAGAAACTTCTTTTTTTTTTTTTTTTGAGACGGAGTTTCACTCAT
>NW_016107569.1:230915-305007 GCF_001604975.1 Cebus imitator
CTCAGAAACTTCTTGTATAATGAGTGTCTCATCAGAATGTACTGTTGGGAAACTTGGATAATTCATTTGATCCAGTTGCACTGGGCTCTTTGATTATAAGAATATTCGACGTTCATTGTCAAAACTTGGAAATTATGGAAAAGTAAAATAAACTGGATTGAAATATCATCTGTGAGCCCGGCACAGTGGCTCACGCCTGTGATCCCTGCATTTTGGGGGCCGAAGCAGGAGGATCACTTGGGCTCAGGAGCTTGAAACAAGCCTGGGCAAAATGGCGAGACCTCGTCACTGCTTCAAACAAAAGCAAATTCCGTTTTTTAAAAAAGGAAAAAGTTACCTGTCCTCCCATGAGCTGCTTTCCACAGCCCAAACCGCTGGGAGTGAAATGACTCTTGATTTGAGTTCTCTGCTGTTGAGAGAAAGACCTGAGGCCAGTTCATTTCAGGGTAGGTTGTCCTTGGGCCTTCTCTGGCCACCGCCTTCTGCTAGGGGTTGTGGATGGAAGTGTCTGCTCCCAGAGAGGCTTGTCTGGCCTAGCACAGTTCCTAGGCCACCCCAGGCTGCCAGACCTAGTGACCGTGCTGCCACGGACGCAGGTGGGAGAGGGGCGTCATCAGTGCAGGAACGAGGAAGACTTTGGAGGGGACAGTGTTTGTGCTAGGCTCTGAAGAGAGGGCTGAGTTACTCCTGGTGGAGACAGGAGAAAGGAGAGAGGGGAAGGGGCTGACCAGGGGCTGTGAAAAGTGTGGAAGGAAGATGCATTTTGTGAGAAGCAGAAAAAGTAAGAGAGTTCTGAGATTGTCAAGACCAGGGTTGGGTCCTCACCTGGAGATTGGGGATCACAGATGTGCAGCTGGCCAGAGGTCCAGCCTCCTGAATGTCTTGTGCTGCGGTTCATAGGAATTACGGCAAAAGATTACTCCAACTGCCAAGAAGGACTGGGACCCTCCTGGACCTTTCCTGGTGGTCTCTGCTGGTCATTCTGAGTCAACTTCCCTCTGCATTTCAGAGGGAAACCTAACGACGAGATTTCATTAGGTTTCTATTGGAGTTTTTTTTTTTTTGTTTTTGTTTTTGTTTTTTTTTTGAGACGGAGTTTCACTCTTGTTACCCAGGCTGGAGTGCAATGGCGCGATCTCGGCTCACTGCAACCTCCGCCTCCTGGGTTCAGGCAATTCTCCTGCCTCAGCCGCCTGAGTAGCTGGGATTACAGGCACGCACCACCATGCCCAGCTAATTTTTTGTATTTTTAGTAGAGACAGGGTTTCACCATGTTGACCAGGATGGTCTCGATCTCTTGACCTCGTAATCCACCCACCTCGGCCTCCCAAAGTGCTGGGATTACAGGCTTGAGCCACCGCGCCCGGCTGTTGGAGTTTTTAAAATGGACCTCCCACGATTAAATCTCCAGAGGAATATTTGATTCAGAGGGGAGGCCCTTAGGTGAAGTGGTGACAGAGCCTGACACCTGGCAAACAATTGTTGTGATTAGAGTTTTGACTGTCTTCTGTTATCTCAAAGCAACAGAAATGTTGCTTAAATATGTTCATAATCTTTTCTGCCTGAAAGTAGAAGGACCACGTTTTTAGTTCTCAGAGCTTAAGGCATCCAAGATTTTTTGGGTGAGCAGGAAACTCCTTCACATCCTGTATGGCATGCGGGTCCAGCATGTTCCTAACCCCGCCCCCTTGCCTTGCCTGATGCCTCCTTGGTGTGCAGGGCTCTCCTTAGCCCCTGGGGGAAATCTTTTGAGTCATTGCTGCTTTTTGGGATGGGTGTGCTCTTTCTCATGCAGCAGTGCCTGGCTGGGGCAGGCCCTTCAGAGGTTCATCCATACCTATGTACATCCTCAGAGGACACACCAGGTCATAGGCCTCACATTCCATGGTCCCAAGTGCCATGGGGAATCAAGACAGTCTGGGCCAGAGGGTGGCACAGGGACAACCTGCCGGGCTGGTGGGGGCCTGTCAAGTGAGGCCTGGTGGAGAAGGGTTGAATTTGGAGGCCAGGAAGAAGCTGGGGTGCCGGGGAGGCTTTTCTAAACTCCACAGCGCTTCAAGAGATGCTGAGGTAGGGAATAGAACAGAGCTGGGTAGATTAGGGAGCACCCGGAATGAGCTTGTAAGCAGGCCTGCCCGGAAGAGGCTCTTCCCTAGGAGCTGAGAGGGACTTGTTCTGGAAGACCGATGGGAGATGGATGCAACTGTTTGGAGGCTGCGTTGGAGAACAGATGAACATGGTTCTGCTTGTGCAAGCAGTCCTGTGCTTCTGTTTGCTCACGTGTCTTTCAGTAAAGACATTGAGTGAGGAGAATTGATACCCTCATGTTTCTGGAGCTTACATGCAGACTGGCAGCTGCGGGCTGGATTCAGTCCGCAGATATATTGGGTTGGACCTGCATGTGTTCTTGAGGAAAAAATAAAAAGAATCGATGGTCAATATTGAAAAATCAGGAAGTTACTAAAAAATCTCAAAAACCAGGTTCCTGGTTCCCTTGAAAAATGAGACTCTCTGGTAACCCTGAGCCCTTGCTCCCGCCTACAAGGCAGCTACGGGCAGGAGTCAGGTGGCGGCCACTCCCACAGAGCCCCTCACCACTCCCACAGCCAGCCACACTTCCGACTGCCTACTTGGACTTTTGACCTTTGTGTTTGCGTCCCCTCCTCGGAGAAATGATTCATGTTTGTATGTTTTTATCTGGACTTGAAAACCTTTGCCCCATCCCTTCATTGACTCATTACTCCATCCCTCATTCATCAGGGATTGAGCACCGGCTCCGTCGGGCTCCATTCAAGGCTCTGGGAACTCCGTGGTGAACTCAGCAGATGTCCTGCTGCCTGCCCTGAATACAGGCATCCTCTGTGTGTCACAGGGTGGGCAGGAAGGTTGCCAGAGATCAGATTTGTAGTGGGGAGGGATGGTCAGGAAACTCCTGTGCTTCTGTGACAAGGTGGAATTTAAGGTGAGAGGCAGACTATGGCTTCAATTAGCTGGGCACAGGCAGTGGGGTAGGGAGTCTCCTGGGATGGGAGCAGACTGAGACCGCCTCAGCTGGAGGGAAGAAGGTCCTTGGACTGCAAGCGTCAGTCAGTTGCTCATTCCTTTCTTCCATCAGTGGCTTCACTTATCACGTGCTTCATGGAGCAACCTCCTAAGGGCCTTTAGTTGTTCTAGTTCTTGGGACACAGCAAAGATCCCTGCCTCCTGGGCCATACCTTCTAACTGGGCCGACCATAAATTAAGCAGTTTTGTATATACATTTTTAAAGTCCCTTGCCTCTCTCTCTGTGCTCCCAGCAAATCCCAGGCTGTCTGGGAGTTTCATCATTTGCCGGACCCTCCTGCCAGCACTGTAGCTCCCACCACCTTGGAGCAGTTCACTGGGGCTGGTAAAGTGGCTGCAGGCTAGCCCAGCACGCTACCTGAAGACAGAATAAATATGGTGTCTCACACTCAGTGTGCTGTGGGTTCAAATGTGTGAAGCTGCTTTTATTGTAAATTGAAAAGAAATTTACAATGACTGCATTCGTAGTAACATTTTTGTCATGATGTATTTTCTCAGAACAGATACTAAGAGTACAAGTCCTGTCATGTGGGGCTGCACATTTTTGTGGCCTAAGAAAGAGGTCCTCTTAGATTGGCAGTCACTGTATTTCAATCAATTTTAAACTCTTCAAATTTGTACTTCCTTTTCCCCCCATAGTTAGGAATTTTTGTGGTCAGAGTGTACTCAGTCAAGCAGTGCAGCATTTTGATGGCACCTGCTCCTCCTCCTTTTGCTCACCTGTTTTAACACTTACTGAATACCTCCTCATTGGCAAACACCAACCGATGCCTTGTGGCAGGGAGCCAGCCTCCTGTCCCTGGAGGCCACAGTCCAGGGATAGAATCAAAACAATCTTGAACGTTTCTGCAATTTCCAGTGGTTTTCAGAATGCATTTATAGACTACCTCATTTGATTTCATCCACACGACAGCCCGGGGGTGAGGGCAGGGGTGAGTATCCCTCTTTTGCCCCTGACGGCAGCTAAGGCCCAGGGAAATTTAGTTGTTTGACCAAGGTCACGCCCTAGAGAAGTGGAATAGGGAACCGGCCCCCTTTCTTGCCTTTACAGAGCACTGGTTAAAACCTCCCTGGTTGCTGGAGACCCAGCAGCTTTCTGTCTTAATTAGTCTTCAGGCTTCTCAATCTCTTTTCTGATCTTTGAAAAAAAGATATACCAGCTAAATTAAGGGAGGCCCACTACAGTCTTTAGGCTGCATGTGATACTCATAATGCTAATCATATTAACAGTGCTGGAGAGAGATAAGAAATAGCACTAACGCCAATTAAATGTGTTTTTAGAAAAAATCAACCACAGCAACCCCGAATGTTTCCTGGTCTCCAGAGCAGCTGTTGGCAGAGGCGGTTAGAATGGGATTCCTTGTAGCCAAGACACCTTGTAGGAGGTCTGCAGAGATGAGTCATGTGTGAGCTTGCAGAAAAATCATCTCCCAAAGTAGCCCAGATCAGAGATTGCCCTGAGTGCCAGGCTGGGTCTTACCTCAGTCCAGCTGAGCGTGTTCCCCGTAGCCAGGATAAGATCACACTCTGGAAAGAGGAGAGGCCTGACGGCCTGCTGCCTGCCCCACCCTGCAGCCGCCTCGCCGCCAGGTCAGGTGTTCCTCTGACTCGTGACCCATCTTGCCCCAAAGGCTGTTTTGTGAGTGAATAAATACAACCCACCATTTGTGAATTATTAAGGGATCTGTCATCCAGCAGGCCAGTCATCTTGGTTTCTGGTCATGTGTTTGAGATGGTCTGAGTTGTGTCCTTAGGTGATTCGTCCCCTTTCCTGGGGATTATTTTCTTTATCAGTGCCAGGAAGGAAGGAGTGGGACTCTCAAGTTAGTGCTCCTCTGTTTGTGTTTTTAGGCTCCAGACCCCCCGCCCCTTTTTTAAATTTTAAGTTCTAGAATACATGTGCTGAAAGTGCAGTTTTGTTACATAAGTATCATGTGCCATGGTGGTTTGCTGCAGCTATCAACCCATCATCTAGGTTTTAAGCGCATGCCTGACTACAGGCCCTTTTTTGTACACAAGAAGGCCATTAGGTAACCACCAATAGGGAAGCCACTTTGAGCGCAGTCCTTCCTGCTTAGCTGTGGCCCGAGATTCTTCCTTGGACCCTCCGCCCCAAACACAGTGTGAAAACCCACTTCCTGGATGCTCTCACAGGCTCTTCTACCAAAACCAACTTCCTCCGGGCTCTTTGTGCCTTCTCTTCCTCTAACAAAGAGTAAATTCCATGGAAATGCCCCAGATCAGTGCTTGAGTAGAATGTTTAACTCATTCAAAATTAAAGCCCTGATTTCCTTTCTGCAAGTTAAAAATCACCAAGTGTTAAACAGATCATTAGCTTAGTGAGGGAGTGTGCCTGACTACCACCATGGTGCCATTACGGTGACCTGAACACAATAGGTGCTCGATAAATATTTACTAAAAGAATGAGTGAATCGAGTTAATATTATCATAGAACGAATTTCAGTTTCTGGTTCCATATCTCAGCTTATCTTTAGATGTAGCTTATTCTGGTTTTAAACAGCCAGTTAGGACGTTTCATGGTGTATTAATCGGACCAATATCTGATCAGTGGTGCTCAGTTAGTTGGGGGTTCTGTGTTAACGATACACCTTGGTCAGTGTTTTCCTGTAGTCCTCTGAAAATTAAAGAGGTTAGGATCAAATTCCCAGAACACCGTTGGGAGAACACCAGGACACCATGAAGGCTAAGCCGTTGCTTGGCTCTGACACTGCATCTGTTGGTCAGTTGATGTTCTTTGAGCTTTTACTTACATGACTGCCTGGTTCTGTGGGACATGCAGGAGCAAAGCACTCTTAGGCAATGCTCCTTTTGCCCTGTGTTTACAAACCACGTCATGTGCCAGTTCTGCTCAGCCTGACACCTATAATGAGCACCATCCCAGGAATCCCGGTCCCTACTTGTTATTTTTTTTTTCAATTGGCCTTTGAATGTGATTTAGGACTAGCTTTCTGCAGCATTACTCTCTCTTCCTGGGATGACTGTGCGGTGTGTGCTGTCTGGGCCTGGGGCACTGGCTGTTGTGTGCCTCTGGCTGTTGTGTGCCTCTGGCTGTTGTGTGCCTCTGACTGCCCCTTCCTTCTTTGTCAAGGGGCATGAGCAGTCTTTCTTGCTACTTCCCCCTCCTTCGTGAGCTAAGATACAGGGGAGAGGCTCACCCGAGTGTATTAGAAATCTGCTGTCTGCTGGTTACAATTCCTCTTTCTCCTGCTTTCTTCTTCCAGGCCGTAGTTTGAAAGACAAGTGACAATTCTTTGAACCCACGTCCCACCCTGCAGTCTAGACTGCTGCTTCCCAGAACACCATGACTCCTGTAACAGCTTAGACCTCTGTCCCCATCAGTCCCTTAGCAGCAGGCTTTCTCTTTGCTTTTCACTGGCTTGTTGGAACCACACAGTGACTTGACTGCATGTTAAGTTTTGTACTCAGGCAATTCTGCAGTGTTTTTAAAGCGTAGAAATGGAGCACTGAGCACAGGATGCTGTGTGGTTTGCCACACAGAGCTGGGTTCAGAGGCGTGGATTTCAGGCATTTGCCCTGTAGCTTTTTAAAATTTGTGCCATTGGTGTGGACCTGACAGATGCAATTCCCAGCCACACACTATTGTTAAAAATGGAGCAGGAGGCCAGGCGCGGTGGCTCACGCCTGTAATCCCAGCACTTGGGGAGGCTGAGGTGGGCGGATCACCTGAGGTTGAGAGTTCGAGACCAGCCTGACCAACATGTAGAAACCCTATCTCTACTAAAAATACAAAATTAGCCAGGCGTGGTGGCGCATGCCTGTAATCCCAGCTCTTTGGGAGGCTGAGGCAGGAGAATTGCTTGAACCCAGGAGGTGGAGGCTGCGGTGATCCGAAATAGTGCCATTGCACTCCAGCCTGGGCAACAAGAGCGAAATTCTGTCTCAAAAAAGAAAAAAAAAATGGAGCCGGAGTGTGAGGCTGGCAATATTTGAGAGAAGGAAGGACATGGAATTTGAAGAGAGAGCAGCTGACATCCAGTGGAATGTGACCGTGTTAAATAGCCACTTAGCTGACCCCAAACAAGCAAACAAACAGAGCCCCTGGTTGGAAACAGTGGTTGTATTTATTTGCTGGTTATCACATGCACCCATCCTCCGTCAAGTGATGGTTCTAAGTAAACAGATGGATGGTTGTGCATGAGGCATGGAATTGGCTACTCGCAACCCCTCCTTTAATCATAAAAATAATAGCAGTAACTGATGTTCATTAGGCACTTACCACATTCTGTACCAGGCTCCTTTCTGTGCATTTTACACTAGTGGTTGCGTTTAATCCTTACAATAGGAGAAAGGCACTGTTACTGTCCTCGTTCTACAGAGGAGGAAACTAAGACACAGAGCTTTTCTGGGAGATCTGAAAGAGTTAACATTTGCCCATGGCCATATACTGAGTTGGGGCAAAGTTAGGACTAAAGCCGATCTGACTATTCCCCATGCATCTATATTTTCATTGATTCTGATAGTATTCTCTTGGCTATGTGCCTTGGGTGAAAATGAGCCTCTGCATTTTCAGGGACCCCTCTGCCACAGAGATGGCTGCTGCACTAACAGGATACCCCATCATCCTGAGGGGTCCTTGGGAAGACTGTTCTCCTCCTGCTGTCCTGCTGGAGCTCACCGGTGGCTCCAGAAGCCTGGCTTCTGGCTTTGACCAGGGCAAATTGCTTATTTCTCTGAGCCTCAGGTGCCTTTGTTGTAACTTGGTGGCATGGATCAACCCACCCCAGAGCCCTTTCTAATGCTGGTTCTTTGTGAGTCTAGACTGAAGTATGTGGGGTGGACATATTAAGGGTTATTTTGTTGATGGTTTTTAATGACAGTAAATGTTGGACAGCACTTTACTCATCATCAGAATAGCTTTTGAAACACTTTTGTACACAGTTTCTTTGTTGTTTTGGGCTTTGCTAATTTATTTCTTATCATAAGGTATTGGAGTTGCACAAGACTTTTCCCGGATGAGGACAATGGCAGCTCACATGTATTATTTTCTGTGTGCCAGATACGTGTATGATTTAATTAATTCTGTTCTCATAAAGGGTCAGCAGTGGCAGGTATCGTGCCCATTTGACAGTTGAGGGAAGAGAGGCAGCGAGAGGGAAGTGACTCGCAGGGTTGGGTGGTGCCTTGCTGAGAACTGGAGTTTCACTTCCCTTCCCTTCCTGGGGTCTAGGGCTGACTCCGCAGTACCACCACTGCCTTGGAATGTACTCTGGGGTTCCCCTGGGGCTTTCCAGCCTCTGGGCAGGACTGTTAAGGTAGCACCACATCTGTCTGCAGATTTACAAAGAAGCCTCTGGTTTCTCCATTATTAAAGTGGCTTAAAAAGTACATTTGCTGAAAATATCGCATGAGAATCTGCTTTGGAGAAACCTTTCACAGATGGCACAACAGTGGGAAGTGGCTCTTAGAAGTTAAAACAGTTCTGTCCACCCACCCAACCACCCACCCAACATTGGCTGTCACTGAGTATCAAGTAGCCTGCCAGGGCAGGAGAGGGTACTGAGAGGGCTGAGGCATCAGTGCCCTTGGGGAGCTGACAGTCAGCCACCACCTGTGTTGTATACAGGAAACTTTTGATCTTGGCTCTCACACCCTCACCCATGTTAGAGGTGGCATGAGGCTGAGCTGGGAGGTGGGAGACCTGCCTCATGGCCCCCAGGTCTGGTCCAACCCTGTCTCTCCACCTGTGCAGTGAGCCCGTACAGAGCAGTGACTGAGCTCCTGTGCTTAGGGTCCTCTAGCGGTGGCTTTAGCTATCAGTCCTCCTGTGTCATTGTTGTGGCATCTTGGGCATGTCACCCTGTCTTGTCTAAGCCTCAGTTCCTTATCTGTAAAATGGCGAAAATCCAAACAGCACCCACCTTATGGTATTGAGGCAGAATTAAATGAGATGATGTACATAAAGCACTTTATCAGAGTCAGGACACACAAGTGTTCGATAAACCTTAGCTTTTGTTCTGTCCTCGGGTCTCCTTCTGCTCTAAAGTGACCATTTCTTTGAAAATGGTTAATCTGGTAACTAAAATTCAAACCTCAGCACTCAGAAAAGGGGAGGTCCCTGGCTATTGAGGTATTTCCTTTTAGGCTGATTTGTTCTCTCTCTCTCTCTCTCTCTCTCTCTCTCTCTCTCTAAGAAGGCTGAAGTCCAGGGAGAAGGTTTTTACAATTAAGTAATAAACGTTTGAAGAGATCACTCATAGGAAGAGTAGAGGGCTGTTCATTTCAGCTATATGTGTCCCAGTGCATGCAGGTAGATCAGGAGGCCCTGATTTTAATTTGAGTCTCTCTGGAAGGAATGGGCCTGTGCTTGCAGTCTGTCGTGTATGTCAGAGCCACAGCAGGGCTGATCCACCAACAGGAATATTTTTGGACCTGTCCCAAGAGACACCTCCCCAGTTTCTCCTTGCAGGGTGACTCTTGGAGATTAATTAAATCATTTCCATTCAGCTCTGGAGGTGAAATGATCACAGGATTGCTTTTGTGACAGTTAAAACACCATAAGACATTCAAGGTCCTTGTGTATAAGTAACTTACAAATTGCATTGAGCGCTGCAAGCAGGGCATTTTGTACCCTTTATTTTTCTTCGTTGATTAACTTTCACGGTTAAGATAAATTCAGACATCCTGTTGTGGTGTTCTGAGTCTTCCTTAACCCCTGCTCCCCTGGGAATTTCTGATACGTGAAAGTAAATGTATGTAGTCTCCTTGCAAATTTGTCAGTGCAGCTAGCATGAAGCACAGTGCTATTTGCAGAGACCAAAGCCCAGTCAACCCTTTTCACTTTCTGTAGTCATTTGGTCCTGGAGCTACACAACCTCCAAATTAGCATAACCACACTAATTTGTGCTTCTGCCTCAGCTTGTCAAGAGTGCCTTACAAATATTAATTCTCTGAGCTCATCAGAAAACCAAAGGCACAGATCAAAAGCGTGCTTTTCTGCATGATCTGTCCTTGTTTTTTCTGTTCACGAGGAGCTTTCTCTATTAATTACCCTAAGTATGCAAGGTTATAGAATGAAGCTTTTATATTTGAACAAGATAAGAATTGGGCTAAGGACCTGGATTACAGGGACTTGGGCTAGGGATTGCCCATCCTGCAGGGTACCAAGTACCCTGGCCTCATCTTGGCAGGAGAAATGCATTTACTGCTGGAGGAAATTCTGTAGGCGAAAGTCATGGGGAGCGTGTGAGTCATGATCTCCCCAAATGCTTGGACCTGTGGCATCTTTGGGCAATGAAGAGGGAACCAGCTTGGCACTGCCACAGAAATACCGTGTCACCTGTGGCAAGCCAGGATTCCTTCCTGGACCTCTGAACCCCACTCCATAATTTGAGGGCCTTGAACTGGAACAGAGGTTCCTGAGCTTTTTCAGATCATAGGTCTCCCAAGAGTCTGATGGAAGCTCTGTGGACCTTGTCCCCAGGGAGAAAGATTCATTATGTATGGACATGTTTCTGCCAAGCCGTAAATTCCCACTACTGTGTGATAAATGAGAATTTGCAAATACCCGGGGTCTTGGAAAGATCAAATAGAATTTTTGTTGTCTGAACAATCAGGACTTAGTTCAGTCAGATCTGAGCCCGAGTGATAGTAATTGTGCATTCCCGGAGTCTGGTGAGGATTCTGTGAAATGCGGCTTGTTAGTTGCTGAGTATAATGCCTGCGTGGATAAAAGGTGAACCTTCCCCTTACGGGTGAGGTTTAAAAATTTACATAGAGTAAAATTGATGTTTTGGGGATATATAGTTCTATTTTTTGTTTTTAATTTGTGATGGGGTCACACTGTCACCCAGGCTAGAGTGCAGGGTGCAGCCACAGCTCACTACAGCCTCGACCTCCTGAGCCCAAGTAGTCTTCCCACTCAGCCGCTTGAGTAGCTGGGACTTAGGTGCACACCACCATGATCTGTTCATTTTAAAAATTTATTTTCATAGAGACAGGATCTCCCTATGTTTTCCAGGCTAGTGGGGTATAAAGGTTTGCGCATTTTAATACATGTAGATTTGTGTAACCACTGCTACATTCAGAATACAGGCCAATTCTATCACTCTAGGGAAAAAAGCCTTCCTGCTGCCCCTTTGTAGTCATACCCTTCTCCCACCCTGGCAGCATGGATCTGCTTGCTTGCTTGCTTTTTTTTTTTCTTGAGACGGAGTCTTGCTCTGTTGCCCAGGCTGGAGTTGCAGCAGCGCCATCTCGGCCCATTGCAACCTCCCCTTCCCAGGCTGAAGCAATTCTCCTGCTTCAGCCTCCCAAGCTGGGATTACAGGCACCTGCCACCACCCCCTGGCTTATTTTTGTATTTTTAGTAGAGACGGGGTTCCACCATGCTGACCAGGCTGGTCTTGAATGCCTGACCCCAAGTGATCTGCCCACCTCAGCCTCCCAAAGTGCTGGGATTACAGATATGAGTCACCATGCCCGACCAGCATTGATCTGTTTTCTATCTATACCTATAGATTTGCATCTTCCAGAATATCATGTACATACAACCATAGAATATATGTGATTGGCCTTTTTACTCTGTACTGACTTTTTTGAGATTCATCAAGTTGTTCTTTTGATCACTGGTTCATTCCTTTCTATTGCTAAGTAGTACTCTATTGCATGGACATTAACTGCTTATCTGCATGAGAAATTGACCTTGGCTAACTGTATGTCTGTTTGCTAGAAATAGACAAAGATGGCACAGGACCAACAAAAAACAATTCAATTTTTAAAACGGGCAAAGGACTTGAATAAGCATTTCTCCAAAGGAGATATACAAATGGCTAATAAACATGTCAAAATGTACTCAACACCACTGATCACTAGGGAAGTGCCAGTCAAAACTATAGACAGAGCTGAGTGCAGTGGTGCATGCCTGCTGTCCCAGCCACTCGGAAGGCTGACGTGGAGGACTGCTTTAGCCCGCAAGGCCAAGACTGCAGTGAGCTCTGATTGCGTTGCTGCACTCTGGCCTGGGTGACAGAGTGAAACCCCAAAAAAGAAAATTAGCCAGGCACAGTGGTGCAAGCCTGCAGTTCCAGCTACTTGGGAGACTGAAACAGGAGGATTGCTTGAGCCCAGGAGTTCTGGGCTGTAGTGCACTGTGCCTACTGGGTATCTGTACTAAGCTCAGCACCAATATGGTGACCTCTGGGACTACCAAGTTGCTTAACAAGGAGTGAACTGGCACAGTCTAGAAGTGGAATAGGTCAAAACTCCTGTGCTGATCAGCAGTGGGATCACACCTGTGAATAGCAACTGCACTACGGCCTGGGCAAAATAATGAGACCCCATCTCATTCATTCACACGTGCATATAAACATACCTAAGTATGTAACCTACCTACCGCAGGGAGATACCACCTCACACCCATGAGGATGGCTGTTTTCAAAAACAGAAAATAGAGCTTGCAGATAGCTGAGCAGGTGGAGGCTCCTGAAGGTGGCACACCCAGGGAGGGCTTGGAAGCTCCGCACCGCTTCTCACAGGGCCTGCCCAGTGCGTCTCTTCATCTGTGTCCTTTGTAATATCCTTTATAGTAAATGAGTAAGCACGAGGCACATGGAATTAACAGACTGTGGCTGCTGTTTTTAAACCGGGTTGGCCAATATCTGTGTGTCTCTTCAGAGGATGGGCTGTCTTTCTGCAGCAAGGGAGAACAGAATCACAAGATCTTTAGAAGGGACCTTGATATTTCCTGTGGCAGATTTCAGTATTGCTGGTCAGAACTGATTTTATCCATCAGGGTTGCTATGGGCTTTCCTAATTATCTTTAGTCTTCCTTGGATTTACCAGGCCATGGATGCTGACAATAATAATACTGGTGTTTTAGGAGAGGAGTGGTCTTTTTTCCCATGAACCCTCTGGGCAGTCTGCTACTTTGTATGTATATATGGCCTTCCTGAAAGCATGTGTGAAAACTGAATATCAAACCTATATCTTAACAATACACTCTCACTGGACACTCACTCAACTGGACACTCACACAGTCGGATGAGTTACCTGAGTAAGGATGAAGATCTATACTTTTGGCATGTCCGCTGAACTCTGTCTTCTCTCGGCAGTAGGATTTTATGAAACTTATGTTTTTCACTCATATCAGCTATTCCATTTTCTCACTTCTGCTACTTTTTATAAAATATTAATGGCAAAAATATAACAAAGCAGTCAGACTCTTTCCACAACAACAATCACTGCCACCACAACAAAAACACCCCACAGAAAATAAGCATTGTTGAGGATGTGGGGAAATCTGAATACTTGTGCACTATTGGCAGGACGGTAAAATGGTGCAGCCTCTGTGGAAAACAGATGGCATCTCGCCAAAAAACTAAAAATAGAATTACCACGTGATCCAGCAAAGTACATCCCTACGGGTGTATACGCAAAAGAAGTGAAAGCAGGGTCTGGAGGGGATGTTCCTGCACCATCTTTGTAGCAGCATCATTCACAACAGCCAAAAGATGGAAGCGACTCAGGTGTCCATGGATGGGTGAATGGATAAAGAAAACGTGGTCTATTCATACATGGAATATTATTCAGCCTTAAAAAGGAAGGGTGTTCTAACTTATGTTCCAACGTGGATGGACCTTGAAGACATTATTCTAAGTAAAATAAGCCAGTCACAAAAAAACTGATTGATTTCAGACCAGATGATTTCACCAGATAGTGAGGTGTGTACACTAGACAAAATTATAGCAACTGAAAGACGCTGAGGTGGCTGCCAGGGGCTGTGTGGAGCGAGTAATGGAGACTGTTTCAGTTTTGTATGGTGGAAAAGTTCTGCAGATGGCTGCTGCTGCTGCTGGTGGCACATTATGAATGTTACCTATTACCACTGAAGTGTACGCTTTAAAATGATTACGATGGCAAGTCTTATATTATGGTATTTTACCATAATTTTAAGAATTTTCTGTGGATTCCAAATATTTTTCAGTGTTTATATAATTATATTATTTAATCTTAAGTATATTTTTAAAATTTTTGTTTATTTATTTGAGGTGGAGTCTCACTCTGTTACCCAGTCTGGAGTGCAGTGGTGTGATCTTGGCTTGCTGCAGCCTCTGTCTCCCGGGTTCAAGTGATTCTCCTGCCTGAGCCTCCTGAGTAGCTGGGGCTATAGGCATGCACCACCATGCCTGGCTAGTTTTTGTATTTTTAGTAGAGATGGGGTTTAACTATGTTGATCAGGCTGGTCTTGAACTCCTGACATCCAGTGATCTGCCAGCCTCAGCTGCCCAAAGTGCTGGTATTACAGGCATGAGCCACCATGCCTGCCCCCCTCCTTTTTTCATAGAGATATCGTTTTGCTCTATTATCCAGTCTGGAGTGCAGTAGTATGATCATGGCTCACTGCAGCCTCAAACTCCCGGGCTCAAGGAATCCTCCCGCCTCAGCCTCCCAAAGTGCTGAGATTATAGGTGGGAGCTGCTGCACCCAGCCCATGAAGCTTTTA
Organism: Cebus imitator; assembly: GCF_001604975.1. NCBI lineage: Eukaryota > Metazoa > Chordata > Mammalia > Primates > Cebidae > Cebus > Cebus imitator. The sequence goes on from NW_016107569.1 coordinate 245,461, forward strand.
ATCCAGGGCAGATCTCACACCTTTGGACGGGGACCCAGTCATCTTGGACCTGGGCTTTTCAGCTGTGCTGGGTCCCTGCTGTCCCCTGGCAAGCTTCCATTCCCATCAGGGGCTGATGGAAGTCCCTGGGAGCCTAAACGTCTAGTTGAGGTCCAGCCCCTGGTGGTGATGTAGCTTGGCACATAGTTAGTGCTTGGCTCATGTCACTGTTAGTAAAGACTCTCAGGCTCTGCCTTGGCTTCCCTCTGAGGACTCTGCCTGGATCCATCAGCGGCACTTACTCTCTCTGAGTTGACAACACAGATGGCACTTACTCCAGCGCTGTTTGGCAGGATTCCAGGCTATCGCCACATTCTTGAGAAGGTATCACTGGCTTGGGGGAAGGGAAAAGAGAGGATCATCTAGGCAAAAGCAAGATCAAGTCCCTCTCTGAGAATTTTCCAGCCTGATAGGCCCTGTTAGGTGGTATGGTGCCACTGTGTGAGTGGGAGTGTCACCTGGAGATGGCCGTGATAGGGTCGCTGTTCTCACAGTGTCATTAACACATCGCTGTACGAATCTGGGTGATAACCAATTACCTTGGGGTTTTTTGACGCTAAGGTATCAACACATGTAAGACGTGTTATTGATTTAATGTCTCTCAGGAAACAAAGGAGAAAATACATTAGTGGGTGGATTATGAAACACAGCTTGATTTCAAAACTGAAGCTGTGAAAAACTACAGTACCCAACAGAGAATGATTTTGAGACCCTTGGCGGATACCAAAATCCACAGATGCTCAAGTCCCTGGTACAAAATGGCATAGTACTTGCAGATAACCTATGCACCTCCTCCTGTATGCTTTAAATTATCTCTAGATTACTTGCAATGCCTAATACAGTGTAACTGCTACATAAATAGGTGCTATATCATCTTATTTAGGGCATACTGACAAGAAAAAAGTCTGTACCTGTTTAGTTATAGACACAACCATCCATTTTTTTTTTTGAGTATTTTCAGTCGGTTGGTTGAATCCACAGATGCAGAACCCATGGCTACAGAGGGCCAACTGTATGTGACTCAGAATCAGGGAGACACAGTATAAGCCACTGACTTATCTTCGAGCTGATTTCTTAGGCACCTGCTATGTACAGTCAGTGGCAATAGATGCTTGGAACATGGATAAAGAAGTCAGGGCTCCTGCCCTCATGGAGCTCGATGTGACTGGGTCCAAGTACACCCCTCCAAACGAGACTTAGCCATTGACTAAAAGGTTGGACTCTGGACTTTTGCTTGTCAATGCACCTCTATTCTGGCCTCTCAGTTAGATATCTGGACACCAGAGGAAAATTACTCTGAGGATCACTGAGCTGACAGAGCGCGTGACAGATGGAGTGATGATCACACTTCCCGGCTTCCGCCTGTTGTCCTGGCATCATCATTAATAGAGCCCTCCCTGGTTTGGATGAGAAAACACTGAGGGGGAGTGATCATTGATCTCTATCACGTTCCACAAATCTGCATTGGAGAGGGTCTGGGTTTGCATAGAGAGAGCTGCCTCAGGTCCACAGCCTGTTCTAACGCGGGTCAAGCCCATGGAGTCTGCGGGAGGGTCAGTGGGGTTTGGCTGGAGCTCCGTTCTCCCATAGGCATCTGCTACTTGGCATGTTCCAATCACTCAGCTCCCAGAAGCATCAAAATCTGGGATGGTTTGGTTCAAGAAACATAAACATGCACATACAGCAACCAGAGCACAGTTTTATCCTAAGGTAAAAATCAGATCAACCAAATCTCAAATTGGCATTTTTTGGAATGGGTGGAAAGGATATTAGTATTTTTAAGTTTTATAGAGAAAGTTGGAAAATAATTATATAGGGATATTAGTCTTGGTTAACTTGGACAGATTTTTTTTTTTTTTCTGTTGCTATGGAAAAGGTACAGGCATAGGATTTTTCTAAGAAGTTTCATTTTTTATGCAAGTGATATACTGTGGAAGGAGGTTAAAGGAAACACCCAGAAAGACAGGTAGGAAGCTTTATGTTTGTCACAGATTGATCACTTGCGACCTGTGATGTTGGCAGGTGTTGCTGACAGGGTCATCAGGGGCCAGATGGTCACTGTCCTGAGGACCTGCCGGGTACCCAGAATGCTGCCTGCCTGTTTGGTGGCTCTCAGTCATTAGCATCTGGAGGTTGCTGGGCTCCAGTGCCTGGTTTCTGATTCAGCAGGTCTGTGGTTGGGCTAAGAATGGGCATCTCTAGCAAGTTCCCAGGTGACACTGCTGGTGGAGGTGGGGGGTATCTTTGGAACCACCACTCAAAGTCTGGAGAGGAATTGGAAGGGTCATACAGACTTAACCTATCAGATAAAAGGTTGCCCTTATAATGATGTTGATGACGACGACGTTAACAAAAAATTTCTGTGCATTAATGATAGGTGCTCTGCTACATGTATTTAATCCTCCCAGCAGCACTGGAAGGAGGTAACAGTGGCCTCATTTTACAGATGAGAAAACTAAGGCCTAAGGCTGGGCATGGTGGCTCACACCTGTAATCCCAGCACTTTGGGAAGCCGAGGCAGGCAGATCACCTGAGATTAGGAGTTTGAGACCAGCTTGGCCAATACGGTGAAACCTTGTCTCTACTAAAAATACAAAAATTAGCTGGGTGTGGTGGCCCATGCCAGTAGTTTAGCTACAAGGGAGGCTGAGGCGGGAGAATCACTTGAACGCAGGAGGCAGAGGTTGCAGTGAGCCGAGATCACGCCGCTGCACTTCAGCCTGGGGGACAGAGTAAGACTCTTGTCTCAAAAAAAAAAAAAAAAGGAAAGAAGAAAATATAGATGCATGGGGAATAGTCAGATGGGCTGTTCCCCTAACTGCCCCAACTCAGTATATGACTATGTGCAAATTTTAACTCTTTTAGATATCAAAGAAATGCTGTGTCTTAGTTTTCTCCTCTGTGGAATGAGTACAGTAACAGTACCTTTCTCTTATTGTGAGGATTTAATGCAACCACAAGTGTAAAATACACAGAAGGGAGCCTGGTACCGCACATGCAAAGTACCTAATGAACATCAGCTACTACTGTCTCTCTGGGCGACAGAGCGAGACTTTGTCTCAGAAAATAAAAAAAGAAAAGGCCCTGAAAGGTTTATGTGACTTATCCATCTAGGTTGAAGAGCTAGGTTAGGAGAGCTAGGTTGAAGTCACTGCCCAGTATTGAAACAAACACTTTTCAAATGGAGAAGTAGCTTAATAATATTCCCAAAAAGACATCACAGACTGAAGATGATTCTGGTAGTATAAGTACACGTGAACAAGAAAATGTTGACCCTTCCGCTTCCGGTTCATGCTTTCTGTTGGCAGTATTGACAGGGAAAAAAAACAGCGATCTAATGGGCCCTGACAAGAGATGGCCAGAAGCCGAGCAGCAGGAAGAAACTCTTTGGTGGATCTCACTCTGAATGTATATTGTGCCTTGGGATATTAGCTGATTAATTTGGGTGACATACTAGACATCATGATGAGCAAGACATGTACAAACTAAGCATCCAGAACGTGAATACAAAACTAAAATTTTGCCAGGCTCTGTGGCATGTGCCTATTGTTCTAGCTACTCTGGTGGCTGAGGTGGGGGGAGGATCACGTGAACCCAGGAGTTCAAGTCCAGCCTAGGCAAAATGGTGAGACCCTGTCTAAAAACAAAACAAAACAAAACAAAAACAAAAAACCCACAGCCTCTAAAATTTAAATTTTATCTGAAGTCACGCTGTACTTTCATGAGTAATTTTAGAGCATAAAGTATAATTGCTCTTACAGGGCTTCATTCAGCCCTCTTTTTCAGGCTCTTTTCTCTCCTGAATTCTCCATTTGGGAACAGGCAATCTAGTCCCGTGGGTCGAAGCCAGCTAGCTCAACACTGGTCATTCTCAAACGCATGTTTCCAGCCCCTCTTTAGGACTTTATGTGTCTGAACAAGAGCTCTTGATTCTCTGCTTCACTCTCTGCCTGGTGACTCTTCTCGGGTTCCCCCATCACAGTAAATAATGCCATTTTTGACCCAGTTGTTCAGGCTCAGAAATCTTGGTTTGGATGAGAAAACAAGAGAGTGTCCTTGCCTCCTTCTCCCAGCACACATCCAGTCCCTCAGTAATCCCCTGCGATTTACTATGGTAAATCCTGACTAGTCCCTCTCGGCACCTCCTCTGCTGACCCCTTACTCTAGGCCACCACCATTTCTCTCTAGACTGCCCAGTACCCTCCTAACTGGCTTATTGGTTTCTACTCCCGACTCACAGCCATCCATTCTGCATTCCGCATTCCACAGCCAAGGCGTGAACTGGATCACATGGATCCTGTTTATGATGATTGCCCAGGGCTTCCCTACACATTTGAAGAGATCCGAGGTCCTCGACGTGGCCTGTGTGCGCCCTGGCCCCTGGCCCTTGGCTCAGTCCCCGACACCCGTCTCCCTTGTTGCCGTGTCCCAGCCACACTGGCTTGTGTGCTCTTCTTCCAGGTGTTATTTGGCCTCAAAGCCTTGGCACTTGCCATTCTCTTAGTGGAATATTCATTCCCCAGATATTATAGGGCATCTGCTGAGAAGCCATGGACAAGATTCAAAGGCTGCTGGAGCCACCGTTTGCTGATGATGTGACCTTGGGAAAAGTTGCTCACCCACCTCCTTTTAAAAATGAGTTTCTCATTGATAAGATGGACCCTGTGGCAGGGTTGTGGTGAGTTCGTGCTGGGCAGTACTAGATCGTAAGCACTGGGGAAGCATGAGCTCCTCTTCCTGTGTCCTTTGCTTCCTCACTCCCTCATGTCTCTGTTCAGATGCCACCCAGGGAGGCCAGCCCTACCCACTGGGCCCAGAATAGCAAACAGGGCTGCCATCACTTTCTGTCCCTCACCCTGCTCTTTTTCCCCCTTTAAATGTAGCATTTATTTGCTTGTTTTTGTTTTTGGTTTGTTTTTTTATTTTTTTTGGAGATGGAGTCTTGCTCTGTTGCCCCATGCGGGAGTGCAGTGGTGCAGTGTCGGCTCACTGCAACCTCTGCACCCGGGTTCAAGCGATTCTCCTGCCTCAGCCTCCCGAGTAGCTGGGACTACAGGCAGACGCCACCATGCCTGGCGCTAATATCTTGTGTTTTTAGTAGAGACGGGTTTTCACCATGTTGTCCAGACTGTTCTCGCACTCCTAAGGTCAGGCAGTCCGCCTGCCTTGGCCTCCCAGAGTGCTCAGATTACAGGTGTCAGCCACCGCACCCGGCCTATTTGCTGCTTTTTTATGATTTTCTCCCTCATTGGGAGGTAAGCTCCCTGTGATGCTCACTAATTTTTGTTGAATGGATATTGAGTAGCCATTGCGCATGGACTCCAGAACTCTTAAGGGAGACGGGTACATTTTACAAGCTTGAGGAACATAGCCAGAGTGCAGGCTGTGACCGTGTTCACACTTGTGCAGCTCAGTGCAGAGGGCCATCGGCTGTGAGTGGCTCGGTCAAGTTCTTCTGGAGGCGGGGAGTTGTAAAGGGCAGGAGGCACCACAGCCTGGAGGCTGAAGTCGGCCGTCGGGAGGAGAGGGGCTGGAGTCTTCCCCAGCGCGGGCATTGCCTCTTCTAATACTGTCATGATCCAAGTGAAGCAGAGGCTATGGGACCGTCAACACTTGTCTTTGAGAGTCCACTGGATGTTGGCTGTTAGGTTCCATTTGACTCTCTGGAGAGGAGGGATGTTACAGGAGGAAGCTACAGCACAGGCAGGCAGCTGCAGGGCTGTGCACAGCGTCCAGTCTTCTTGTGAGGAAGTGGGAGATGAAGGTGGGAAAGATAGTTTGGGGCCAGACTCCAAAAGGCGTTGAATGCCAATCCATGCACTTAGGACTTCCACCTTTAGTATTATAGGAAGCATCAAGGAGTTTTTATTTTATATTTATGTTTTTGAGACAGGGTCTGCCTCCGTCGCTCAGGCTGGAGTGCAGTGGTGCAGCCTTGGCTCACTGCAACATCTGCCTCCCAGGCTCAAGCCATTCTCCCAGCTCAGCACCCGCCACGCCCTGAGTAGCTGGGACTATGGACACACGCACCACCATGCTTAGCTAATTATGTTTTTCTTTGTATTTTAGGGACAGAGGTTTTGCCATGTTGTCCAGGCAGGTCTCAAACTCCTGGGCTCAAGTGATCTACCCCCGCTGCCTTCTAAAGTGCTGGGATTACAGACATGAGCCACAGTGCCTGACCATATCAGGGATTTGGGAAGCATTCTCTGTACATATTTAGACTTTTCCCCAAGTCTTCCACATTTCTCCCTTTCCTATGCTGAGGGCTATGTTTAGTTCCTAGCCGAGTCCTGACTTTGTAAAGAACAACAAGTAAACAGCTTCTTCAGAAGGCTGGATGCTGAGCCCTGATTGCCCTTCAGTGAACCAGCCTCATCCATGAAGGTCCTTGAAAAGCCAGAAGCTGTCTCATTGGGGGTCCTTGAAATTTGAAGCAAGGGACAGGTTCTGAGACCCTGTGTTTTGCAGATTAGGTTAGCACAAGAAAGATGGGCTGGGTGTCTTTGCAGTTCATTTCTATAGAGTGTCATTCTAGGTCTGCCTGGATAGAGAAACGAAGCAGCCTCATGTGGGATCCATCAGCAGTGGCCAGTGGGAGTCAGCGTTTGTAGTTATTGACACATCTCCTGCAGAATTGGGGTGGTGGGCTAGCTGTGGGAGAGCACTGCACTGGGAGTCAGTGTCTTGGGGCCTCTAGCCTCCTGTGAAAGGTCTTTTTTCTCTGGACCTCAGTTTCTCCATTTTGTTATAATGAGCTGGGCTAGCTCAGTAGTTCTTAACCTCTTGACCTCCTTAAGTTCTTAACCTCCTAAGACTTTCGTGAAAGCCATAAAGCCGTAGACCTCTATTCCTAGAAAAATGAACACACATGGTTTGCCAACACCTTAGGAGCCCCCAAAGCCCATGACACAAAACCCTGGATCTGTAAGGCCCTGTCCCATCCAACCCCCGGCCTTCCCCTGGGCATGTACCTCCAGCTACACAGGGCCTTCATTCACGCTGCCTTTTGCCTGGTCCAGCTCTGCTCACCCTTCAAGTCTCACCCTTACCTGACTTCTCAGATTAGATTAGGTCACCCTGCTAAACATGCATCTCCCACCCTGAATTTAGCGCTGATCACAGTGATAACTAAGTGATTCTTCGTGCACGTTATCTGACCCTCCCCAAGCTCCATGTTGGTATTTGTTGAATAAATCTCTGAGGCCCCTCCAGATAGGACGTTCTGAGACTGATCTGTGAGTTTGCAGATGCATCATAAGAGAGTCCCTAAGCTTGTATTTCCTGTGACACTTGACACATGGTGGCCTTTGCTTTCAATGATTTCCCCCTGGACTGGACAGGGGAGTCACTTCAAAGTGGCCTAGGCCAGACTTGGTGGCTCATACCTATAATCCTAGGACTTTGGGAGGCTGAGGCTCGAGAATCACTTGAGACCATGGGTTTGAGACCAGCCTGGCAACCAAGCAAGATACTGTCTCTATAAAAAGTAATTTTAAAAATTAGCCAGGTATGGTGGCAAGTGTATATAGTCACAGGTAGTCAGGAGGCTGAGGCAGGAGGATCGCTTGAGCTCAGCAGTTGGAGGCTGCAGTGAACTGTGATTGCACCACTGCACTCCAACCTGAACAACAGAGGCTCTGTCTCAAAAAAAAAAAAAAAAAAAAAAAAAGGCAGAGTCTAGAGGACCCAGAAGATAGAGAGTCTAACCCAGACTTTCTGCCTCAGTGCTCTGCTGGGCCTGACCTCCAGGCTGGTCATCGCCTTTGTTTATGTTCTGGGCTGAGCTGGAACTCCTACTTGGAACATTCCCACAGTGCTTGGCGCTTCCTCTTATTGTTGTATTTTTCTCCAGGAGGGAAGTGACCAACATCAGACTTTCCTCCCAGCAGACAAATTCCATACACAAAGCTTTGTGTCAACTACTGGGTACCCGCCTGAGAGCCCAGCCTCTGTTTCTTTGATTCTGGGTGGGTGAATGTCCACATTACAGGGATCCACCAGCCCTTCCCTTCTGAGCCATTTCTATCTTTAAAAAAAAAAAAAAATTGCCTTCAAGAAGTGAGCAACGCCTTGAAGGATTCTGACTTAGATCAGAGTTCATCTGAAGCCAACAGCGTCTTGCATGTAGGGGCAGACATTCCTTTCAATGTTTCATACTTCAGTGGCTGCAGTATTACCTCTCTGGCGTATGTCATGTCCCGCAATCAAAATATCATTCCTTCTGTAGTCCAACTACCTGGGAGGCTGAGGCAGGAGCATCACTACTTGAGCCCAGTAGTTTGAGGCCAGCTGGGCAATAAAAGGAGGCCCTGTCTCTTAAAAAAAAAAAAAAAAAATCCTGAGGTACAGATGTTTATAAGATAATTTTTTTTTAATTATGCTAAGAGAATGAATTATTCACTAGAATATTACAATGGATCTTACTCTGATATGGGGGAGAAAATCCGTAGTGAGGGTAAATAATTTTTTTCAGTGTATTGTATCTAAAGCTTAGAGATTTATAGATAATAAAAACATTGACAGTAGCTATTCTCATTGTCTGCTGTGTACCAACAAATTTTAAACATCTTTATTTTATTTTATTTTTTTAAAGATGGAGGTCTCGCCCTGTGGCCCAAACTGGAGTGCAGTGTGCAGTCACAAATCACTGCAGTCCTGATCTCCTGGGCCCAAATGATTTTCCTGCCTCAACCTCCCACATCAGCCTCCTGAGTCTAAATATCTTATTTAACCTTAAAACTGCCCTTTGAAGTAGATAGTGTAATTGTACACATGAACATATGTGAAAATAGGTGGGGAGAGGTGAAGATTCTATCCCAAAGTTGCTCAGCTAGGAAGTGCCCACATAGATTCAAACCAGGCCAGCTGGCCTTCAAAGCTAGTTCCTTCACACTGCCCTCCTGCCTCCTCTGGTCATGGGGAAATGGGCAGCAGAGGTTTTCCTAGCCATGGGTAAAGATTTGGGAGCTGATCTGGCCTTCAAACTAAATGCCCAGCTTCGATCCCTACCCCTCTCTGAGGAATCTGTGAAATGGGGAATCGGGAATCGGCTAGTTGGAGGAGATGATCTTGTAAATCTGCTTGGGTTTTACAGAGATATGGGGCTTGTAGTAGTCATACGTGAAGGCGTGACCTTGATAACACATGGTCAAGTCGAGTCTGATTGAAGGCATTTCATACAGCCACAGCATTCTCTACATATTTGTGCAAGGCTTGGAAACTCATCACGGTGGCTGTGCAATCAGCCTTCTGCTTCTGGTAACAGCTCACTTTTGATTCTTCCCATTTGTGAAGAATCAGAAAAGTCTTGTGTTGTCTCCCTGAAATGTGGGCTGGAGATGGGTCACTTGCCCACCTTTGATTGCAAGCATATTGGTCTTGGGGGATGGCTCAATTTTTTTTTTTTTTTTTTTCCTGAAATGTGGGCTGGAGATGGGTCACTTGCCCACCTTTGATTGCAAGCATATTGGTCTTGGGGGATGGCTCAATTTTTTTTTTTTTTTTTTGTTTCTGTCTGGTACATTGCAGAAGGGATGACCATAAAAGACACTTTCTGAGCTGGGGATTAGAGAGGAATTCTTAAGATTAGATTATTCTGTTCCTCTCCCCCTGAACAATTCCCATTGGAATAAGTGTGTGGGTGGGGGGAGGGCATGATAACCTGAGAAGTGGCTGGACCACGGGGGTCTTGTTCCAGAGCTGTTCTCTCAGGGAAATGTCCAGTTCATGCTAAAGGTTCATTCATAAATTGGTTGCTTGGAACCTAGGATGCGTTTTCTCCTGGAAACACCATTACAGTTGTATTGGCCCCCAGCTAAGAAACAACAGAGCGCACACCAGAGCCCAGGTTCTGTAACTGTGACCCATTGTTCTGTGTGTGCATAGACGCCAAGAGGAGCTGCCCCAGACACGGATCCTAACTTCAGGGGCTTCGCACACTGATAGGGAGGAAACTCCAGGGCTGGGAACAGCTGGAGCTGAGGGGTGGGGAAGTGGAGGAAACAGCACCCCAGCTGCCCACACCCTCTGACTCTTGCTTGGAGAGGAGAGTTTACTTATGGATTACTTGGTTAATACATTCCAGGGGGTGGGGACAATCAGTGTGTGTATGTTGGGGATAATTCTCATTGGTTTATTTCATCACCTATCCACCCATTTGTTCAACAGAGTTAAGTACCTACTGTGTACTTGGTATTCTGCTGTACAGCTGTTAGGTTTCACAGGACCCCTCTGGTGTGGTGGGGGTTCCCTGTGCTTTGTTCCAGTTTGTGGCTGCAGTTTAATCTGGGGAGGAGATTGGGGGCTCTGTGAGGGAAACGGGGAGCCTCTGCATGTGTGCTCTTTCCTGCTGCCTCACTGGTGACGGTGCGACAGACACGTGCTATTTGCTTTGCCAAGTTTGGAATCTCTGACCACGATTTTGCAAAAATTATCTCTGATTGGTAGATCAAAATAGGAAGTCTTTCCTAAGTGAAATATTTCATATTTTCATATGAAAATAGGTGGAGTGCAGTGGCTCACATCTGTAATCCCAGGACTTTGGGAGGCTGAAGCAGGAGGGTCACTTGAGGCCAGGAGTTTGAGATCAGCCTGGGCAACATAGGGAGACCCTGTCTCTACAAGAAACCTGAAAAATTAGCCAGGCGAGGTGGCATGCACCTGTAGTCCTAGCTCCTTGGGAGGCTCAGGCAGGAGGATTGCTTGGGCCTGGGTGGTTGGGGTTGCAGCGAGCCATGATTGTGCCACCACACTTCAGCCTGGGTGACACAGCAAGACCCTGTCTCCAAAAAAAAAAAAGATAAATATTCACCAAGGACTTCCTGAGTTTCAGGCAGCATGCTAAATACTTCACAAATGTTCTTACAGCTGAGGAGGTGGAATTGGAATTATGCCCAGTTAACAGATAAGGAAACTGAGGCTGCTGTGCTCAGTTGGCAGAGCCAGGATTTGTACCCAGGTGTTTGGGCTCCAGAGCTTGCATTCTTTTTTTTTTTCTTGGAGACATAGTTTCGCTCTGCCACCCAGGCTAGAGTGCAGTGATGTGATCTTGGCTTACTGCAACCTCCGCCTCCTGGGTTCAAGTGATTCTCCTGCCTCAGCCTCCCCATGTAGCTGGGATTACAGCTTAGTGCCACGATGCCTGGCTAATTTTTGTATTGTTTATAGAGACAGGGTTTCACCATGTTGACCAGTCTGGTTTTGAACTCCCAGCCTGAAGTGATCCACCCACCTCGGCCTCCCAAAGTGCTGGGATTACAGACATGAGTCACCTAGCCCGGCCCAGAGCCTGCCTTCTTACCCATATTATGCTATGGGGATTCTTTAGGAGTTTTTATAACCTCAAACTCTGGGATTGAAATAAATGAAATCTTTTCATCTACCTCGGCGTTGTCTTCCTTTTTACCGAGAATATATGATTGATTTCATTCCCTTCTTTTCTTCCAGAAAACCCATTGTTCAGAATTTATGTAGTGTAGCCCTTTCTCCAGCAAAATTGTTCCCAAAGTGCAGTGGGAGTCTGGAACTTGAGGTTATAAATTCTTAGCTGTGTTTGTCCCCATGGTGTTTTCTTCTTTGGAGACTGAGGTGTAGCATGTGTTTTGATGTTTTGTTTTGTTTTGTGTTTCCCTTGGAAACACAGTATTAGTGAAATCAGCTTGTTTTCTCTGACAGTACTTGTTGCGTGGTGCACACTGGTCTGAGCATGAGACTCTGAAATAGAAGGTGTGGCATAAGGGACTGTGTGAAAATGTTTCTCCTGGTATGCCGCCGAATGGTTCATTTATGACTTTCAGCTTTTTGATCACCTGATTCCCCACTTCTCCCATGGGGAAAAGTGGTATTAAAAGTATTTGGAAATAAAATTCACCCTCCGAGCCGCTGCTATGCTGATGAGTAATAAAGTGTCAAAAGAATGCCGCGGAACAGCTTCTTAATATAGACCATTACTGAGACGCACCGGTAGGGCGATAACAAGCCTTTTCTTCTGATTTCCTCCCTGGAGCCAAAGGGATTTTGAAAGGCAGAAGGCAAAAACTGTTCAGAGTGAAATTCCTCAAGCTTCCCTTGTGAGGGCCGCATGGGCTCTGGCACTGGGTGATTTGGGATGTCCAAGAGATGATCCCCTTTCAGCCAGTGACTCGGCCCTCAATTGCCATTCAGGAAAGACGCCGGGCTCGGGAGGGCCCTGTGATCCTCTGGCTTTAAAAATGGGCAATGCTATTGAAAAACAGAAGCCCTTGAAACGAAGCCATCTGTACCCCTGGAAACAAGGTAAGAAAGCCCTGGGCTTCCTTTCCAGGAAGAAGCAAGGAGGCAGTCTTCTCTGAGAGACTGGCCAAGCACCAGAGCCGAAGTGCCTGGGGAATCGCCTTTCAAAGCAGAAAGCATTGGCAGTCCAACATGGTTTCAAGAAAATTCACAGTTCTCCTAAGGAATAAGGTGATTCCTTTCTCAATATGGTGGCTTGGTTTGGCTGAGGGTTTAGTTCAGCTCGAGATGTTTCATTCAGGACAGTATGTGTCTATTGAAAATTTTTACTTTTTATGAAATATTCCAAGTCAGCCACGTGCGGGGGCTCACGTCTGTAATCCTAGCACTTTGGGGAACCGAGGTGGGCGGATCACTTGAGGTCAGGAGTTCGAGTCCAGCCTGGACAACATGGTAAAACCCCATCTCTACTAATAATACAAAAATTAGTCGGGCATGGTGGCGGGTGCCTTTAGACCCAGCTACTCAGGAGGCAGAGACAGGAGAACTGCTTAAACCTGGAATTTGGAGGTTGCAGTAGCTGAGATCATGTCACTGCAGTTTAGCCTGGGTGACATATTGAAACTGTCTCAGAAAAATGAAATAAAGTAAAATAAATATTCCAAGTCAAAGCTTTGGTATCTAGGAGTTTGAGGCTTTTGTGATATTTTTGGTTTAGAGAATGTTATTAACAGCTTTTAAATATATAGCACTTCCAAAAGTTCCAAAGTACTTTCTGTAAAATCTTACATTTATCCATCCTGGACACCCAGGAAGTGGGACAGCAGCCTCTCCTAACACCTCCTATGTCTCTCTAGGGCTTGGGGTCATGTCAGCTGGAGGAGGAGGAAGTTGGCAGTGGTACATTTGGAAATCCAGAACCTTTAATAGTGTCTCCGTGCAGGACAGTCTTCTGACGCACTCAGCGGCCTTTTCTCATAGTTACTGACTTATTGACCCAGGAGGCTGGCCGGCCAGCAGGCATGCCAGAGATGACATGTGGGAAACTTCACCAGGTCTTTGCCTCCTCTCGCTAGAAGAAGTTGCAGTAGCATTTGATCTGTAGCAAGACAGTTTGTTCACAACTGCATATATTATAGATGTGTTTATGAAAAGAAAAACTAGCTGGAAGAAAATTCATGGAAATGTTAAGAGCAGTTGTTGTTTGTCAAATGATAGATCATTTTCTTTTAAAAAGAAGGTAAGTTGGGTGCTAATTTACTGTCAGGTTCAAGCCCTTCTGACTGTCCTTGAGTCATTCTTTTGTCTGAGGTGTTACTTTGGAAAGGGTGCTCCTTAGCATTCCTTGATTAGATCCTGGTTTGAACAATTAAAGACAATGGGGGGACAGTTTGGAAAATTTGAATATGAACTCCATGGTGGATTCGAATGAGGAACTGTTGCTCATGTGATTTTGTGTGATATGGTGCTGAGTCATGTAGGAGTATGTGCTTTTTTTGAATAGTCATGCTGAAATATTTAGGGATGAAGAGCTTTGCTGTCTATCATTTACTCTCTAAAATCAATCATTCTCTGGTTTTCTTTGTGTACACCTTAATAAATTTGCATGCCTTTTCTCCAATTAAAAACAATACTGTAATCTTAGCACTTTGGGAGGCCGAGGCAGGCAGATCACATGAGGCCAGGAGTTTAAGACCAACCTGGTCAACATGGTAAAACCCTGTCTCTACTAAAATACAAAAATTAGCTGGACTTGGTGGTGCACATCTGTAATCCCAGCTACTCGGGAGGCTGAGCCCTCACGCAAGAGAATTGCTTGAGCCCAGGAGGCGGAGGTTGCAGCGTGCTAAGGTCATGCCACTGCACTTCAGCCTGGGCAACAGAGTGAGACTCTGTCTTGAAAAAGAAAAAAATAAAATGGTTCAGCAAAATATACTGTATAAATAAATGGAGACCTAAGATAAGCAAAATGGGATAAGCTTAACAAGTGTTAGAGTCCAGGTCATCGATATACGAGATTTGTTACACTTTTAGTATTTTTACACATTAAAATAAAGAACCAGGCCGGGCCTGGTGGCTCATGCCTGTAATCCCAGCACTTTTAATAGTCATGCTAAAATAGTAATACCAGCTACTCAGGAGACTGAGGTGGGAGGATTGCTTGAACCTGGGAGGTGGAAGTTGCAGTGAGTTGAGATTGCACCACTGCTCTCCAGCCTGGTGACAGAGCAAAACCCTCATTTCAAAAAAAAAAAAAAGAATCCCAGGCCACCAGCATGACCCTCCCAAGCACTTTGGGAGGCTGAGGCGGATGGATCACGAGGTCAGGAGTTAAAGACCAACCTGGCCCACATGGTAAAACTCCGTCTCTACCAAAAAATGCAAAAAAAATTAGCCGCCTGTAGTCCCAGCTACTCAGGAGGCTGAGGCAGGAGAATTGCCCGAACCCAGGAGGCAGAGGTTGCAGTGAGCTGAGATTGCACCACTGCACTCCAGCCTGGGCAACAGAGCAAGACTCTGTCTCAAAAATAAATAAATAACCAGTACTGACTTATTCATAGTACTGTGTCCTTCAGAATGAGGCTTAGCAGACACTGGTGCTTACTGAAGCCGACCAAGATGCAGCATGCTTCTGAGTTCAGCACCGTGTGGGCTGGTATCTCCAGCCACCCAGGAGAAAATCAGCATTGATCCAGCTACTTAAAAGCACTACTTTTCGGATAAAAATTTAATATATTTACTTACTTTTGGATTCTCTGGTTCTCCTTAGAAAACCATGAGTTAAAACATCTGAAAATTTTCATTGGAAGCGGCTGGGTGTACAGACAAAAAGAAAGGTTTTATGTTTCGTTTTATTTAGTTGTGTTCAGTAATTTAAATGAGAGGAGTGACAGGACCACTGTTGGTGATTTCATGATCCCCAGTGAATTGGAGATTAAAAAAAAAAAAACAGAACAACTCATGGCCCATGGTTTTTTAAATCTTCACAGGTCCCGTTAACCAGGAGCACATCTTTGGCGCATAGTGTTTTGTTTATTTGGGCTGATAGACCCAGGGACTGAGTTTGTCTCCCCAGTTCAAAGTCTGTCTCAGAAGGAAAAGCCAGTTTCATATCGTACCATGCCCTGCTGAGGATTCGAAATAACAGGGCTGGGGAGTAGTCCTTCACAGCCGATCTGTTTGTCTTTGTCTTGAGAGGTTGCTTACGTTTTGGAAATGGGATTATAAAACAGTGTTTAGGAACTGGAATTAAAGATTCCCAGTAAGGCTGGGTGCGGTGGCTCACGCTTGTAATCCCAGCACTTTGGGAGGCTGAGGCAGGCAGATCACTTGAGCTCAAGAGTTTGAGACCAAGACCAGCCTAGGCAACATGGCAAACCCCACCTCTACCAAAAATACAAAAAATTACCCAGGCATGGTGGTGTGCATATGTAGTCTCAGCTACTCAGGAGGCTGAGGTGGAAGGATTGCTTGAACCTAGGAGACGGAGATGGCAGTGAGCTGAGATTGCACCACTGCACTCCAGCCTGATGACAGAGCAAAAACCCCATTTCAAAAAAAAAAAAAGAATCCCAGGCCACCAGCATGACCCTGATCTGCATACCACATTCAATGTGGTTGTGAAATCTTGGTGGATGAATGATCGCCCCAGGTTTTAGGGCAAGTAGCACTGTCTACTTTAGGAACAAGTAAATGGGAATCCCGGGCATATCATCATGTGGATTTGCTACAGGCAGTTGGGGCAGCCCAGGCCGGCCCCTGATTTCTGCCCAGATGCCCCTGTGTTAGGTGCTCTGGAGAATAAGACTTTAACCAAAGCCAAAGATGATCATGATTAGGAAGGGCAGGCCCTGAGTGCATTCCAGAGGCAAATTTAAAGGAAACTGTTAACCGCCATTTAGGTCATTTACGTGTGCTTCCATGTCATACACCTGGGGGGTTGAAAAGCCGCAGAGGAATGCCAGTGTGAAAAACGTGAATCTCACAGCCTCTACCTGCTGTCGCCCTACAGAGCACTTTATGCCTGCTAGAGAAGCTTCTCTAGTGGTTCAAGACATTGCGGGACTTGTACCCAATGAGGGGACCATTATACTGTCTGACTTGTGGTTCTCGTTTTTGTTTTTTGATAGCTCTCAGGACAAACCCCAAACATAAGAAAATGTTTTTTTACAATAATGGATGCTTTTCGTGGTCAAGGAATCTGACTCATTTGCATTTCCATGGTGAGTTTTAGCAGGCCCCAAACAAAAAAAAAAATAAGATGAGAAGTGGGACGAGGCAGTGGCTCAAGTGTGATCCTGAGAGTTTCAGCCAGAGTTCTGTCCCAGCCTGCTTTCCGACCTTGAACAAAGGCGTTTTCTAATGCCGAGTGCACTCACTTTCCTTGTCCACAGTGGACTGTTCCAAATGACCGCATCGTATTGTGTTGTTTAATTCACATCCATGGGATTTTTTTATTGATCTGTTTACCACTTGATTGTCAACCACCTAAGGGCTGGCAG
Organism: Cebus imitator; assembly: GCF_001604975.1. NCBI lineage: Eukaryota > Metazoa > Chordata > Mammalia > Primates > Cebidae > Cebus > Cebus imitator. Next base: position 262,215 of record NW_016107569.1, read on the forward strand.
TCGTGGGGTTCATTGTTTTGTCCTCAGCACCTCCACAGTGCCTGGCATATGTGCTCTCTGTGAGTGCTCCCTGGCTGCAGTGTCGCTGCTGGTATAAAGGAGGGTAGGCGTATGCAGGGCGTGGTGGTTCCTGGTGCACAGTGCACAGTGGACATGCCATAAATAGTAGTTACCAGTGCCAGCAGGTGGATTTGGGACTTGGAAGGTGGCAGTTGGTCATTTGGGACCTGGGAATGTTCATTCTTTGCCTTTCACTGCCCAAAGTAGAAATACTGGAGAATGAAAATAGGTATAGTATACCTTTCTCTTTCCCACAGTAATTCTGAGTTTGCAAACAGTAAATGTATTGATGATTGTTCAGTTGCACATATTACTTCCCAAAACCCCTCTTAAAGAGTCAACATTTGGTTGTTGATTCAGACATCTGGGGGAAATGGAAATTTAGAGCTAAATTGAACTTCTCTGAAATAGGCTTATAATCCTGCCCTCCCAGAGGCAGGCGAGCAGGTGGGCAGGCAGGCAGCCTGGCTCTTTTCCTTCCTTTCTTTCCTTTTGTTCCTTCCTTTTCTCTCTTTTTCTCTCTTTCAACATGATTTGGAGAGTTGCTCACAGCATTCATTTTGGTTCATGGGAGTACAGCACTGACAGAAGCTTCCTTGGGAATTAAAAATTGCAGCAGTAATTGCAAATTGAATTGTTATCTCCTTTAAAAATCCCAGCAGCTCGGGGCCATACTAGCCTGGTAAATGGAAATGTTAATGATTTGCGTGTTTGTACACAGTGTGGGTGTGAGCGAATAAAATTAACACCCTTAGTAGAAGAGCTGACTATAAAAAGCTTCAGCCCGCAGACCTTGGCGGACTGTGGGGTTTGCTGTGCTGGCAGCAGATTGGCAGGCCCAGGTGGGACTGGGGGTGGGAGGGTGAGCTGAGGATTTGCCTCACTTCTGAATGCCAGTGTTCGCTCTGCCATAGGGGCAAATTTAGAAATGTTTGGATTCCAGTCAGCAGAGGTGTTTAGACTCGCCTCTGCACGCTAGATAGTGAAGTAGCATCTGGGGCAGCTGGATGCTCGTGTGCTAGCTAATTAATATTGATCTGGAATGCATACGGGCTGGGTGCTGCAGTAACCACAGGCTCAGTGCCTTCTAGCTAATAGGTAAGGCAAGACAAATTACTTCACATTTCCAGGCCTGTTTCCTGATCTCTAAATGAGGTTAATAATAATACGTACTCTGAAGGACTATTGTGAGCACTAAATGAGATAATTCACATGAAGAGATTACAGCCCTTAGCGTACAGTGAGCATTTAATGAATAATAGTGATTCTTGTTATCATGCATTACATAGTAGAGAGAACCCTAGATTTACCAGGTCCATGGACATAGATCATAGGACTGGCTTCATCGCAATCCCAGTGGCTGTGTGAGTTTGGGTAATTGTCCACCTGTTTCCTTCTCTCAGTTTAACGTATCACATGCCTATGGTCTTGAAGGACCCCTTGCAGGCTGTGGATCAATGACCGTCAGCATTGGTCACTGCCTTTCATATCTGCAAGCTCCTGGAGCATTCAATACCTGGTTAGATGGCATCAGTTTGGTGGCTGAGCTGAAGGATCACAGGAGTGCTTTTAATTGTGTTGAATTTCTTTGAAAATTTCTTTTGGACTCTGAAGCCCAGATGCCAGGGTAGAGTCTTTGTTCTCCCACTTTCTAGTTGGCTGACCTTGAGCAATCAATTTCTGGGCCTCAATTTCCTTATCTGCAAATAGTGCCCACCTCATAGGGCAATGTGGGTGAGGATGAAGGAGTCTATACATGTGCGGTGTTAGAACAGTGCCCGGCATGCAGTAAGTATTCAGTAAATGTTTATTATTGTTACTACTTTTAGGTCACATATAGAGAAGTTACGTTTAATTTTGGTTGAAATGATGTTACATTATTAAAGAAAAACATTGCAACAAATGGACAAAATGCAGACAAGAAAATGCATGTTGAGTGGCTAAGCCTAAAAGACGTAATAGAACGGGCATGATGGCTCACACCTATAATCACAGCACTTTGGGAGGCTGAGGTGGGAGGATCACTTGAGCTCAGGAGTTCGAGACCAGCCTGGACAACATAGTGAGACTGTCTACAGAAAATTTTTAAAAATTACATAAAACTAACTGGGTGTGGTGACACACATGCAGCAGCATGACCACGACTCACTACAGCCTCTGTCTCCTGGCCTCAGGTGCTCCTCCCTGCATTCCAGCCTGGGCATAGCGACACCCTCTCTTAAAATAAATGAATGAAATAATGACCTAAAACATAGTGAGCCAGCAGAAGAGTTAGTAGGTGTCATTATTATTTTTCAGAGCTGCTGCACATTATGCGTATTTTTCATAGAGTTGTCATGTGCAAATAATTTTGTTTTCTTTTAATTTTATGCCTCTATGTGGTCTTAATAGCTGCACTGACTGTGACATTCCATCATGTTACTATTCCATAACTTATGAAATCATTTACCTGCTGTTGAATATTGAAATTATTTCCACTTTTCGCTGTTACAGGTCAGATAGCAGTAAGTAGCTTCATTAATACAGTTTTGTGATTCTGTTGGATGATTTCCTTGTGATAAGTTCCCAGTGTAAAGTTCCCAAGCCAGGAACATAGAAATAGCTTTAAGGATCTTGCCTTGTTGTTTTCCAAAAGCAATGCATTTCATGAGTGATGCGTGAATTTACCAGTTAGTCACAAGCACACCAGCATTTGAAATATTACCATTTTGAAATAATTCCTCTTGTCAAACTTAAACTACACTTACAAACACCATTTTGATGAATTATCTGATGGCATGGGACCCAGAGAAACAGTATGAGAAGTTCAAAAGCCATTATCAGTGTTAAGAATCCCATTTTGTTATAAAATTCTAATTTCCCACAGTCATTTGCCTTGAGCTTGATTCAATCTCATTCAAGTGCTGACTTTCATAGAAAAGAGAAATGAGGCTTTATTTAAGTGTACCCAGTTACCATCACAACTTTTATCTTCTGTCTCCCAGAGAGCAATGATTATTAAATACTTGAATTTCTTCACATGAAAGAGACAGAGTGAGCCGAGAAGTGTTATTAACATTGTTAATGTAATGCTTACTTTAGGCAGCGTGACTAATGACCCAACAATCCCTCTTCCCGCACTTCTGTAGAGGGCTAACTCGTCACGATTTCCCCAACTGCTTATGTATGACGAGAGCACCAGTTTGGTTGTTAGGAAAATAGAGACATTAAACAGCTTGTTGGGAGGGCTGTTTGAATCAAGTGCAGAGCGTCAGGATGGTGGAGTGAATGTAATGGACAAGGCCATTGGTTCATCAATGAGGTTAGAAGCCATATTGGGATGTAATCACAAACTGGTTCAGGGTGGGAGAGAAAGGTAAACAAAAGATTGTTTAACATGATTTTGGAATCACAGACACCTTGAGCTAGAAGAGAAGAGTAAACATCTCACATTATTCCCTAATTTTGCCAGTGAAGACACTGAGGCTTATAGAAGTGAAATAACTTGTCTGAAGCCCTGAAGCTGGTGTGTGGCTTTGTGTCTCCTAAGTTAGGATAGCAATATAACAGTGATATAATAATGCATGTAATAATATAAAACCATACAACATACTGTATATATTATGATTTTATATTTATATTTACGTGTTACAGAATATTCAGTACATTGTATATGCAATCCATTATGTATTGTATCATATATAATATGTGATATGATACAATAGTATATGTAACAAGGATACAATAATGACATATTGGGTTACAGTGTTATGATAATGCCAGTGGCTTCCTGTTTGCTAGGCATGCCACTGAAAGGTCTGTGTATATTAGGAGCTTCCATTTGGGAGCAGTTTTGACATTAGTGTAACTAAAGTGTCCCAGAAATCGTTTTTTCTTAAGTGAAAGATCAGATGTTAGAAACTCTAAGTGTGACAGAATTTTTCTCATGAGAAGTGTGGGTGTAGCTTTGGGTGTGGGTAAGAAAAGGGAAGGAAACTTCATTCTGTCATCAGATATCTCCAAATTTAGAACAATATCTATCCTTAGCCATTGGCTTTCAGATATGCTTTGCCCTGGGAACATGCGTAAAATACATTTCCGTGTATGGCTATTTCTTTCCCAGCTGTATAGAGGGTGTCACCATTATTTTAGATAATAACCATGGCCAGTGGCCACTTTATCTCTAATTACTTTTCCAATCACTTTTCGCTGATTGCTTCTAACGCACTTGATGTCAGATGTCACTTTTTGCTGAAATACCTGAGTGACTGTTTCAGGAGGCCTCGTGGACTACCGAGGAGTTTGCCTGCAGGGGTTGGTAAACTTCTACGAGCGCCAAGTCATGAATATTTTATGCTTTGCAGGGCCAATAACCAAAATTAAGACTAATATGTAGATACCCATAAAACCATTTAAAGTGAAATCATTTAAAAATATGAAAACCATTCTTCACTTGCAGGCTACGAACAAGCAGCCTACACAGACAGGTCCTGGTGGACTTGGGCTATGGGCAGAAGTTTGCCAACCCCTGACCTGCAGTGTGGCTTTGACTCTGCGGTCATTCTTACCCTGGAAACCAGAAGCAGGTCGCTCATCAGTTTAAAAAGGTCGAAGAATCTTGTGATTTTCAGGCCAGACAGGACTGAACCATGACTCCCCTACTGCCTTGTGCTTGATTGGGGTTGCTCAGCTCATCTTGCGGCTTGTCCATCACACACACATTCAGGTCTCCATCTATGCAAATGGACACCTCCTCCTTCTCACCACCTTAATAAGGAGAAAACAGACGGTGGAAGGTTTGTAGAACCTCATGATTGACTCTAGAGGCTTTCAGTATTTTTCCTTTAACCATTAAATGGGACACTGTACTAAAAAAATTCCATTGTTTCTATATTTGTTCATTTATTGATTGACTGTTCGTTCATCCAACAAATGTTTATTGAACAGGTCCTATGTCACCACTGTTCTAGGCAGGGGGGTTACCTTAATAAGGAAAATAAGACATCTCTGCCCTCTGGAGTTTTTAGTGTACATATAAACATGTAAAAATATGTAGGCTTTTGGATGATAGGTATCATATAGAGGAGGCAGGGAAGGGGACAGGATGTCCAGGGCCTGGGAAGATGGTTGTTAGTTCTGTGTGTGATGCAAAGGGAGGGTGATCAGAAATAAGGAGCAGAAGCCTGTGTTGCAAATGTCTGGGCAGCAGCGCTCCAGAGAAGAAAGAGCTGGTGCAGAGGTCCTGAGCTGAGAGTGTGTGATGAGGGCGGAGGACACTGGAGACCCCTGGCAGATGAGGATAGGCCTTGAGGTGACTGTAAGGACTTGGAAGGGAGAGCCAGTGGGATTTGCTGAGGGGTTGAGTATGGGGTACAAGAGAGAAAGAGGAGTCTAAGACGACCCCAGTGGTTTTGGCCTGAGCATTGGAAGGTTGGCTTTAGAAGCAGAAGAGCTCCAGTGGCACAGGTTGCGGGGGACGATTGGGGGCTGTGTGGGTACAGAGTAAGTTTGAGGTGCCTGTCAGAGATCTACAAGGAGATGGCTGTTAGGCCATTAAAATCTGGAATATGAAAATCTGCAGTTCAGAAAAGAAGTGTGGGCTTTTTTGAGAGTTGTTGACATAAAGATGGCGTTTAAAGCTGTGAGACTGGGTGACATTACCAGCAAATAAGTCAGAGAAGAGCAGGGGCCAAGGCCAGAGCCCCAGAACACTCCAGCATTAGGAGGTGGAGGAGTTGAGGGAGCAGCAGCAGAAACCTGGAAACACCTTCTGGGAAGGTAGCGGGGATGCAGGAGATGTCCAGAAGCGAACTGCAGAAAGTGTTACTGAGGAGGAGGCACAGAAGGGGCTGCGGTGACACGTGCTGATGACTGGGTCAAGTCACATGAGGACCAAGACTTGACCTTGGGATTCAGTAACATAGTGGTCACAGGAGACCTTGACAAGAAGTGTCAGTGGAGGGTTGAGTGTGAAAGTGTAAAACAATGAGCGGAGGAGAATTGGCCACAGGGAGCATGGGCCGCTCTTTGAGTTTTGCTGGAAGTGGGAGTGAAGACACAAGGTGGTAGCTGTTGAGGGTATTGGGGTCAAGGGAGAGTATTCAGTAAAGGGTGAAATAATGGCAGGATTGAATGCTGATGGGAATGACCTGGTAGAGAAGGAAACATGGCTCAAGACCAGAAGAATTGCCGGACAAGAGAAGTCCTGATTATCAGCTGCAGTTCATTGAGTATTACTCCTGTCATTGCTGGCAGATCACCCTGGTATTTAGGGAGCTTACATAGCAACTGGGCACCTAGTTTACACTTCTGCAGCTGGCAGTTCAGGCTGGGCTGCTGGGCTCCTGGTCTTGCCTACGGTCCCTCAAGTGTCTACCATCAGCTACTGGGAGGGCTCATTCCTGTGCCTCCAGCAGGCTAGCCCAGGGTCCCTCCCCTGGTGGGGTTGTTCACCTGGAGGCCAGCAGGCCTCCCAGGGAGCAGGAGCCATGCAGGCCCCAGGTCAGAAGCAGCAGTCACCTCCACTTCATTTCATTGGCTAAAGCAGGCCACAGGCCAGCCCAGATTCAAGGGGAAGGGAGAGAGAGAGACCTGTCCCCTCACGCCTATGGCTCTCCTAACAGGAGAGAGCAAAGTCATCTTGCCAAGCTGTGGGTATGAGGAGCAGGGAATTGTTTGGCCCCTACTGTAAACAATCTGTCACAGTTGTCTGTGAGCTAAGCATGTTGCTTTTGATTATCACAAGAGTTCTTTGGGGTAGGTAGTATGATTTTGATTTCACAGATGAGAAAACCAGGTCACTGAGCATCCAGTAACTTGCTCAAGATCATGCAGCTAGTAAGTGGCAGAATTAGGACCTAAACCTGGTCTCTGACGTCAAAGCCCCTTTCTTCCCTATTCTCCCGTCCTGTGAGTGTCTGTTTACAAGGGTAGACTAGAAGGCCCTTCCTCCCTTTGCTTGTTAAGCATGGGAATAATGTTTTTGTGGATGATTATTATCTCATAATCAGGGTGGACTGAGGGAGGTGATCATCTTGTTGTGGCCTGCATGTTTACTGTGTGGGGATTGGACAACTGTATTTATTGGAATCCCATTGAGGTCACAGTGGTGTGTTTAATTAGGGCTTTATTGACACAGATTCATGTCTCTGGTCTCAGCTGGTCCCTCGGTGCCCTTTGACAGTCTTTGCCCTTGTCCTTGGACAGCTGACTCTCCTGTCCAGATAGTCACACACGTTCCCCTTCACGCTCCACTTTGTTCCAGGCCTCTGACTTCCTGTCTTCCTTTACCCTGGCCCCTCTCTTTCTGTCCCTGACACAGGGACACTCAGCCTCTAGTCCAGGTTCCCTCTGCCCAGGTCCTCCTCCCTCCAGAACCTGTCTAATCAACTGTCTTTTCAACCAACTGGACTTCAAGCTTTCCAAGAGCAGAATCCAAAATGTGGAAACATTTGAATTAGCATCAGGGAACTTTGACTGTGCCACTGGTTGTATAGCCTTGAGCAAGTCCTGTACCCTCAGGTTCACAAATCTGTGAAGAGTGGGCACATTGAGCCATCTCCAAGACCGTTCAGGGAGAGTTGAGATCTTTTTTTGTTTTTTTTTGAGACGGAGTTTCGCTCTTGTTACCCAGGCTGGAGTGCAATGGCGCGATCTCGGCTCACCGCAACCTCCGCCTCCTGGGTTCAGGCAATTCTCCTGCCTCAGCCTCCTGAGTAGCTGGGATTACAGGCACAAGCCACCATGCCCAGCTAATTTTTTGTAGTTTTAGTAGAGACGGGGTTTCACCTTGTTGACCAGGATGGTCTTGATCTCTTGACCTCGTGATCCACCCACCTTGGCCTCCCAAAGTGCTGAGATTACAGGAGTTGAGATCTCTTTATGTCCACCTGGGAAACCCTGGGCCGAGAGCTCAGTTCTGTGTGCAGTAGCTGCGGGGTGTCCTGAGTGTAGACCTGACAACCCTGCAGTTTGCTGCAAGAGCTGCAGCCTTCTCTCTGCCCTCTTCTAATTCAAGTGTCAAAACCTTGCTGCCCCCAGAGCTAGAGCAGGTGCCAGCCACTTACTCATTTAGGAAAGCAGGAGGCAGGTCCTGTGCTGAGTCCACAATCTCAGCAAAGACCTCAGTGAAGGTGTTTTAAAACTCTTTGGATAGAGGGAGCAGATCAGTGAGTAATTAGGTTCAATCACTCATTTCAAGTCTCTTTGACCTTTCTTATATTGTAGGGAGCCTGGAACCATGCCCTTCTTGGAGCTCCTGGGTTGGGATCCCAGCAGGCTGAGTGGGAGGGAGGGAGAAGGGATGGACGAGAAACCTGGCCCAGCAGAGGGTGGCTGTCCCTGCTGCGCTTGCAGCAAGCTGATCTCAGGCGTGACATTCAGGATGCAGAGAGTTGGTCTTTATTTTTTTATGTAGTTTGCTAAGAGAAAATAGTCATGCTACCTATGTATCATGTAATCTTGGGGAGATTACTTAATTTCTGTCAGCCTAAATTTGCTCATCTGTAAAATGAAGGCAACTAATTCCACCTGCCTCAGCGTATGAGGCTGAATGCAGGAATACTTGGCAATACTTGGCATAGAGTTAGCCCTTGATAAATTTCATCTATCATTGCTGTAAATTATAAACATTCATATTTTGTTGTGTTTAAATTGTAAATTGTTGGTTAAATTTTTTTGTTTGTTTGTTTGTTTTGTTTTTTTTTTTGAGACAGAGTCTTGCTCTGTTGCCCAGGCTAGAGTGAAGCGGTGCAATCTCCGCTCACTGCAACCTCCGCCTCCCAGATTCAAGTGATTCTTCTGCTTCAGCCTCCCAAGTAGCTGGGATTAGAGGTGCACGCCACTACGCCTGGCTAATTTTTGTATTTTTAGTAAAGATGAGGTTTCACCATATTGGCCAGGCTGGTCTTGAACTGCTGACCTCAGGTGATCCACTTGCCTCTGCCTCCCAAAGTGCTAGGATTACAGACATGAGCCACCGTGCCCAGCCAGTTAAAGATACTTGTATTGTCATGATAGCTCCATACTTTTTTTTTTCCTTCTTCAAAATTCACGTTGAAATCCTAAGATATTTTTATTGTCATGATAGCTCCATACTTTCAAGATGTGTCCTTGTAGTATTTCTTATTCATTTAGTCATTCACTGAGTTTGTATTTATCAGTCATCTACTTATAGACAAGGAACTGTTGATTATTATCTTTCTGTTCAGGTTATGATGAGCTGTTTGTTTCTTAGCATTTGCCACTATAATATTCAGAGCTACAGTTTGCCGAGCACCTGTCTCAATTGAGTTGTTCATTTGGGAGATAGATTCTAAAGTCAGAGCATAAAGGGAACATTGTACAGAGTCAGAATTAGCCTTGAAAGATCCCTTAAATCATCGGCAAATACAGTGTACATTGGAGGTCGTCAAACTTTTTCTATAAAGACCATATAATAAATATTTTAGTCTTTGAGGCCACTCACATATGCTTCTTTATTTTCCTTTTTATAACGCTTTAAGATGTAAAAACCAGCTGGGCGCGGTGGCTCACGCCTGTAATCCCAGCACTTTGGGAGGCCAAGGTGGGTGGATCACGAGATCAAGAGATCGAGACCATCCTGGTCAACATGGTGAAACCCCGTCTCTACTAAAAATACAAAAAAATTAGCTGGGCATGGTGGCGCGTGCCTTTAATCCCAGCTACTTGGGAGGCTGAGACAGGACAATTGCCTGAACCCAAGAGGCGGAGGTTGCGGTGAGCCGAGATCGCGCCATTGCACTCCAGCCTGGGTAACAAGAGCGAAATTCCGTCTCAAAAAAAAAAAAAAAAGATGTAAAAACCTTTTGTTAGCTCTGGGCCCTTCAAAAATAGGCCTTGGTCTACACAAACAGACTGGTGTGTATGTCTTCTCAGGGATGGCCCAGAGGTCTCCACCTCCTGGTATTCACACGCAGGTGTTATTCTCTCCCTCTCTGTATCAGGGCTGGTCCTGTGACCAGTAGAATACAGCAGAAGTCATACGAGATGTTGGGGCTTCTGCCAGCCTGTCTCTCTTAGATCCCCTGCTCTAGGGGAGACCAGCTGTGGTGAGGCAAGGCCACAGGTGAGGATCTCTGGCTCCAGCCAGCAGTCCACAGGAAGGGAAGCAGCTCTTACAGCCCCAGTCAGGTCTCGGGTGACTGCAGCTTCATGAGACATCCTCCTGAGCCAGAACTACCCAGCTTGTGTCAGTCACTCTGCCTTTCAGGTCATTATAAAATATGCAGCAGAGAACGGGGGCACGGTGAGGAATTCTAAAGAATGCCTGCTTGCCTGCAGAGTTACATTGATTTTTTATTTTTTATTATCATTAAGTGTCTCTGCTAGTTATACTTGTCAACAAATCTGTTTATGGAGAGGACGAGATGGGAACTCGTCATTCATGGGTGTTCTCATTATCATGCGTTTCTTGGCGTTTCTGTCATTCCAGCCAGAGAGAGAACATTTCCCATTTAGCAGATGGCTGCATGCGGACGTTTAAGTTTCCTGGGGGAGTGATGCACCTCTTCTAGGTGAGCCAGACATTGAAGTACACCACTCAGTCCCAGCAGCGGCCCTCACTAAGGTCAGGATTGGGGACTAAACATCCAGCTTGATCCAACTCTCTCCTGCTTCCACTGATACCCAGTGTGGCCTCTGCTGTAACACAGCAGTGTGCTTGCGATCTGGGGAGAGCTTTGGCTTCCACATCTGAATAGCTCCTGATGGTTTTGCTCTTTTTCGGTTATGCCGAGAGGCCCTTCTGCACTAAATGGCTCATCCATGGGCAGCTGCCATTGACCTCTGTCACATGACCTGCTTTGGGAAGATGAGCTGGGTCAACTGGTTCTGCCTCAGGAATTTTGAACCAGGACTCAGAGAGGCGTTCTCATTGGCAGGCATTTGAGCTAAAGTCTTACAGAATTGGAGCCAGGCAGTCTATGTGTGCTTCCAAATTATGAGAGAGTAGTAACTCAGAAGAAGCATGTTCATGCATCCAGCTAATAAACATTTATTAGGCACCTGTGCATGCCGGGCATTGTTCTAGCCACTTGGGTTGCAGATCTCCTCATGAAACCTATATTCCCAGTAGGGGAAAATAGACAAACAATCAACATTATCCACTGATGAATTGCATATAAAGAATGTGTGAGGGTAATAAGTGCTGTAGGAAGGAGGATTAGGGGACATCAGGAGTTCCAGGATTAAGGAATCAGGTTGCAGAGTTAAAATAGGGTATCCAGCATGGCCTCATTGAAAGGTGAGATCTGTGTCAAGTCTGAGAAGGTGAGGGAGTTGGCCAAGCAGTTACCTGGGGCAGAGACATGCCAGGCAGGGGGACCAGCTGGGTATTGAAGGAATAGCACGAGGCTGGAGTGACTGGAGCAGAGTGAGCAAGAGCATGCCAGCCTTGGGGGTCATTGCAAGATTACATTTCTGTTTCAATTTAACTCAGCAAACCTTTGAGCACCTACTCTGTGTCAAGTTGTATTTGGCACAAAGCTTTTCAAACTGGATTCCCCATCTGAAGCACAGAACACAGAACTCTGTGACTATCTGCCAAGCTCTTCCAGGACTGGGACACAGCTGGTGCCATTCTGGATGTGTGGGAGAGAAGTTCATTCAGTACATCCAATGCATGCCCTAGGGTATTAGGCCTCATTCTCTGTTGGAACCCTGATTGAAAAAGGCAGAATTCATCTACCCCCAACCCCTGCCCCATAATTACAGACTAGTAAATGCTATGAAAGATCAGAGCTGAGATCTGAAGGATAAATCAGAGTTAACTAGGTGAAATGTGAGGTGGGCCCTTGGGGATGGAGAGGATACTGTCTAGGTGAGAAAACAGTGGGCAGAGACCTGCGGCAGAGGTGGGAGAAGGGGTGAGATGCCTGAGTTTAAGAGCCTGCCAAAGCCTTGAGTTTAAGAGCACTTAAACTCAACCTCAATAAGCTAAATAGCCATTAAGTGTTTTAAGTGTGTGTGGGGTGTGTGTGTGTGTGTGTGTGTGTGTGTGAGAGAGAGAGAGAGAGAGAGAGAGATCGAGAGAGATCGAGAGGATTTAAGATCTGTGCTTTGAAAAATTAATGAGATTGCCCTGGCTGCAGTGGGAGAACGCCTTGGAAAGGCAGGAGTGGAATTCTTAGGCTGCCTTGTATCTGCAAGCAGATGATGGCAGCTTGGATAAGGGTGGTGGCAGTGGGACAGAGTCCCTGGATATTTGGAAGGTAAAATAGAAAGAGGACATGGGAATGGATGGGATCTGGGTTTTGAAAAGGTATTGTCAAAAGACACATTACAACACATTTAAAGATCTGAATTGGCTTTTACCTGTGATTCTAGAATTGGGCAACACTGGAATAGAATGAGTGTTCTGATGGGCCAGCAGAGGAGGTTGGTTTCATAGAAAGAAAAGGATTAGGGGAAGCAGAAACATAAAATAAAAAGCAGATTGGGGGCCGGGCGCGGTGGCTCAAGCCTGTAATCCCAGCACTTTGGGAGGCCGAGGCGGGTGGATCACGAGGTCAAGAGATCGAGACCATCCTGGTCAACATGGTGAAACCCTGTCTCTACTAAAAATACAAAAAAAAAAAAAATCAGCTGGGCATGGTGGCACATGCCTGTAGTCCCAGCTACTAAGGAGGCTGAGGCAGGAGAATTGCCTGAACCCAGGAGGCGGAAGTTGCGGTGAGCCGAGATCGCGCCATTGCACTCCAGCCTGGGCAACAAGAGCGAAACTCCGTCTCAAAAAAAAAAAAAGCCGATTGGTTGTTTCAGAGTTACTTCCCTTAGAAAAGTTAAAGCAGAGGGGACTTTCTTATCATGTGAGCTACAACTGGCCTGTTTGGGGATTTGGCTATTCTCTCTTCTGATTTCTCGGAAGGTCAAATAAAAATCTTATTTTGGCTTAGTGCTATGGAATTTCAGCTTGAGCGATGCCATTTTGGTTTGGTCTATTGGGCTTATTGCAGGAGCTCTGTTTGAACCAATGACTTCCTCTAAAATGAATTTAACAATCTTTCCCTTTTGGTCAACGCTCTCACCTAGAAGACAGCATGACCAAAACTTAGGGCATCAGCACTACTCTGTCATTATTTTGGGGTTTGAGTCTTAACACATCATTCACAGGTGTCCTCATTATCATGCATTTCTTGGAATTTCCATCATTCCAGCCAGAGAGAGAACATTTACAGTTCAGCAGATGGCTGCATGTTCGCATTTAAGACTTTTTAGAGAGAGACAGTGCACCAGGGTGACAACTATTGTGGCTAATGACCATGAGGATGATAATACCAACAGTTTGAAGTATGCCTCTTAGCTGGGATCCCCGTGAACCAAACTGAAATCATTTAGATCAAATAATGAGCCAGATGGGGAATCTACCTGTTTTAGCCAAGCAGCCTGTTTGTTCTGTTTATCTGTGTGCAACAAGAAGCATTAGCAACTGTGTACATTATTTCCTGTTCAGCTAGAAGGTAGCATTTCTGTTACCTACCATCCCGTGGCTAGGATTGACATGACAGATCCATTGTTTCATCAGGTCTCTGTAGAAGCTACTGATTGTGCAGTTCAGCAATATAGCATTATTCTGCCGAGTGAAAAAGGTAGGCATAAGCAAGGAATAATTAAGAGGAGTAAGAGTCTCATTATGATAAAGAATCTTGTTCTGATGTCTTGGGAAAAGCTGTCCACAGCATGAAGTTGTCGGCTTCTTGTCCTGGTTTGCAGTTTGAGTGCATCTGATTGTAACATCGGATATTTGGGTGAACTCTGTGTGGCCCACGTATCAGGTATGAGGCTTGTCCCTTGTAACGTACATGCAGTTGTCAAGCTCTAGCTTATAGGGCTTTGGGGCCACAGCAGTTCTTGTTCATATTTGGACAGTTGTAGCCAGATGTTTCCAGATAGGAAAGTAGAAGAATTCCAGATCCAGTCCAGTCTACAAATAGTAAAAACTCAAAAACAGCAAACAGGGCTACAATCTAATAACAGGTATACTGTAGATTTTCTTCTGAAACATAATTTTTCTCTCTACAGTTACCCTCATTTCTACTAAAGATAATCAAAGCAAGCTGAATTTTTTTGCAAAATAAGCTTAGTCTTGTCAAATTTGACCTAATTAATTACACAACTGCAGTAAGACTAGTGATTGGTCCCAAAGTTTGCTTTGCTGAAACTTTGGATAAGAAATCTCACATTGGACTTTTAAACATAAACGTTTGCATTTTTGTTCATAAGAGTATAACTTTACCAAATCGCTGAAAGCTAATACGAGGAAAAAGGTTTTTTTCAGTCTGAGAAATAAAACACCAGCAATGGGCCGGGCGCGGTGGCTCAAGCCTGTAATCCCAGCACTTTGGGAGTCCGAGGCGGGTGGATCACGAGGTTAAGAGATCGAGACCATCCTGGTCAACATGGTGAAACCCCGTCTCTACTAAAAACACAAAAAATTAGCTGGGCATGGTGGCGCGTGCCTGTAATCCCAGCTACTCAGGAGGCTGAGGCAGGAGAATTGCCTGAACCCAGGAGACGGAGGTTGCGGTGAGCCGAGATCGCGCCATTGCACTCCAGCCTGGGTAACAAGAGCGAAACTCCGTCTCAAAAAAAAAAAAATCACCTGCAATGTGTCCAATTAAAAAACATAAAAACCCACAATTATTATTTATCATTTTATTCAGTCTTATGTAATTAATTTTTGTTCTGCTTGATCCTGGTCAGTAGTTTCACAAGCCTATCAATTTCTTTATTAGAGTTCTGGAAATTTTTACCCAGTCCAATGGTATGATCTTAAAGCTTTCAGAGACCTCTTCTTGTCAAAGTCCTTTCCATCCTCTCCATGAATCTCCTTGAAAACACATTTTGGGCCAGGTATGGTGGCTCATGCCTGTAATCCCAGCACTTTGGGAGGCTGAGGCAAGTGGATCACGAGGTCAGGTGTTCAAGACCAGCCTGACCAACATGGTGAAACCCCATCTCTACTAAAAATACAAAAATTAGCCAGGCGTAGTGGCACATGCCTGTAATCCCAGCTGCTCAGGAGGCTGAGGCAGGAGAATTGCTTGAACCCAAGAGGTGGAGGTTGCAGTGAGCCGAGATCGCACCACTGCACTCCAGCCTGGGCAACAGAGTGAGACTTCATCTCAAAAAAAAAAAAAAAGAAAGAAAGAAAAGAAGAGAAAACAACATTTTCGGATTATAGTCGCTTGCAAAGAGCATTGAGAAAAGCATCAGAATAAAGCAATTAACTGGATAACAAGACTTAAAGCAACCATGATTAGAGATCTGATGAGGGTTCATTAAAATAATGATTCAGTTGACAAGGAAATTTGGTTGTTTCTGTGGCATACAACAATTTAACATGATAACCAAATTATGACTGACAACATACCAGATGATTAGATAAGCCTAATTGGAGTAATGTCTTTCTTTTTCAAGGTGAGAGACTCATCCTTTGATGTTTTCTACTAGCCCAACTGAGAAACCTTAAAGTGAATTTGAGGTCGGAGAGACTTAATCTAAAATTTGATTTTGGGAAGTTGTAAAAAAAAAAAAAAGTCAAAAAGTTTAAAACATTTAATTAAAATAGTATCACAGGTCATTGTGGAAATAACAATTATTCATTTAACCAGTAATAATTAAAAGACTTTAGAAGCAAAGTAAGTTACATAGTTGTCAAAGGCAAATAAAGTAAGTTACATAGTTGTCAGCCAAAATTTGGCTCTTTTAATGTTGAGAAGACACACTTTTCTTAAGTAATCAAAGGCCTAATAAAAGAAAACACAAAGCACAAGAAATTGTCTTGATAAAACACAAAATCTTTATTTCCTAAGCCAATTACCCAGAAGGAAAGAAAAAGCTTTCACTATTTCTTATTAAGCATAAATCAATACGCCAAGAAAGCATTAAGAAAAACATCAGAATAAAGGAATTAACCATAGATAACAGGACTTAAAACAACCGTGATAACATCGTGTTAATAGAGAGAACCAAATTCTATTTTGCATTAGCATCTTTTTATTTTACTTATTTATTTTTTTGAGACAGGGTCTTGCTTTGTCACCCAGGCTAGAGTGCAGTGCAGTCTTGGCTTACTGCAACCTCCACCTCCCAGGCTCCCACCTCTGCCTTCTGAGTAGCTGGGACTAAGGTGTGCACCACCATGCCTGACTAATTTTGTATACTTTTTTTGGTAGAGATGAGGTTCTGTCATGCTGCCCAGGCGGGTTTCCAACTCCCAGGCTCAAGCGATCTACCTTCCTTGGCCTCCCAAAGTGCTGGGATTACAGACATTAGGCACCATGCCTGGCCCATCAGTGTAGTTTTGATATTAATGCTCAATTTTTAGAAAAAAAAAAAGTTTTAGAAAAAATTGGACGTTATAAATGATTTTTTTAAATTATAGCTTGATCAAACATAAACTTCCTTTCACAAGATTAATCTTCCACAAACCTTTTATAATTTCCTGATCTATTCCATTTTTGTCCTTTAATGTTCGTCTTTCTCATTTTGGAACAACCATCACTCTACTTTAGAAAGAAAACAATTACTTTCTCTTTCCCTTAACAAAATCTCATACTTTATAACTTCCTATTTAAAACATATCTTATTTCCCTCACATACAGAGTTATTTCCTTTCTTCTAGTTTTAATGGTCATCTATTAATTAGACTTTTTAACTCTTAGTAACCTTAATTTCTAGTGAAAACTAGGGAGTGAGCAAATTTAAACTGTTTTATATCAGCACTTTGTACATGAGCACCATTTCTTAACTTTTAGGAACATGTGTCCTAATAATACATTTTTTTCATGTTTATTCACAGACCCACAAGACCTACATATACTTAATTTATACCATATAAAAACAAGATGCCAAAATACATATACTTTACATTTATATTCAGCAATTAATGTTTCAGTATTTTAACTTATTTAGAAATAACTCAGACGTTTCATAACTATTACTTAATTCAACATTGAGATTTCAAGTTAACTGAAAAGGATTTTCGAAACTGTGATTTAGCCTAGCCACAGTGGCTCACGCCTGTAATCCCAGCAACCCATGACCATCCTGGCCAAGATGGTGAAACCCCATCTCTACTAAAAAATACAAAAAAATTAGCTAGGCATGGTGGCACATGCCTGTAGTCCCAGCTACTCGGAAGGCTGAGGCAGGAGAATTGCTTGAACCCAGGAGGCAGAGATTGCAGTGAGCCAAGATTGTGCCGTTACACTACAGCCTGGGCAAAAGTGTGAGACTCCATCTCAAAAACAAAAAAAAGAAACAGTATTTAATTCATCTATAAACCTTTATCCCATTTACATTCACCTAATTTAGTTATTCTTAATATTTATGCTGAAATGCTTCTTAAAACTAATCAGTGAACGAGTTCAGGAAATGCCATTCCAAAATATGTCACATTAGTATATTGATCACTTCCAGCTGCGTGTACTGGAAATATAACAAGTGCAAGGAGAGGCATTCTCCGAACTCCTCATCCCTGCCCACAGACTGATTTTCCAGAAGAACTCAGCTGTCATTAGTCCCTCCTTTGCCCCATCATCTTACATTATTTTACTTTTATTGACAAGACAGGTATAAAAAAATCACAGAAGCAAAGAAACAGAAGTTAAACATTTTTAAAAAATTTATTTCAAACTATTAATCTTTTCATTTTCTGTCCCATCATCCTAAGCAGTTGTTAGCTAGGCAACCCTGAATCTGTCCTTCCAAAAAGATGACCCTTGGATGAAATGAGGTTAAAAATTGATGTCTCAGAGGCATAGAATTAAAAACGATTACTTGTCAAGACAAAGAAAGGGGTGAGGTAAGAAGCGCAGTTAAGACACAGTGGCCCAAGGTGAGGCTTATTATTTGTTTATTTTAATTTTTATTTTGAGACGGAATTTTGCTCTGTGGCCCAGGCTGGAGTGCAGTGGCGTGATCTTGGCTCACTTCAACCTCCACCTTCCAGGTTCAAGTGATTTTCCCGCCTCAGCCTCTGGAGTAGCTGGGATTATACTATACCCGGCTAATTTTTGTATTTTTGGTAGAGACAGAATTTTGCCATGTTGCCCAGGCTGGTCTCGAACTCCTGACCTCAAGTGATCGGCCCACCTCGGCCTCCCAAAGTGTTGGGATTACATGCGTGAGCCACCTCGCCCGGCCACACACTTGTTATTTAGATATGAGCCTTGCCTTCTTCATTGTAATAGTTTCTAGTGATTCAGGGTGCAGAGAGGCAGAGCCCTTACAAAATGGAGATTTCCTTTATAGATGTAAATTTCTTACAGAGTTTCAAAATAGCCAGCTGAACACCAGAAATGTAGCCTCTTGCACATTTTATTTATAAAGTGAGTCAAGGATGCCACCAGGTTTCTGGCTTATGTTAATGGATAGTTAACATCCACTGAGATCAGAAATACAGATGGACACTTGTTGCTGTTTATTTGGTTTATGTGTAAACAGTGAACTGTGGTTCTTTTAGGGCTTTTTCCATTTTTATTAACCACAAGAGTTTAAACCATTGACTGGAGGTGTTCACAGACTCAGAATAATTGACTTCAGTTCTTCCCAAAGTTTTTAACTTGTGGGATTTGGGGTCTTTTAAAGGGAGTGGCTTGGAGGGACAATTCTGCACCTTGAGAGAGGTCTCCCTTTTGTCTGACACAGCAGTAACTGTGCACAAACTAACCTTGGAAATGAGCTGTGGCTCATTTTTCTTTCTTTTCTTGGGTACTTGGGCTCCTAATGAAAATGCTTCTCATTCAGAGGCTCCAGGAAGCCTCCATCCATGAGCAACTCCCATGATTTCCAGAAGAACTGCTGTGCTGTGTATCTTCACGTGGGTAGCACACAGCCTGCAGGGTTTTCTTATTAAGCTATTGGGACCCATGTGATGGTAGAGGATCAAGATTGACAGATTAAGTTTCCATTTATATAGAAAATTACATGAAAATTGATTTTTTAAGGCATAGAGGTAGAGGATCCTGGGATGTGTGGCATGGAGGGAGAGAAGATTGAGCATTAAGTGTTTGTCAACTACATGTAAACTTGTCCTCCTTGGCACCAAGCTAGGGGCTGCTCTGAGTTCTAAAGGAATCACAGGAGGCTGGTTGTACAAGTGGTTGCAATGCCTCTATGCGTTTCCTTTGCTTCTTCCAATTAAAAGCCAAGGATCATCTCACTCTTGGGGCATTTTAAAAACTGAAATCTAAGGAAAACATACTCAGTTGAGAACAGACTTTTGGGGAGGAGCGAATGGAAATTCTATGCAAGGCTGAGTGTGGTGACTTGTGTCTGTAATCCCAACACCCCAGCACTTTAGAAGGCCAAGGTGTGTGGATCACTTGATGTCCGGAGTTTGAGACCAGCCTGGCCAACATGGTAAAACCCCATCTCTACTAAAAATACAAAAAAATTAGCCAGGCGTGGTGGTATGTGCCTATAATCCTAGCTACTTGGGAGGCTCAGGCAGGAGAAATGCATGAACCTGGAGGTGGAGGGTGAAGTGAGCTGAGATGTGCCTGCCAGAGAGAGAGAGAGGGAGAGAGAAGAGGGAGGGAGAGGGAGAGAGAAGAGGGAGGGAGGGGGAGAGAGAGAGAGAATGCAAATGCAAATGAACATGAATAAATAAATTCTATGCAAGTTACTTGATTGGCCACTCAGAAACATTACTTACTGATTATGAATTGAGTCTGTTGTCCAGGCTTGCCTTCTCAAATCTTCCAGTATTGTCAAGAAGCCAGAGGCTGGTATTGATTTGATTTAACATAGTATTTGATTTAACATAATGGATCCTATAGGTATTTTATTATCTTTGCATGGTTTTTATTACTTTGCAAGCACCTCAACTGTTGTAATGTTCACCTTATTTTAGATCTTCCCCTTCAGAACTCCATCATAGTTCAACTAAATCATTATAGTATGAATATGTAGTTACATTTAAGTATTATGAATGTAAAGTACTTGGGGGCTGAGAAAACATACACTGAAACCTGGTTTCCTACTTCATCAGCACATGTTAATGAGGACTTTCTAAGTGTCCGGCACTGTGCTAGGCATTGGGGATACAGCAACGAGCCAAATGGAGGCTTTGCCTGCCTTTTCCAGGAGGCATCCTCTCAGTGCCTGGTGGAAAACAAAGGCAGTAAATGTAGCCTGCAATACAGAGAGGTGAGTGCTATGCAGAAAGCTCTGGCCTAATTACCCAGTTTAGGAGGTCAAGGAAGGTCTGTGGGAGAAGGTAATTATTCAACCAGGGAGGGAACCCAGTATCTTGTGGGCGGCCTGGATGGTGACTTTGTGTTGATTTCAGCAACTTCTTGTGTAGCTGCCCAGTTGCGTAGTGGAGCTGCATTCCGTACAGGTGGTGGTAGCGGGGTGGATCTGCAAAGTCCACACAGCACCAATTGCCGATAGTCAAAATCACACAGAGAATCCTTGTTGGAGACCAGCAAAGCCACTTGTCTTTTCAGTGTTGGAACAGAATGCTGTTTCTTAAAAGTGAGGCTAGCAAACTGGCCAAATCCAGCTGGCTGTTTTTGTAAATAAAGTTTTGTTGGAACACAGCCATGCCTCTTTAGTTACATATCATTGGTGCTGCTTTCTCACCAAAATGGCAGAGTTGAATAGTTGCAACAGATTGTATGGCCCATGAGGTCCAGTGTTTTTTATCTTGCCCTTCAAGGAAAGTTTGCTGCCCTCTGCTTTGGAGCAAATGAAGGAATTAGTTTTATATTCAGGTACAGTACTATGTTGTAAAAGGAAAATCATTATCTTTAAACACCATAATCCAATCAGTGAGGTGAGATATTCACACCCCAGAATGCATGAAGGAACTGAGGAACCAGTCGTGTCATCTCCCCATCTGACTCTCACCTAGGATCATAAGCTCTCTGACTAAATCGGAGAGTGATTTCGCTAAAATGTGTCTCCTTCCTCCTTTCCCTGCCCTCTGTCTCTCTGTCCAAATGCACGCAACTGAATTCGCCTGAATTTACTCCATACTTCACTGTATGCTCCTCCTCCTCCTTTAATTGCGGTGGGCAGGTTGATGAGAAAAGAGCAGAGGTAGGCTTCATTATATGGATGAGACACTTCTGCCAACGGAAAGCTACAACGATGTCTAGTGATTCAGTAGAAAAAAGTGGTGAGAATGAGTTGTCACTGTGACGCACAGTTAGGCATATTGAACCCCCATATAACTGTAACTCTCCATACTGGATTCACATTGGAACTGACTCTGCAGTCTCAAGAAGACATTGTCCTTATTGTCCATAAATTAGCATTGTTAATCAAAATTTGGGGATGAGAGTTAGTTTTAATTATGTTTAGTTATAACTGTGGCTTGATTTTATAGTTGTAAAGGGGCTGGATGCATATGGCAGACTTTAAGGTGACCCCTAAGATTCTTGCCTCCTGCAGTTGACACTTTTGTCTCATTGTCTCCCCTGGAGTTGGATGTGGCCTGTGATTCAGCTTCTAACTCCCCTTGCCAGCTGACTCCCTCTGGGCCATTCTTCCTGGCTAGCGCTGAGGAAGAGGTCTCTGTGGCAGGGAGCTGAAGGTGGCCTCCTGCCTACATCCAGCAAGAAGCTGGGGGACCTTAGTCCAACAGCTTCGAGGAAATCAGTTCTTCTGTCCACACCCCAAGTGGGCAGCTTGAATGAAGACCCTTCCCTGGGGGAATTCCTGCTGTGCAGTACCCTCATTGCAGCCTTGCAGGGACCCACCTAAGCTATGCTTGGACTCCTGACCCACAGAAGCTAGGAGAGGATAAATGTGTGTTGGAAGTCATTCGGTTTGTGGACTTCGTTATACGGCAATACAAAACATTTAAGGATTTACACAAGTTGTTACCGGTACTTATTTCATGTTATTAAAATCCGAGCCAAGTTAGATCACGTTAGGATGGGAACATCTGAATCAGCCTTGGTGAGCTTCTAATCCACTGTTCCCTTTTTCTTCCTATCAGGCAAAGCTAAAAGTGGCTCCTGGGGTCCTTTTTATAGCACTGACAGGTTTCCTTGGTCATAGCGGAAGAGAGGGGTATCCCACATCATTTGGCCCAGTGTTCTTTTACAGAAGGACACGTGGAGGACAGGGGCTGGCCCCTTGGGCTTGTCTTCCCTGAAATCAGCTGCAGCTTCCAAGGAGGCAGCATCTTGAGACATTGTATAATCCATCCTTTATACAGCTGCTTATGGGCTCCCCACCCCTTGTCAATAATGAGTTCCCCATTGGGAGCCTGACTTCCTCGTGTGAGTTTCCAGCACCCTGGGGCCATATTTGTCCTAGGATTCTCGTCATGTCTTCCCCCTACTGCTAGCCACTGCTGCCTTTTAGCCTTTGCTTCTCTGGGCTGAGGAATTCCTGCATTTTTTGATCCGTCCTGCTTCTGCAGGCCTGCTTTGTCTAGCTACTGCCCTTCTAAACCATATCCAGTTTCACTCATAAAAAGCAGGGGGAAATGGTCAAACCAAACCCTCCAGCCTCCCCTGTGCAGCCCTGGCTTCCATTTCATTGTTGGTTCTCTGAAGAAAGGTGCTCTGAGGAGGGAGAGGGCTGCCTGTACCCCCGGTGCCGCCCCCCATCGCAGAGGCTGGCCGTCTGGTATGTTATTTGATTGGGTGTCCTTTTGCACCCCTGAAGTCCTGTGCCCTCGGCGCCGCCCCCCATCACAGAGGCTGGCCCCCTGGTATGTTATTTGATTGGGTGTCCTTTTGCACCCCTGAAGGTCCTGCTAGTACTTGCAGTACCGACAGTCCCCGTGGGCAGGGGTGTGTGTCACGCCTTAGTCATCAGCACTTCAACCACTCTGAGAGGCAAACACTGGGCCTCAGAGCTCAGTATTGATGTGACTGCCATCTCACTTCTGCCAAAAATAGATGGGGAAGAATATATTTCTGTTAAGTTCTTGAAGGGTTATATCTGTATTAAGTTAGCGCTCCTGAAAACGACACACTGGGCTATATCGGTGGTTTAGATTCTCTAAGAAATATGTATTGATATAAAGTTATCAGACTGTTGATTTTTTTTATAGAGCACAAATATTAACTCATTATTTGAAGAACATCATAGATCTTGTAAAAGCAAAGTTGAAGACCAGATTCACAGTTACTTTACATACGTCTTGAAATTCCTTCTGGAATGTTGTGCTAGGAAAAGTCCCTCTTCTGTTGAGTTTATTTGCTTTCTTTTAATGAACAAAATTAACCCATCTTATTTCGCTTTTTACCTTTGCCACTAGGAAACTTAGAGCCAAATGAATACAACTCAGTTGTAGTAAATCTTGAGTTCTGAGCTTCTGACTCTGTTTGCTTTTAAAATGTCTTATTCTGTGTGTTTAGTGTTGCCTAAATAAATACCTACTATTACGGGAGGGATTGCTTTGTAACTTTGCACGTTAGTAGCTCTGTGGTTTGTGTTGACCTCGATTCTAAGCAGAAACAGCTGTGTGTATTAGGTGAGTTGTTTTAACTAGTGCAGAGAAGAGTTTGTTGACCTGTGCTCTGGGTGAGAACTCTGATTTCTGCTTCTACTCGAAAGGGTCTAATCCCATGATGTAGTTTTTGGGAGACTTTAGTTTTGGCTTGGAATGAATCTTTGCGGGCTTGGTGCAGACCAAGACTCTTGTTAGCGCGGAGCTCTGCGGCAGTTGGCCGCTTGTTTGTCTTCTGAGCCTGTTTCATTTGCCCTCACTGGCCTGCTTGGGCAGAGGAGAGAGGAAGAAAAGCTGTTGGCAGATGTTTTTAGCAAGACCTTTAAGTGTAAGGGAGGAAGCTAATTTTAGTCCTGTTTTTAATATTATGGTAGTTTGGTTGCGTCTTTCCTCTTAGGGTAGAGCGTTTTAGCTTTTGTTTTTGCTTTTGCATTTCCTGTGTGTATGTCCTGAAGCAAAATGGACTGCTAAAAATGTCACTTGGTGTTTGTTATTTTGTGCCTAGAATAACATTCAAGACCCGTGAGTGCTGAGAGTCACTAAAATAGTTTTAGGAGAAAAGAATGTTATCTGTGCTACTCTTCTATATTTCCTCGTAGAAATTTTCCAGTTGACTTTCTGTGCTTCTGTTAATGGGACATAGATAATCTCTTTCCTTCATCACAGCAATACAGTAACATTTTATTTACTAGCACATTGCATCTCTACTTGTATGCAGAGCTCTTTAATTTTAAAAGTACAGTAAGTTTTGGGAGAAGATCATGGCAAAAGAGGAAAGTTGCTGGAAAATACAGTTGTGCTGCTAACTCAGTCAACCAGCCAGCAAGCTGTGTGCACATTCATTGTGCCGAGTGCTTAAACACAGAGCAGACATGAGTTTATTCCCCTGGTGTCCCCAGTTCCTAGCACATAGTAGAAACTTTGTAAATATGTGTTGGGTAAATGAAGTCAGCATTACAGGTAGGAGACGGTAAGGAAGGATGGTTTATAAAACAATCAAAAGGGACATCAGCTAGGCCAGTGGTCTTCCAACTTAGTGTGTTTTAGAATCACTGGAAGAGCTTGTTAAAACAGATTGCTGGGCCTACCCCCAGAGTGTCTGCTTCTGTAGGCATGGCATGGGGCCCAAGAATT
This sequence comes from Cebus imitator, assembly GCF_001604975.1. Classification (NCBI taxonomy): domain Eukaryota; kingdom Metazoa; phylum Chordata; class Mammalia; order Primates; family Cebidae; genus Cebus; species Cebus imitator. Next base: position 286,831 of record NW_016107569.1, read on the forward strand.
TGCATTTCTAAGAAGTCTCTGGGTGAGGCTGCCGCCAATGCTGGTTCAGGACCACACTTTGAGAACCACTGACTAGGCTAATGCCTGTGGAAGAGAAGAGAGGCTTGGAGAAATGGTGTTTTGCCTACGTGACAAAACCAATTAGTTGCTGAACCAACACAAAAGGCCAGGTCCTCTCACTTCCTAACTTGGGGACAGAGAAATGTATTCTGATGTCCCAATTGGCAGTCTGCTATGGTAGTGATCACATGCCCCGGTTTCTTTCTTGGGATTTCATCCCAGCCTGACAACCTTGGGACAGAACAAGAGGACAGGAGGTTTGTTCCAGGTGTGTGTTAGCGCACCAGCCACCCTTTGTGACTGGATGGCGTCTGCTGCCCATCAAAGGAAGTGGTTGGATTGGGAGCCAAGTTAAGTCTTCTCGTTGTTTGGCAATTGTGTCCCCAGATTTTCTTGCCCATCTTGGAGATCTTAGCATAGCCAGGATGCTTGGGGTTCAGCTGCCTTGAAGGGGAGTCAGTCCCTCACACAGGTGTTTTCCATGTCGCATGGTGGGCACTGAGATTGGGGTAAGGGGAGCACTCTGAGGGACCCTTCTTTTCCTCACTGTCCTTGCCCCTTTCCTGAGGGTGCGCAGGGAAGAACCCCCAGCGGGTGCCCATACCTACCTCAGAAGATGCTCAGTTTGGACAGAAGAAGGTTCTTGTGGCTGCCTCCTGTCCATATTTTTCTTTTCTGTCCCTTCCATTGCACTGTTGCTGTCCACCTCCCCATTCTAAAAGACATGGCCGCTGTCTCCACTTAGGGAAGGCACTTTAGGGTCATGATTAAGACTGTGAGGCTAGCCTATAATTCCAGCATTTTGGGAGGCCGAGGTGGAAGGATCACTTGAACCCAGGAGTTCGAGGCTGTACAGAGCAAGATAAAAAAAGACTGAGTTTGTTGTCAAACTGAGCAGTCCAAGTTCAGGCTGTTTCCCAGTCACACTGACTTTACACCTAGTTCTTTTCTCTGAGCTTTAGTTTCTTCATCTGCAAAATGGCAATTAAAATAATGTCTGCCTGTCGGGGCTGGCGTATAGTAAGTGCTCAGTAAATTACAGGCTATCTTTCGAGGAGCAAGAGATAGACTAGCTCCTGACTAACCCTTACCTTAAATTCCTCTTCTCTACCCTCACTTCCCAGGGGCTCTCCTGATACTGGGGCAGGATAGTGGTGCGTGCATACTTTGGGTTTTGCCTTGTGGCAATTTACTATAAGACAAGGTTGGGGGAGTTCATTTTTATCTAAACGTCAGGACCACCATACATTAGTTATTTGTCCCTTAGCGGAAGGTGGCTTGTGGGTGTTTGGCTTCTCAGCCTGTTGGGGACCATTGTTACATTTCTAAATTAATCCTTTCTCATGGCTGGTGAAAACACATTGTGAACTCTGTGGAACCCTGGCAGATCCCAGCACCTGCAGGAAGCCTCTGGACTCTCTGTTCAGCTGACACTGCTGGGCTGGGGCCTTCCAGACGTGCTTGTCCCTCGGTCCACAGCTCACCCCCACCAGAAATACAGTGCAAATCCAGCCAAGTGCTGCAAATCTTACCAGCTTCCATTTAAGCCAGTTTCTTCCTGGCGGTAGCACAGTTGCCACCACCCTCTGTGGAAAGGGCTGTGACGCCTGCCTTCTCTGCACTCCCTCCCTCCCAGCTGCTTCTCTACAACCCCCCGTGTCCCTGCACCTCCCAGGAGTCTGCTTCGGGGAACCCGACCAAGGTTTAAGCATTCACCTTGGGGAGGCCACCCCCACCCCTCTCTCCAGACTTGGTTAAGGGTCTTTGGCCTCACTTGTGTCGCAGTGCTTCAGGTCTGCTTCCCCAGCGCCTCCACAGGTTTCTTGTTCTGTGAGGAGCTGAGGGACGGGACAGAGGCTTTTCCTCAGCAGGCAGCCAGCTCAGATTGGACTTTCCTTCTAGGGATCCCTCTTCAGACTGGGATGGTGGGAAGGCAGGAAGGCCATCTGAACTGGAGCAGGTGAGCTGTGTCAGGGTGGCGGTCACCAGACTGGACTCTGCCACCAGTTCCCACCCCCACGTGCCCACCAGGCCCAAGCAGCCAGAGCTACAGCACTGGCCAGTCAGAACAATGCAGGGGAACAGTTTTTTCCTGAGCCAAGTGCAAAGACCTAGATCTCCTTGTATCTGAGGGAGAGAGACCACAGTGGTGGCTTCTCACACCTTGGGGAGCCCGTTCATAACATAGAGGTCTGAGCTGCTTTTCATGTCAGGTTGACTGCTTTGGGTAAGAGGCCAGAATTTTAAAGCGAGACAGTGCACTGCAAGCCGCCTATTGCAGCATTTCGCACTGGTCTTTCTGTAGCTGGTCTTGGTTCATTGCCATCAGAAATGAATGTTGAAAGTGGCAAGCCCATTTGAAGGAGCCCAGATTTTAACCAAGCTCAGGACACATAGTTCTGTGCTAACATTTTTGTTTTGATGAAAAATTAAAAAACATTGCTCTCAACCCCCACCACAAAGAACACGAAAATATTATTATAAAGAAACTAGATATTTCTCAATCCCTGCTCTGTGGTGGTGCTGCAATTTGTAAAGCAAGTTAGAACCAAAAATGCTTTAAAAGGTGACTTCAAACAATATGCATAACTTTCTGCCCCCATAATTCTACTTTTTACAGATCCTTTCATAGATTCTGTCCAAGGATTGTCATGCATTTGCAAACACATCTACTAGCTCTCTGAGTTCCATATTTTTATTATCAAGGGACCCTTAGATCTGAGCACATGGGGACTGGCAGACACCAGCTGCAGAACACAACTGTCTTTTAGGAAACAGGCCGTGATGAGTACACGATGGGCCCTTCTGCCTGGTGGAAAATGAAGCGGTATGTTTTTCTTCGTGGTCACTTGGTGGCTCTTGGCAATTTCTGACTCAACACCACTGGGCTTTCTGCTGGCCCCTCCTTCCTTCTGTGAGGGAGGGGGCTTTTGCAGCCCCACACAGATGGAGCTGATAGGAATATCCTGCTTACTAACCATCTGGGGAGGACCTGTGCTTTGGGTCCCAGGGTCCTTAGCAAATTCCTTTCTCTTCCAATTAATTTACAATTGGTTTACCTGTTTAGAAAATTCAAGGTCCATCTTAAATGTAAAAGGTGGTTAGAATGTCCTCAAAGAACTTTAAAGATACTGCTTTCCACTGAGGACACGGTTCATCCACAGGGCAGTGTCAGCAGTGGGGTTGGGACCCCAACCTCTAGCTTTTGGGCCTGCTCCTAGCAGAGCCTGCCCCTTAGGCCAAGTGGCATGGTGCCTTTTCACCCAGTCCTGATTTGGGACACGCTGATGTTTCAGCCCCTCCCTCTTAGAAATTCTGATTCAAAAATCACTGTATCTACTCTGTATTCCCATGAGAGAGACAAAAAGATTTTGTTCAGATTTGCTTTCTTCTGATTGTAAATAGAAACACGTGGGTTTTTTTTTGGGGGGGGGGGTGTGCTTTCTCAGACCAGACACCAGGTCATTCTGACCCACCTCCCTCCTCTCCTGAGAATCACTGACTTAGAGCAGTTATTTGAGGACAGAAAACACTTTTTTTTTTTTTGAGGCGGAGTGTCACTCTGTCACCCAGGCTGGAGTGCAGTGGCGAGATCTTGGCTCGCTGCAACCTCTTCTCCCGGGTTCAAGCAATTCTCCTGTCTCAACGTCCTGAGTAGCTGGGACTACAGGTGCACACCACCATGCCCAGCTAAGTTTTGTAGTTTTGTTTTTTGTTTTTTTTTTAAATAGAGATGGGATTTCCCCCTGTTGGCCAGGATGGTCTCGATTTCTTGACCTCGTGATCCACCTGCCTAGACCTCCCAAAGCGCTGGGGTTACAGGCATGAGCCACTGTGCCCAGCCAAAAAGCACATTTGTTCCCAGTACAAAGTAGGTGCTACACAGTCTACAGCCAAATATAAACAAGCAAGCCCTGAAGCAGAAGAAAGAGCAGGGGTGGGTGGTGGCTTTGGCCCCCTGGTTCTTATGCCTGTCACTCCACCCATGCAGTAGGGCTTCATGAGATACTGGCTGACTGGTGCTCTAAGCCTTATACCAAAAGAGCCTGATTCAGCTAAATTTCCTTGGTAGGGGTGACTGCTTAGTTGGAATTTGGTGGCTGGAACTGGTGATTAACCCTTTTCCCCCTATGTGGGTCGTTTCCGGGTTCAGCATTTACAGATTTGTTTCCCAACCAGGAGGGATTTATCCTGAGGAATGTTCTAATCTGAAATGAGATTAAAACTTCCGCTGCTGTCGAAGTCAAAGGGTCCCACCTGCCTGTCACTTCCCATGTGCCCTTGGCTCTGCCGGGCTTGCCATCAGCCCCTCCCTGTCTTTGGCCCGAGATATGGAAAATCTTAATAGTTCAACCTGTTCCCTCAGACATTTGTCTTCAGAAACTGCTTCTCACACTCTAGCGCTGCCGGGCCACCTGGGGGACTTGTTAAAGCCCGGTGTCCTGGGACCCTTCCCAACCCCAATTTATCAGATTCATTAGGTTTGGGCCGGGCTAAAGAGCTGGCATCTGGACCCCTCCCACGTGATGCCGATGCTGCCATCCGATGCCCAGCCCTCTCAGCTGAACTAAGGGTGAAGACACTATGTTGTCCTAAATTCGATTCAGTGAAATAGCAAACAGTGGAAAAGAAAAATAGAATTTAAATCTTTAGATTTTTGATATATTTTGTGTATTTGGTTGTAATATAAAATACGTTTCTTACTGGGATCGAAAAGGTTATTAGCCTCTGCCTTAACTACTTCTCCTTCTCTGAAATGGCCCACCTGTGCCTTTGCACCTTGCATGGTCCTTAGTTCCAGGCTCAGGAGGGGAGGCTAACCAGTGTCTTGGCAACTTTTGGCTAAGGGCTAGGTTTGCAGTGTTGACCACCATACATGAACCCTAATCTACAGCAGCACCTATTGGCCCAGTGAGGGGATTTCTTCACCCCACACTCCAGGGAGAAAGGTCTTCAGTGTTTCAAGTTGGTTGTGACTACAGTAAGTTTCATGAAACAATATTAGGCTTAATGCATGTCCTCTGAGATTTTCTGTTTCATGTTTTCATCTATGGCATTGATTTGGGGAACTGCTGAATGGGTTGTGCATTGTAAACATCAGCAGTGGGAATAATCCACAAATCCACCCCCCAAGTGGCCAGAACCAGTTCCCACAACTCTCCAGGGTGCTGACCTCCCCCAGCTCACCTGCCCTACGTTTTTCACAGCCAGACCCTATGCCATCTACGAGACTCGATTCTGGGGCGTCCACTCACGAACTTTTCCTGCATCTCTCACAAAGTGACCCCTGTGTGTCCCCAGCATTCGACTCACCCCACAGTGTGCCAGAGTCCTGGGTTTGTGGCCTGACTTCCTTGGCAGCTGTAGACCACCTGAATGCAGGGCCTGCATTCCTGTGCCCCCCGGAACCCCCATGGCAGCAAAGGCCTCATGTTGTCAGGCTGGTTGGAGGCGCCCAGCCACATTGCACCCCAGTCTTGCAGGCGGACCTAGAGCCTGGACTTGGTTTTTAATTTTGTTTCAAGGGGAAAGTGTGTTCTGACTTGGAAACAATTGACTTGGAAAAGACAGATCTCTGCTTTGCCTCTCCGCCGTGTGGCCAGTGCCTCCTCCCTGGCGGGCTGAGATGTAGACCTTCAGACAGACGGCAGGAGGCTGCCTCCTGTGGGAGGATTTGGGCCTTTAAAATAGAACTTCCATTCCAGGAGACTTAAAGGATACAGCTTGCTGAGGGAGAGCAATGGAAAGTGAAATTCCCTCTTGAAAAACGAGCATGGTTTCCTGCTCTGAAGATTCTAGAATGAGGCAACTGAGTTTTTAAAGTTAGTTTGCCACTGATTTTTCCTAAGGGTACTCCCTGGATAGTATGGGGTTTAGAGAGTGTTAAATGAGAGAGGTCGTTTGGAGGGAGTTAGAGGAATGCTATTTGGCTGAGTGCAAGATCCAGGGAAGGGGGTGGCTGCCTTTTAAAAGCACTTGGTTGGGGAGCCTCTTTAATCAGTATGGCGAGGCCATTTTGTAACTGATCACAGACTACTAAGGCATAAAGGCGGTGAGAACGGGAGGCCTTTCTGACTTAGGAAGATGCCCTTCTCCGCTTTCTAGCCAAATGTCGGCAGTTCCAGGCATCCCTGAAATATATGTTCTTCCCGAACCCATTATTTTTGGGGTTGTTTAAAAATAGTGTCTGGGTTCCACCCATAATCCCACCTCCCAAGTTGAGTGAGCCAGTGTGGTCTCTTCCTTGAGGCCAGGAAACTGTCCTGAGGTTTTACACTGAGAGTATTTTTAGCCCAGGTGCTATCGCAGCCACAGCTGGAAGTCTTTGATGTGCGCCTGCTGTGAACGAGCCATCTTGGTCCTGGGCTTTTCCAGAAGGGTGTGATTCACTTTTACAAGCAGTGCTGGCCAGAAAGTCTTGTCTTCTGCTCTTGCAGTGACTTGCTCCCCTGGCGATCAAGGTTGTGAACACACTAAATAAACAGCTTATTTGGTAGGCTTTGGCTTCAAAAGGGGGAAGAGGAGCCTACCTCAAGATTGTGGCATCTGCGTGGCATCTCTGTCGGAAGCCAGGGTGGGGACAGGGTGGTGGTGATCCTAGCCAAGCCCAGCATCCCGTGCTGAGTAGGTGCTGACTTAAGTGGAACACTGACCCGAGGAAATAAGAAAATTCCCCCAGGGACAAGAGCAGACATGAGCTCTCCTTCCTCTGAACTTGGCTTCTGCTTTGTTTGAACCATCCTTAGGGTACTTATTCACCCCTCCCTCTGCTAAATTAGACCGTGTGGCTGGTGTGTGAAGCAGAATTGATTCAAATCCAGGGTGTGTCACTTACTCCTCAGCCTCACTCTTCCTGTCTGTGGCATGAGGACAGTGGTACCTGTATTGGAGGGTCACTGGAAGGCTTCAGTGAGACGAGGCCTGTTCAGCGCCTGCCATGGTGCTGGGTGCTCACTGCACAAGAAGGGGTCCTAGTCATTGCTGTGTGGCCATTGTCATTGCTGTCAGCTCCACATGAACAGGGCCTTGTATTACTCAGCACCTAATACAACCCCCTGTAATATAGTAGAGGCCAATACCTTCGACTGGACATGAAACGTATTGAATTTTTGGCTCTAAACCATTGAAATTCTGGTTTTGCCCAAATGAGCAGGACCTTTGATTTTAGTCCCAGAACCTCAAGGGCCCTCAGGAGCCTCCCTGGGGATTAGGCCAGTAGCTCCACAGTTAAGAGTTGATGGATATCAGTAGCATTTCGGTGAGCTCTTCCATCCTGGCCCTCTGCACACTTGGGTGTCACGTCAGAGCTGACTCAGGAGGAGGAGAAAGGGTTGAGGGAGGCAAGTGGACGCTTTCTCAGCCAGTTTGGAGGAAGGAGCCTGGGCTGCCCTCGTTTTGGTGGTGGTGGGGGGCTGGGTGGTAAACTGGGGCTCCTTCTGATCCTGACACCTTGCAAGTACTCAGCGTGGAAATGTTTATGGAGTGAAGGGGTGGATGAATGAGGATGCTGCGCAGTGCCTGCCGTGCACTTTCTGGTGCAGCCTGCTTCCCTAAAGTGATAGGGAGGGAAGGAACTTTTCAGGTGACTCCTGTCCCTTCACTGTCTTCTTTCTCTGCCCATGAGCTCCTGCTGCAGTGTCCCAGGCTGCTGGGGATATGGCCGCCAGCTCCTTTCCCTGTTGTCTGGGAGATAAATACATGAATATGTGCTCACTGACAAGTGAAAATGTTGTTTTTCCTCTGGAGGCCCAGAGGATGGCCTGATGAACTGTGAGTTCTTAGAGTCTCTGAGCAGGGCTAGCGCAGCAGAGGTGGGCTGGTGGCCGTCTGCTGCTGCCTCCTGACCGCCGTCCCACAGGGCTCCATCACCGTGGCCCAGACCCAGCTAGATAGGCCTTCCCACCCCCGGACTGGCTGCTTTGCTGGTGGCACTGCACGGGAGAGCAGGAGGCTGTGTCCCCAGTGGAGCACTGTTGGAGTGCTGAGATGGCGTGCTGCCTCCACCTGTCCCTCCCAGGCAGGCAGCCATCCTAACACGCAGGTTCCTCTGAGCCGGGAGGCTGCCCCAAACAACTCCATCTAAAAGATCAAGACCAGGGGTGGGCTCTGCCTCCAGGAGGTGAGATGTGTCCTGGCCTCTGCTCTGTGGTTTACTCAGAGCAAACTTATTTTACCATCACTCTTTTTTTCGTTTCGTCTCTGGAAGTAAAGCTGAGAGATGACTAACTCACATCTCAGGAAGCCTGTGAAGGCTGTGGTTTTCATCTCTAGGTCAGCACCTAATGTGATGGAAAAGAAACGCTTCCTTGGGAGTAGGCCACCGCGGACACAGGCTGCCTTGAGTGGTGCTGGACACCTGCTGGGGCCACAGTCACCTCATCTGTGAAAATGGGAGGGAAGAGAAGGTTTAAACTTAACCCTGTGAGCGTGGCCAAGGTCCGTGACTCCCCTGTGACTCGGTCTCCTCATCTGTCGAGTGGTATGAGAATATCTCCCTCTGGTGTTAGCATGAGGACCGGGCATATGCCTAGAGCTCCCCACATGTTAAAAGCCCTATTCCTGGCTTAAATTGTAAGTTTTTAAAAGTCTAAATTTTTACATCTAATTTAAAAATTTCTGAGGGGAAGTTTAAAAACAGCCGCCGCTGATTTAACCACTTGATTGGGCTCTAGGAGGGAAGCCGCTCTGAGTCCTGGAGGCTTTCCTGGCAGGTAGGGGAGTGGCGCCCAGGATATCATCTTCAGGCTTTGTTCACATGGAAAAGTTTACCTGACAGGGGCTATGGCTTCTGTTTCAATCCTATGAGATGCTTAAGTTACTGGAATTTTTCTCTATTTTTAAAGCCAGTTGTGTTAAGAAATAACAGCTTTTTACTCAGAGTAAACTGTTATTTTACCATCCACTAAAGATGGTAGCATTTATCCCAAAGAGGGGTGTACCTTTGAAATACCTGGTGGCAGCAGATGGCATTTATAAATGTTTTAACTGAGTGCCAGGACTGGGCTAAGTGACTGTATGTGCATTACTGTATGATATCCTCCCAATGGTCCAGCGAGGTAAAGATTACACTCCCATTTTACAGCAGAAAAACACGAAGCCCAGGGACGCCAACTGACTCAGCGTCACACAAGATGAGGGCCTTTCCCTTCCATCTGAGACATGGGTGGGGCAGGAATACGTGGGTGGACTGTTCTAAGCCTGCATAGAGATGATGAGCACTGCTCCTTTTTGCCACCATGTCATAGCCATAGGACATGGCAGTACCCCTGTGAATGATCATGGTCCCTGCCTTCAGAGAAAATCAGTTTGCATTGTTGGGAAGCTGTGATCATAGAGATTTCTTCCCTTGAAACAACAGAAGACTGCCTCTTCTTCCATTCATTCCATCTCCAGACCTTGCATAGCGACATTTCTTGAGGCCATTGCCCAGCAACCTCTGTACCTGTACCAGATACTGTGGAGGAGGAAAAGTGGTAACACGTCTGTGTAGGAAGAGGGTCCCCTCCATAGCCTGGGACTCCAGTGCTGCCCTGAGCCCTGCCCAAGGCGAGCAGGAAGCCACCTGTGACTCGGTCTCCTCATCTGTTGAGTGGCAATAAGAATGCCTTGGCAGGGCGCAGTGGCTCACACCTGTAATCCCAGCACTTTGGGGAGGCTGAGGCAGGTGGGTCACTGGAGGTCAGGAGTTTGAGACCAGCCTGGCTAACATGGTGAAACTCCATCTTTACTAAAAATACAAAAATTAGCTGGGCAAGGCAGTGAGCACCTGTAGTCCAGCTACTAGGGAGGCCGAGGCAGGAGAATCACTTGAACCCGGGAGACAGAGGTCACAGTGAGCCAAGTTCGCACCACTGCACTTTAGCCTGGGTGACAGAGCGAGACTCTGTCTCAAAAGGAAGGCGAGCAGGAAGCCACCTTCAAGACTTCAGCACACCACCCTGAAGCAGGTAGATCCAACCAGGCCAAGGCTCTTTTCTTCAAGTCCCAGCCCTCCCTATCACAGGGGTGAGGGCCCAGGCCATGCGTCTAGTCCAGCAGCACTGGAAATGTGGCCAGTGCCATCCGAGATGTGTTGAAATGTAAAATCCACACCAGATTAATATGAAAGAAAAAGAAGGTAAATAGCTCATTAATTGATTTTATATTACACGTTGAAATAATAGTTTAGATAAATAGGGTTAATTAAAAAATATTTTTAAGGCTGGGTACAGTGGCTCACATCTATAATCCCAGCACTTTGAGAGGCTGAAGTGGGCAGATCACTTGAGGTCAGGAGTTCGAGACCAGCCTGGCCAACATGGTGAAATCCTGTCTGTACTAAAAATACAAAAATTAGGCAGGACATGGTGGTGCACACCTGTAATCCCCGCTACTTAGGAGGCTGAAGCAGGAGAGAATCACTTGAACCCAAGAGGTGGAGGTTGCAGTGAACTGAGATCGTGCCACTGCACTCCAGCCTGATTAACAGAGTAAGACTCTGTCTCAAAAAAAAAAAAAAAAAAAAAGTGTTTGTTTTGTTTTTTTACATATGTAAAAAAAAATTACCTATGTGGTTCACAGTGTTTCTGTCGGTTAGTACTGGCCCAGAGAGTCCGTCATGCTTTAGGACCTAGAGCAGTAGGGTGAACAGTGTAATCTTTCTTGTCTGTTCCCTGGAGGTGGCTTGAACAACAAACGTTCTGATAACCCAGGCTGAAGCATCCCAGCAAAGAAAGTTACTGATCAAGTTATCTCTGACTCATGTGCTTGAACTGCTTAGAGAATTATATTTAAAAATCCATATAAACCACCTTATCTTCATCTCTAATCTGATATTACCCTCTGGTGTAGATTGAATGTCATAGCTGTTCGTTGTTACAAGGTTCATTCATTGATTATTTTATCTGTGTTCACTAACAAGCACTTATTTATTTTCATGGTGTGCCAATTATTGGGCTAAGTGCCAGATTCCAAAATGAATGGGATTTGATCCTCTCATTGGGGCCTTAAAGGACCAGTAAGTAGAACCCTTTTCTCTTCCCTGAATTCTAAAAGTTGAAAAAGAAGACCGTAAGATAGATAGATGGGGATCCAAATATCACCTTGATTTCTAAAGCCTTGCTTGAAGGATACAGCTTGTTCTAATAACTCAGTGAGCTTTCCAATGTTGAATCCCAGGATTAGACCAATGTTACCCAACCACTCATAGTGGCTTTGCATTTGTCAGACCTCCCCACGTGGGAGACATCAGAAAACAGGCTTACCGTGGAGGGCTTACTCTCAGAGGTGGTGGGGGTTGGTTTGGGTGGCACATGGCTGGGTGCAAATCACACAGGGCGTCTCTGAGGGAGAATAGATGCCATCAGAGGGTTTCAAACAGAGGGGTGACATAGTCAGACTTAGCTCTTATGAGGACTACCCTGATTGCAGAGTTGAGAATAGGGAGGGCTAGGAGCAGCGGACAGTTAGAAAGCCATTGCAGTCATCTAGGTGAGGAATAAAGATGGCCCTGGCCAGGCTGACTGTGGTGCAGGTGGTGAAAAGTGGTGGATTTTGAGTGTACCATTAAGGTAGAACTCACAGGATTTGCCAAAGCATTGCAGGATGGACTAGAGTGAGAGAAGAATCAAGGACTTTGACTTGAGCTGCTGGAAGGGTAAAATGTCCTGTTTACCAAGATGTGGTCAAAGCAGGTTCGGGAGGAAGCTTCAGGGACACAGTTTTGGACTTGTGTTTGAGCCGCCTGTCAATTGTCCAAGGGAATCACCAAGAGCTTGTGTGTATAATGAGACCACTCAACAACAAAGTAACCTGGTCGTGTTCTCTATCTACACATGTCCTTGAGGGTCTCCACTGGTCTTCTAGCTTCCTTTATTTTAATTTTTGTTTCTTTTTTTCTTTTTTTTTTTTTTTTTTTTTTACTTCAGCTAGCACTGGATCTGCCATCTAGCTTCCTATACTGTGTATATGCCAACAGCTCCCAAATATATACCCCTAGTCTTCATCTAACTCCTTCGCTCCCCTTGAACTGCCTGATTCAGGCTCCTGTGGATGTCTAATATGGTATTTGTAAGAAGAGGAAATAAGGATGGATATACTACTTATTTCTGTGTAAATGAGGGATAAACCAGAAGTTAATTTAGTTTTTTGACTTTTGAAATGTATAAACATTTTACAAATTCAAAAAAAAAAAAAAATTGTGAGACCAGGCCAGGTGGCTCATTCCTGTAATCCTAACACTTTGGGAGGCCAAGGTGGGTGGATCATCTGAGGTCAGGAGTTCAAGACAAGCCTCGCCAACATGGTGAAACCCCATCTCTACTAAAAATATAAAAATTAGCTGGGCGTGGTGGCCGGCACCTGTAATCCCAACTGCTGGGGAGGAGGCTGAGGCAGGAGAATTGCTTAAACCTGGGAGGCAGAGGTTGCAGTGATCCAAGATCATGCCACTGCACTCCATCCTGGGTGACAAAGCAAGACTCTGTCTAAAAAAAAAAAAAAAAAATCCTGAAATTGAATATCAGTAGAAACAAACCTAACTGTATATTAAATGATAATATAAGCCACACAGAAAAAGGAATTAGAATATCTTTTGAACACAGTACTCGCTGTATAGCTGTCACAGGATATATTCTAAGAACTAAAGGAATTGCTAAGAGGTCTTGAACTTTTACCCTTAATAGTTGTTGATAATGATATTGGTGCAGCAATTTTGAAGAAATTTTGTGTTTATTGTAGGATAAAGCAAATGAGAAGATTGATGATATTGGAAACCAGGGTTCTTACTATGGTGGAAGGGAGCTGCAAATATGGAATTGAGGAAGAAGGAAGAACCCAGTGGTGTTGACTTGCAGTAGGAAATAACAGTATTAAGTTATGACTAAATACACACACACACACACACACACACACTCTCTCACTGTCTCTCTCTCTCTCTGTCTCTAATATTTATATATATTTACTATATATATATATATTTGTTTCCTAGCTGTGTCCACTGAAAAGACATAGAACAGTGACATCCCAGTGGCAATGAGCACATCTAATGCCCAGGTCTTGATTTCTAAATACCACTCCCCACCAAAGGAGCTAGGGCTCATTAAAGAAATGGCAGATTCCAGGCTGATTTCCTTGAGAAATGAGGTAGGGAAGTTACAAGGTGATTCTGGAGCTTCTTTTGCATCAAAAACCAAAGAAGCGTTCAAAGATTAATGGAGACTCCTCAATACTAGAGATGGGTTGAAAGGGCTCCCTCTGGCCAGGTTTGGAAGTTTGAACATCAAAGGACATGATTATAATAGATTATTACACACTGAATAATAAGTGAATGCCCAGGTTCACAGTCATACCAAAAAAAGTGAGGGGTGGGGACCTAGTACTTATAAAGGAATGCCAGCCAATAAATAGAGAGGAAAAATTTAAAATCACCAATGTGTAACCACCAGTAAAAGAAAGATTCATGTAAGGATCATCAGTGGATGGCAAACTATTCAGTGAAAATGTGTTAGGGAACAAGATGCTTAAAATCTCAAATTACACTACAGATTATTTATTAGTTACGAAGGAGAAACTATATCATTGCATTGGAGACATTTAGCAGATACCACCTTCCCCAAGTGATCAAACTTAGCCTTATCAATAACTGATATGATATAGTAGAAAGCACATGCCACCCATGAACTAGTTTTACCAAACATGTATTACCTGAATCTCATGACAGGGAACAGGCAGATCCGACTTATGGGGGACCTCCTCCAAGACAACTGGCAGGCTTTTCAAAGTATGTCAACGTCCAAAAGCCAGTCCCCTCCCTACTGCCACCAGACTAGACAAGGGAAATTGTAGAGACATGACAACCAAATGTAATGTGTGTCCCTTAATTGGATCTTGGATTTAAAAAAATAAAAGTTATAGAGAATATAATTGGTGGAATTTGCTTATGGAGCAAATATTAATATTATGTCAGTATTAAATATCTTGAGTATGATAATGGTATTATGTTATTTATGCGGGAGAATGTCCTTGTTCCTAGGAGAGAGACAGCTGGTAGTATTTAGAGATGTACTGTTATAACGCGTGCAACTTCCAATTGCTTTGATAAAAGAAAAATCAATTTGCATGTGTGTGTATCTGTGATAGTGAGAGAATGAAAAGGGAGGGAAAGCGAACATGGCAGAATGTTAACAGTTGGTGAATCTAGGTGAAGGGTATGTGCACATTTGCTTCATAATATTCTTTCAGCACATCAATAGTTTGATTTTCTTTTTTTTTCTCCCCAAAATACAATGTTGGAACCAGGCGTGGAGGCTCACACCTGTAATCGCAACACTTTGGGAGGCTGAGGCAAGAGGATCACTTGGGCCCAGGAGTTTGAGACCAGCATAGGCAACATAGTGAGACCCCATCTCCACAAAATGAACAAAAATTAGCCAGGGCTTGGCGTGGTGGCTCACACCTATAATCCTTGCACTTTGGGAGGCCGAGACAGGTGGATCACTTGAGGTCGGCAGTTCAAGACCAGCTTGGCCAACATGGTGAAACCCTGTCTCTACTAAAAATACAAAAACATTAGCTGGGCATGGTAGTACACCCCTGTATTCCCAACTACTCAGGAGGCTGAGGCAGGAGAATCGCTTGAACCAGAAAGGCAGTGAGCTGAAATCATGCCACTGCACCGAGACTCCATCTCAAAAAAATTAAACAAAAAGTGGCATGTGCCTATAGTCCCAGCTACTCAGAAGGCTGAGGTGGGAGGATCACATGAGCCCCAGAGATCATAGCTACAGTGAGCTGGGATCATACCAGTGTACTCTCCAGCCTGAATAACAGAGCAAGACCCTGTCTCAAAAAATAAAATGTTGGGGGAAAATAAAGAATAACAGGAAAGGAATTGTAGACAGCATATAGCCAAGTCTTTCAAATGGTTTTGCTATTTAGAGAAACAAATGTGGGAGTAGCTGAAGAAGAAGGTGGGCTGAAAAGGATTTGGGTTTTTCAGATGGGGGAGATCTACCATGTGTATGTGCAGACATGAAGTGACACACAGCAGAAGGAAACCTGGCGGTGGGGAGAGGAGAGAATGGCTGGTGCAATGTGTTGAGTAGGCCGGGTGGGTGGGGCCTCACTGCACAGATGAGATGCCCAAAGATTCATTGGCTGAGTATTGGTTTTAATTCTTAGGTTAACCTCATGAAATAGATACTATTATTAAAAATATATCGATTCAATCTTCGTTAAACATAAAAAATTATAGGATTCAATTGTATTTATATTAAGTTCCTAGAATTTTTCATACAGTAAGGGAGAAGAGATAGAAAATGTTTATTTACTGGTGATTTAAGATCCTAAGAATGTATACATTTATGTAGGTGTTATCTTTTATTATTTTTACAAAGTTGAAACAAAAGTTTCCTGAGATATTCACAGGCTCTTCCTGAGATAGTCAATACAGAATTCTTTGGAAGATATTCTTTCTGGAATATTCATAGGTAACTACCTTTGTTTGTTTAAGGGAATGGAATTTCCTCAAGTTGTAAATGAACTTTACAGTTGTTAATCTGACCCATATAAAAATCACGTGGGTGCTGTTTCAGAAGAATCTTAGACCTAGACCGGGTGCGGTGGCTCACACCTGTAATCCCAGCACTTTGGGAGGCTGAGGTGGGTGGATCACAAGGTCAGGAGTTCGAGACCAGCCTGGCCAAGATGTTGAAACACCGTCTCTACTAAAAATACAAAAATTAGCTGGGCGCGGTGGCATGCGCCTGTAATCCCAGCTACTCAGGAGGCTGAGGCAGGAGAATCGCTTGAACCTGGGAGGCGGCGGTTGCAGTGAGCCGAGTTTGTGCCATTGCACTCCAGCCTGGGTGACAGAGTGAGACTCTGTCTCAAAAAAAAAAAGAAGAATCTTAGACCATTTTTTTTTTGAGATAGAGTCTCACTCTGTTGCCAGGTGCCAGGCTGGAGTACAGTGACGTGAACTTGACTCACTGCAACCTCCGCCTCCTGGGTTGAAGCAATTCTGCCTCAGCCTCCTGAGTAGCTGGAACTACAGGCGCACGCCACCATGCCCAGCTAATTTTTGTATTTTAGTAGAGACGGGGTTTCACCATGTTGGCCAGGATGGTCTCAATCTCTTGACCTTGTTATCCACCCGCCTCAGCCTCCCAAAGTGCTGGGATTACAGGCATGAGCCACTGTGCCCGGCCAAGAACCTTAGACCTTTGTATCTAGTTTATTTCACCTTTTTATTGGAATATACTATACATCAGAAAGTGCATACACATATCTTGGCTCGGTGGCTCGGTGGCTCATGCCTGTAATCCCAGCACTTTGGAAGGCCAAGGCAGGCGGATCATCTGAAGTCAGGAGTTTGAGACCAGGCTGACAAACACAGAGAAACCCCATCTCTACTAAAAATACAAAATTAGCCGATCATGGTGGCACATGCCTGTAATCTCAGCTGCTTGGGAGGCTGAGGCCGGAGAATCACTTGAACCTGGGAGGTGGACGTTAGAGTGAGCTGAGCTCACGCTATTACACTGCAGCCTGGGCAACAAGAGTGAAATTCCATCTCAGAAAAAAAAAAAGGAAAAGAAAATACACACATATATCTTAAGTATATAGCTTGCAGGATTTTCACAAGTTGAACACACTGGTACAGCCAACTCCCAGATCAAGAAACAAGCCATAAACTGTCACCTCAGAAGCCCACTGCCTCATGTCCCCTGCCACTTAACCACCCCACTACTCCCCATTTGAATCTGGCTTCTCTCTATGTTCATGAGAACCGTCCATGTCATGTGTGTAGATTGCATGGTGTTCCACTGTGCGAAGGTGCCATGGTTCACCCATCCTGCTGTCGACAGGTGTTCGCAGAGTGCTGCTGTGATATTCTTGTACGTGTCTGATGGTGAACTCACGCAGGCATTCTTTGGAGTGGAGTTATTGTGCTGGAGAGGAGGCATATGTTCAGCCATAGTGGGTAGCTGTCAGTCAGCAGCAGGGGAGGGAGTCCGCTTCTCTTTGTCCTCACCGATAGTGTTCCCTGTTTCTCTTTATTTTTTATTTATTTATTTTTTTTAAAGATGGGGGTTTCACCATGTTGGTCAGGCTGGTCTTGAACTCCCGACCTCAGGTGATCTGCCCACCTTGGCCTCCAAAGTGCTTGGATTACAGGCATGAGCCACTACGCCTGGCCTTTTTTTTTCTTTATTTTATTTATTTGTTTATTTATTTTTTAGTGTTCCCTGTTTTGCTCCTTTTAATGTACTGCGTCCTGATGAAAATGTCATTGAGCACCTTGTGGTATGTTTACTGGCCGTTTGAATGTTGCCTTTTGTGAGATGTCCAATTCTGAATCTCTTTGTAATGCTTACCAGTTATACAAGTAAAATATAAAGGGTGACTCTGTCAGATCTGAACCCAAATCCAAGGCAAAGCTTGGTTGCCTGCATAGGCAAGTAGCCCCGGGGCTTAGACTCCGTCCTGTGCCTCACCCCTTCTGCCACCATCCAGGACCCCACTCTTTGGGGCAGGTACTGCTGGCAGCATTCAGCTCAGTGAGGGGCAGTTTGACCATATCGCATCAAGTGCCCCGTGCTCATCCTCTGGACCTAAAAACTCCATCCCTAGGAGTCTGTCTCTTCTCATCGTACAAGGGTGCAGACAGGCCAGCATGAGGGTGTTTATCAACGCAGCATTGTTTGAAGAGCAGAAGTTAGAATCTATTCAGTTGGGAGCCTGACTGCCTAAATACACTGTGGTCGCCATCCAGCAGAGCGTCATGCAACCATTAACTGCACTCACATGGGAAAATGCCTACAATGGCTTGTTGTTTAAAAAAAAACAATGTGAAGGCTGGTCACAGTGGCTCACGCCTGTAATCCCAACACTTTGGAAGGCCAAGGCGGGTGGATCATGTCAGGAGCTCGAGACCAGCCTAGCCAATATGGTGAAACCCCATCTCTACTAAAACTACAAAAATTGGCCAGGTGTGGTGGTGGGCACCTGTAGTTCCAGCTACTCAGGAGGCTGAGGTAGAAGAATCACTTGAACCCAGGAGTTGGAGGTTGCAGTGAGCCAAGACCACACCATTAAATTCCAGCCTGGGTAACAGAATAAGACTCCATCTCAAAA
>NW_016107569.1:305017-327903 GCF_001604975.1 Cebus imitator
AAAAAAAAAAAAAAAAAAAAAAAAAAAGTGAAAAAAATAGTTCTACTGTATGTGGAGTTATGAGAAATTTTTACCTTCTACATTATATGTTTTTACAATGCTTGGATTTTTATAATGAGATTGAAAATTTTTTTTAAAGATAGGCTTAATATTTCCATTAGCAGTGTCATAAATATCCAGCAGACTTCGTGAACAATTGGGGAGTAGGAACGGATGTTCATGGCAAAAGACCCTTTGGAATTGCAAAACTTCAAATATTGTTTTGCCTCTGTTTTAACAGGAATAGTTCTGTATTAAGTAAGACCGAGGATCTTTTTAATGTGAAAGTCGTTAGAAAAATATAACTCCAGGTTGCTTTTGGCTTGACTAGACTGGGGTTATTTTTAGCTTTTGCCTTTTTAAGTGTTGGCAGAGACCTGGTGAGGTTATCACATGACAGTAGTAGCTGCCATTTATTAAGTATTTGCTGTATAGCAGGTCCTTGGCTACACGCTTTACGCACCGGTCGTGTTTAATCCCCATCAACCTGGGGAAGGAGCTGGGTCTGTGGCTGTGCCTTTTCTCTAGGTGAGGAACCGAAGGCTCAGGTGAAAAGCTTGCCCAGGTTAGTGGCTGGGCTCAAGTTAAAACAAAGACACACAGGCCTGGCGTGATGGCTCACGCCTGTAGTCTCAGCACTTTGGGAGGCTAAGGCAGGAGGATCAATTGAGCCCACGAGTTCAAGACCAACCTAGGCAACATGGCCAAACCCTGTCTCTACCAAAAATATAAAAATTAGCCAGTCTCATAACCTGATCTCAAGATAAAATAAATAGATTTAAAACAAAACAAAAACACCAAAAAACACAGACTTCAACTGTGCTGCCTGCCATGCCCACAGCCCTCTGTCTCCATCTTTATATTGCAGTCCACAAAATCCTAGACAAGTGAACTTTTAAAAAATCTGAAATCCTCATCTTTAGGAAAGCCCTTCCTAATGTCCCCAATCACACCACCACTCCATTTGTTCTTCTTATGCGTTTGGAAAATGGAGACGGTGGGTTAAGTAAGTGATCTCTAAATCCTTCCCATTGCTCTACTTCTGAGCCCAGTATAACACAGGGAATGAGAAATCAGCAGCCACAGCGTTTCTCAAAGTTGTCCCCCTTGCTCTTGATGTTGTGATCCCGTGTGTGGTTGATGTTTAGAGACCCACCCCCATCCCTGGTGAGAGATTAAGCTGAGACAGAAACCACTGCTAAGTTGGGATCCCAGCTGCTGCTACAAGTGACACAGAAAGAAGGCCAGGTGATAGCCACATTTGTCAGCAACAGGCAGAGACCATCGTTCAGCCTGGCCGAGGGGCAAGTTAAAAATCTAAGAATGAAATGTTGGCACTTGGCAGACCACTTTGGAAGAAATTGGGTTGGCTTTGGTGTATTTTTGTTCTGTTTGGTTTTCTGTTGAGACATGATTCTGTGAGCAGGCTACATCCTCTCCTCCAGCCCATCCTCTTTCTCTCGGTAGAGAAGGACATCCATCTGACAGCCAGATCTGCAGCCTGCGATGGTTGCCCAAGAAACTGGCCCCTGTTGGTAACATCACAGTCGTTTATACAGAAATTGTGAGTTCATGTAAGTCACCCTTCCTCTGGAAGAAATGACTAGCAGATTAGTCATTGGGAGTCTCTGACCTTGGGGTAAGTGCCACATAGAGCAAGAGTCTGAGGGCTCATGTTCCTAAGTTCAGGTGAACTGGAAGTTGCTCTCACAGATTGAATAGATCACAATAAAATACACCAGCTTATGGCATTTCCAGGTGAAGCAGGACTTTTGTGTCCTTGCTTAGACATGGCCATATGGGAAAGTGTAAGTGTCTGGCAGCCCCAGGTGCTGGGAGGAATATGGAGTAATTTGGACTCTCCTAACTTTGCTAGTGGGACTAGAAAGTGGGAGAGCCACTTGGGAGAATCGTTTTGTAATATCTGTAAGAATAAATGTGGCATATGCCCTACATTTCAGCAATTCTGCTCTTAGAGGACTCTTGGCATGTGTTCCAGGAGACATATATGAGACACGTATGAGCAGCATTGTTTATGAAAGCAAAAATGCTGGAAGCAACCCACTGTCCACTGACAGGAGAGCAGATAAATAAAGTTGGGATTATGAAATCTACAGAATTTCTCAGTATTGAAAACGAAAGCACTGCCTGCTATTGAGTAGAAAAAGCAAGAGCGTGAGAATCTTTACAATATGCCATCACTTATGTAAAGTTCACAAACTTAGGAATTACAGTGTAAATGTCAATATAAACTATCCTGAAAAGTAAGGGATGGTGAGTCCAAAAGTCAGAGTCGGGCTGCCCATAGGGAAGCGATGTGGCTGCAGAGGAGCACATGGTGGCACCAGTGGAATCCAGCTGCTTCTCGAGTGGCACTATGTGCCAGTATGCCAGTCATCAGCTCCGGGGACTGTTTAAATTACACAGTTAACTCACAGTTTGGTGCCTCAGCCACAGCAGCCACAATCAGGCCTCAGTAGCCACCAGTGTGTTTTGTTAAACAGTGCAGGTACCAGCCACCTCCATTGCTGCAGAAAGTTCTGTTTGATAGGCCAGATGGTGGATGCATGGATTTTATTCATTCTCTATAACTTGTATATGTATTTGCATGAAATTGTTACATGTTTTGTTTTAATTTCAGTTCTAGAGAATTACTAAAAAGGCGCATATCTGCAGTGTAACTCCCTAAGTGTGAAAAGCAGGAGAATAGCAAGAGAGTGGTCGGTGACACTGCCTGAGACGCTGGGGTCACGTGGGAGCACTCCCTTCGAATCCCCCTCCACCCGAGATGGTTGGGGCAGGGAGACTGCGTCTATCTGTCTGTGTGTCTCGAGCCGTTGTTAAGATTGCCCTAACAGCAGTGTTCATGTGAGGTCACCTGTTGTTTCCTACCACCCTGCTATCACAAGGCACTAAAGAACCTCCTCAACACTCAGAGGCATAGTGTGAATGACCTTGAAAATCACCTGAAGCCTGTGCTGCTAACCCAAGGTTTCAAGAAGAAGGTGACAAACACTGTTCTAGTTAGTGCTGTCCTTGATTTCCATCGCTGAGAAGGTTGGTTGTCATTTGAAAGAATGTCTTCTCTCTCTCTGATTTATGGCTTCTTGTGCTAGACCTGGCTGTTGTGAGGCTGACACCCTGAGGAGGGAGATTTATTGGTAGGTGCTGACGTGGTTTCCCAGCTGTGCCCAAGGCAGACTAGAATTGTGAGTGCAGTAATAAACCTGAGTTCCCTCAACAACCCATAGGCAGAGGTGCCCTTAATTGGTCCCTGCCCTTGCATGAACTTGAAAGGGTTGTTTGGTGATCGACCTCCAAACCTCAGTTGTCTACCCTAGTTCCACCCTGATCGTGATGGTGCAGTTGTGAATCTTGCCAGCTTCTCAGCCCCATGCTTGCCCAGACAGCATCTCAGGTCAGCAGACAGTGGAGAAAGCGGAAGTTGGCTCACCCAGCCTGAAGATCTTTGACCACCAGAGAACCCGTGCATCCTGCCCAAACTTCCCCATTTGTGTCTGCTTTCCCTGCTTTTGGGCTTACTTACCAGCGTAGAAGTTGCATGGATTAGAAAATTGCTCTGACAGCCCATCTGACTTGGGAACCTGCCTGGTGAGGGAAGAGGACACTGTGGGGCCGTTATCAGAAGACATGGGGTGGAGACAGCAGTAGGATCCATATGCAAGGAGGCAAGTTAAACCAAAGAGGGAAATAGAGTAATAGGCTAAAGACCAGATGGAGACTTCTGGTTCAGTGCCAAATGAAGAGAAGAGTGGGCATTTATAAGGTCCTCATTTACTCAGGATAGTGAGTTAAATATTCAATGCTGCAGAATAACTGGATGAAGTTCTGGAAGCAGTTGGGAAATAAGAATTAGAAATTGATGAACCTTGCTTTGCCCCCAAGCTCCTTGTGTTGAGCAGGTGCCATGTGCCAGGCATTTTGTGAAATACCTTACTGCATTATCCATAGTCAGTATCTCATTTAATCTCTATCACATCAACCATCTCAAGAAGGATAATGTTATCTCACCCATTTTCCAGACAAAGGAAAGATTTAGAGAGATGATGTCTAAATATTTTAATGCAAGCGTTCTGACTCCAGTGCACACACCTCTTTAAAAAACTTTTTTTGAAAGATGGGTTCTTGCTACGTTCCCTAGGCTAGTATCTAGTGGCTGTTCATAGGCACGATGATAGCACACTACAGTCCTGAAATCCTGGTCTCAAGCAGTCCTCCTGCCTCAGCCTCCCAAGTAGCTGGGACTACAGGCATATACCACCAAGCCTGGCTACCACTGCACACACTCTTAAGCACCACATGAAGGATTAGACTGTTCACATAAGTGTTGAAGTATAAAGAAGGAAGTATAAACTGTAAATGGGACCCACCTTGCTTGGGTAGGGAGAGGAGAGCTGGAGAAGTCATGCCGTCCCAGTTTACCTGAATGCCAGGGACGACTGCTGGCACAGGAGGGCTGCTGTTGAGAGCCTCCTGACCCTGTTGAGCTGTTCCAGGTGAGCTAGCCAGGTGCAGCAGCTTCCTGTTGATTTGTGGCTTCACTTGGGGACTAAGACAGGCTTTTTGCAGCTCTGCCCAGCACACAGCTGTGAAGCTGTTTGGTTTGACCACATGTGAATGCGGGTCAGGCCCTGGCTTTCTCTCTGGTACAGAATGCAGTGGGTGCCTAGGTAATTTGGAAAGGGTAGATAGTTTATCTGATCCTGCCTGGCCACCTGGAAGGTCTTTAACAAAGGAATCGTACTTTGGCCTTGTTAAGTCACGTGCAATAATAGTAGACACAGTGAGAGCCCTGTAGTACGAGGTGCTATGCTATTTATTCTGAGGGTTGTTTTGGTTTGTTTTGTTTCATTTTTTTCTACTAAACGGCTGAAAAAAAACTTGACAGAGGGAGTGCTTTTTATTTTTTAAACTCCAGGTATTTATTTTTCCATTGCGTAGGACAGTGTTTTGTTCCTTAATTTTCTGCCAATTTCAAGTATTTTCTGCTGTTACTAAAAGAAGCCGTCTTCTTCCTGGGATATTTTTGTTGTTGGTTGATTTGTTCATTTGTTGAATATGTGTTTACTGATTATCTTCTATGGGCCAGCTACCATGTCAGCACTGGGAAAACAGACGTGAATAAGAGAGGTACAGTCCTCAGGGAACTTGCCCAACGCCCCCCCTCCCACTACCTTTTTTTTTGAGACAGGGTCTCACTCTGTTGCCCAGGCTGGATTGCACTGCTCACTGTAGCCTCTAACTCCTGGGCTCAAGCAGTCCTCCCACCTTTTTGTCATTATTTGAGACAAATAAAAACAAAAAAGTCCTTTCAGTGGTGTTATAAAAGAGGGCATTGTTATTACAGGAGATGACAGCTTCTTGTATGTTACTGCCCTGAAGACTTTCCAGTGGGACAGATGGGGAGGTGGAGGACGGTGATACTGATGATCCTGCCCCTGCAGACCTGGGCTGATTAACGTCTTCTGTCTTCGTCTTTAATGAAAAGCTTTAAAAGTAAAAAAATAATTTTTAAAATAGAAAAAAGCTTAAAGAATAAGGACATAAAGAAAAAACATTTTTGCCAACCTGGACAATGTAATGAAACCTTATTGCTACAGAAAGTTTAAAAATGAGCCAGGCATTGTGGTGCTTGCATATAGTCCTAGCTGCTCGAGAGGCTGAGGCAGGAAGATGCCTGACCCCAGGAATTCAAGGCTACAGTGAGCTGTGATCACCCACTGCACTCTAGTCTTAGCAGTAGAGTGACACCCTCTCTCAAAAAAAGAAATGAAAAATATTTTATACAGCTGTAGTATGTGTGTCTATTTTAAGCTATTACAAAAGAATAAAAATGTTTTTAAAAAATTAAAAGTTTATAAAGTAAAAAAGTTACGGTAAACTAAGGTTAACTTAGTAATAAAGAAAATTTTAAAAATCCATTGAGTATAGGTTAAATGTACCATAGTTATGAAGTTTACCTTGGCGTAGAGTTGTGTCAGACCTTCACATTCACTCGCTGATACGCTCAGAGCAGCTTCTAGACCTGCAGCCTCCGTTCATGATAGTGCCCTTCACAGGCAGAATTTTTATCTTTTATACCGTATTTTTACTGTACTTTTTCTACATTTTGGTATGGTTGGATACACAAATACTTACCATTGTAGTACAATTGTCTGCAGTACTCAGTACAGTGCCATGCTGTACAGGTGTGTAGCCCAGGAGTAGTGGGCTATACCATATAGCCTAGGTGTGTAGTAGGCTATCCCATCTAGGTTCATTTGAGTCTCTGTGACGTTTGTACAACCAAGTCGCCTAATGATGCATTTCTTAGAGCTTATTCCTGTCCTTGAGCAATGCATGACTGTGTTTTCTTGCATCCTGTGGATTTGTTCACTTTTTTAGTAGTAGTATTTGCAGTTCAAAAGTTGTTAATTTTGATAAAGTTCAACTTTCTATTTTTTATTTTGTCACTTGTGCTTTTGGTTTTGTATCTAAGAAAACATAGTCAAATTCAAGGTCACAAAACTCCTGTTTTTTTTCAGCGAGGTTTACAGTTTTAACTCTTCCTAGGTCTGATCCAGTTCGATGTCAAATAGGAGTGGTGAGAACAGATGTCCTAGTCTTAATTCCTGATCTTTGGGGCAAGTCATTCAGTCTTTTACCACGGCCCAGAGGGTTTTAAACACCTTACTTCTAGTTCAGTCACCGTGGCCAACTCTGGAGCCTTGCACATGTCACTTGTTGCAGTTTCTAAATTAAAGAATGAAGAGGTTGATCCAAAAGGGCCTTCCTCACAGGTTGCGGTGAGCCACGATTGCGCCATTGCACTCCAGCCTGGGCAATAAGAGCAAAACTCCATCTCAAAAAAAAAGGGGGGGAGGGGGTGTTTCCTTTCCAGTTCTCACATCCTGCACAACTATGATTTGACTGGGTGTTCTTTCTTCTTAGCCAGCCCCCTTGGGTGTTGGTTAGATCATCACGCAAACTCTTTAAGGACACGGGAATATTTGCAAGTTTTCTTTCCATATTTATTTGGACTGCCTTTGATTTCCACAATTCTCAGCAACCCAACCTTGCTGAAAATTGCAAAACTTGATGCATATAAGCAGAAATGTTTTGTAATGGATCCATATGTCCCTTCCTTTGAAACTCTGAACAGCCAAGAAAAAAAATGGGTTTGGGGACATTGCTCATTTCCACAAATGGTCAATGGGCCCTGCGCGGTGGCTCACACCTGTAATCCAGCACTTTTTAGGAGGCAGAGGTGGGCAGATGACGAGATCAGGTGATCAAGATCATCCTGACCAACATGGTGAAACCCTGTCTCTACTAAAAGTACAAAAATTAGCTGGGCGTGGTGGCACGTGCCTGTAGTCCCAGCTACTCAGGAGGCTGAGGCAGGAGAATCACTTGAACCCGAGAGGCGGAGATTGCAGCGAGCTGAGATCACACCACTGCCCTCCAGCCTGGTGACAGAGTGAGACTCCATCAAAAAAAAAAAAAAAAAAGGTCCACGAACCGTAGCTTCTTCCCACTCCTGTCTAACAGTCAGTACCCTCTTTGTTTTCAGACTCTCAGCGTTCTCATCTCTCTTCCTTCACCATGAAGCTGATGGACAAATTCCACTCACCCAAAATCAAGAGAACACCATCGAAGAAGGGAAAACCAGCTGAGGTGTCCGTTAAGATTCCAGAGAAGCCTGTGAACAAAGTAAGCTGACTCTCACTAGGTGTTCTCCTGGCCTCACCTGCTTCGAGCGGTGTGAGTGTGTGTGATTTGTATGTTCCCTCCCTGGGGATTCAGCTTTCAGTGCATCATACCTACTTTGTAGTGTTCCATGGGCAGGACCTTTGGTGTCCTTATAAAATAAGAACCATTAGGATGGTGAGTGCTTGCCATGTTAGTCAGCCAAGCTCAGTTGGCTAGGACAGTTCTCCTTTTCCAGCTGTGTCATCCTCTGGGCATTTAAAACAGCTCAGCACATCATGTTCACACCCCAGGCTGCTGCTTCCCTGCCCTGCAGTTCCCTGTGTTGCCTTGGTGCACACTCAAACACAGGGAACTTTGTGATGTCCAGAACATCCATCATTCAGCTTTAGGGCCTGTGTTCTGAAATGTGCAAACCCCTTGAGACCTAGCCAAAGATGTCCTCAAGAGTTAGTGGCCTCAGCAGGGCCAGTCGAGCCAGATAATGTTGAAACAGCTATTGATTTTCATCAACCCCTCCCTTCAGCCTCAAACAGCCATTTCAAGCTCTGTAGGAATCCAGGTTTCCTCTCTTCCAGGAGGCAACAGACAGATTTCTACCAGAGGGCTACCCTCTCCCCTTGGATCTGGAGCAGCAGGCAGTAGAATTTATGTCCACCAGTGCTGTGGCTTCCAGGTCTCAAAGGCAGAAGGTCAGTGTAACATTAAGAACAATTGGGTTTGCCTTGCCTTCTACTGCAGAATCCTGGTCCATGGTTTTGGGGATGGAAAAAAAATCTATTGCACTATTATTATGTTCAACTGGGTGGTGACCGTGGGCTGTTGTTCAGGAAAGAATCCAAGGGACCTTGGATAAAAGTGAGAGTTTATGCAAGGTCCCATGATCTTTGGAGGGAGCTTTGTGGCAAAAGCTCAGGGATTCTTTCTGGGGTTGGTTTGGGTGTGCTGCTTGGGTCCAACGGGTTCCGGGCGATGTGGGCGAGTCTCATCTCAGGACCAGCTGTTCCTTGAATTGCTAAGATGATCTGAATAGTTTAGAAGGGGAAAGGCTTCTGAAGCCTTAGAGTGCTTTCTTAGCCATCTTGCAAGGCTGCTGGAGTGCAGTGAGACCACATAACCAAGTGCCCTTCAGAGCCACGGACACCTGTGTCCCTAATATTTATGGAGCCTTTTCTTGACCCAGTGCTGAGTGCTTTACACGTGTCCTCTGACTTATCTTCATAGCAACCCTGATGTGTGAAATCTTATTTTGCCAAAAAAGAAACTGGATTTATAGAAATATTAAGGATTTATCCAAAGTCACACAGCAAAAAGGTGGTGAAGTCAAGATTTGAATGCAGGCTACCCAGTGTCAGAGTCTGAATTCTCGAGATGCTACATTTCCTCCTTATGAAAGACAGAATTTTTATCTCACAAATTTAATTATTAATCCCAACTCATTACGTAAAAATAAAACTAGGCCAGGTGCAGTGGTTCACACCTGTAATCCCAGCGCTTTGGGAGGCCAAGGCGGGTGGATCACCTGAGGTCAGGAGCTCGAGACCAGCCTGGCCAACATGACAAAACTCCATCTCTACTAAAAATACACACACACACACACACAAAATTACCCAGGCATGGTGGCAGACGCCTGTAGTCCCAGCTACTCAGGAGGCTGAGGCAGGAGAATCACTTGAACCCGGGAGGCGGAGGTTGCAGTGAGCCAAGATCACGCCACTGCCCTCCAGCCTGGATAACAGAGTGAGACTCCATCTCCAAAAAATTAATAAATAAAGCAAAAATAAACTTAGCAATGTAATAAAACAAACCTTGTAGACAGATATTCTGAATTCTTTAGTGATCATCTGAAGTATAATTTATATGTAGCAGAACTACCATCACAGCCATCAATTTGATGCAGCCTGTAAACGCTAGCCTGTTATTTAAATATATAATTCTTGAATTTTTCAATTCAACCATTTTTGGTTTTTATGTTGACCAGCATAATATCTTACAATTTTAGTAAAAGTGGAGGAAAATAAAGATCTTAAATCTAAAAGTCTTTTTTTCAAAAATAGCTTTTCCTGCCCCCTCTTTTAACAAAAGGTGGCTGACAAGCAAGAGGGGAATAGTCAGTGTTTGCCAGATTGATCAGAATTCCAGATTGAAGAAGGGTAATACAGTAGATCTGGTCTGTGCCACAGTTATTTTTTATTACAATCTGTTTAGTAACCTCTTACAGCTGAGTTGAGTATTAACTACACGGAGAGTGTAATTGTCATCCAACACTAGTCCAGGCAGTTTAGAGTAAAATGATTTACTAACGACTTTGTTCTGCTGGTGAACTCTGATATGAAACTGTTCAGCCGCTCAATTCTTGAGATTCCCTCCTCCCCTTTTGTTGTTATTGTTATTGTTGGTTTTTTGTGGGGTTTGTTGTTGTTGTTGTTGTTTATTTTGAGACAGAGTCTCACTCTGTCGCCCAGGCTAGAGTGCGGTGGTGCAATCTCAGCTCACTGCAACCTCCGCCTCCCAGGCTCAAGCGATTCTCCCGCCTCAGCCTCCCGAGTAGCTGGGACTACAGGCACCCACCACCACACCCAGCTAATTTTTGCATTTTTAGTAGAGACGGGGTTTTGCCATGTTGGACAGGCTGGTCTCGAATTCCTGATCTCAAGTGATCTGCCCGTCTCATCCTCTGAAAGTGCCGAGGTTACAGGCATGAGCCACCGCACCCAGCCGGGATTTTCTCTTTATTTATTTTTCGAAGAGGTCATGGAGAAAAATTCAGTGCTAATGTACCCCTTATTTAATGGGGTGCCTATAAACCCCAGGGGCCATTTGGCAATGTTTGGAGACATTTTTGGTTGTTGCCATAGGAAGGCAAAGCAGATGTCATTGGCTGCTAGTGGGTCGGGGTTGGGAGGCTGCTAAACATCCTGCAATACACAGGACAGCTCCCCCACAACAAAGAACTCTCTGCCCCAAAATGTCAGTAGTGCCAAGGCTGAGAAACCTATTCTGTAGCAAGGAGCTGTAGGTGTGATCTTCACCCAAGGAGGAATGTTATCCCCTTTTTGCTCATTGCCCATTAGGAATGGTTGGATGACTCTGCTCTGTCCCAAGCCACCTGCATGGGACAAGTAAATGCAAACCTCTGGCTTCCTGGAGGCCCATGGACAGAACCAGAAGCATTGAGAAACCTGCCAGAGCATGTGAACTTAGAGGATTATGTCCAAGAAAACTTGCAGTGGGTCTGTCATCTGCTGCCCTCGTTTATTATTCGTTAGCTCGCTTACCACTTTGGAAGTGACCACATCCATTCTTATTTTACTTCAGGTCATATGCCTGGTTTTCCCTGTTCAAATATGAGGGAAATGGAAGTGCCAGGAGATGAAAGTACAGATTCAGATTCGCTACCACTTGCCGAGGGGTCCTCCTGGCCCCAGCCCTGTCCTGGGTGGTTTCACACATACTGTCTTACTTACTCCTCACCATAACTGTGTGGGGAAGCTTTTATTATTCCCACTGTGCAGACAGTGTTGGCCCTGGTGCACATTTTCTTAATCAAAATCTGTTTTCCTCACTGTCTTCTGTTGTCTTCCCAGACTGATTCCATATTAGCAGTCTCTTGCATCTTCTTAGTGAATTTAAAAGTTCAAAGTACATTGCGATGAACTTCTAAACTCTTTTGCAACCTTTTAACAAATCTAGCAGTGAGCTGCAGTGTTAAAGTGGTAGAGAAAATTTCGCCACATACTGGGAGTCCAAAGGTATAATTACAATTAGCAGTGAGCAGGGGGCCCTGGGACGTGTCAGTGCCCCATCTCTGAGGGCATTTGGACAGAGGTTGGATCCAAGGGCTCACTCAAAGCCTTTCCCTTTCAGCTCTTCAGATCTGAGGATGAAATAGAAGCAGGGAGATGCTGCCGGACAGCCTGGTGGCAGCTAGTGATTTGGAGTTCTCTTCTTACTAGGCCTCACTGTTCTGGTCTAATGGAGAGGAATAATGTTGCATTGCCTTTTTTTTTTTAAATACTGCAATTATAGTTTTTTATTATACTGATTGTGACTTGCCCTCCTGCTCACTCCCCGGCTTAACCCAAATTTTCATGGTACACTGTCCTATAGCATGGAAATGAAGCTTGCATTACTGTGGAGAAGGGTGGCACCAGGGCTGCAGATGGGACAAGGAGTAACAGGGCAAGTTGGGATGTCCCAGACACTGCTCAGCTGTGGGGAGAGAAGTATCTGGAGAGGAGGACCAGTTTTCCTCACCCTCTCCCCCGTCTTCTGTGGCAGCACATGGCTGTGGAGCCACAGCCTGGGCATCAGAATGAGCATGGCCCACGGGGCGGAAAAGGCAATGGGGGTTTTCTGTCCACCTCTGCCATCTGGGTCTTATTTTACTCGTATGTTAAATGAGATCTTTAGACCAGGGGATCTCAAGTAAACTTTTTTATTTCAGCACATTTCTGATCTGGTCTTTCTTTCTTCTCTCCATCTCTCCAGGCTCTGGACTCAGATAAACCAAGTTCAAATTCCATTTCTGTCCCTACCGCTGTGTGGCCTTGGGCAAGTTGCTTAACCTCCCCCGCATCCCGCCAAGTCTCAGTTTCCCCACCTGTGAAATAATAGTATCCACTTAACAGGATGGTTGTAACCTTTAAACAAAACAGCCTACATAAAATACCTAGCACAGTGGGTGCCTTGATGTCCCCAGTGAGTGACAGCTGTGATCTGGCTTTTCTCCACTTTCAGATGTTTCCATCCTAGGTCCTCTTTCTTTGTTTTTTGTTATTGGCAGGTATATGGTCTCCGGTGTTGTTCTAGTGCCTGTTAAATGTTGTGAACTACCCCATATGCATTCTCACTCAGTCCTCCCAGTTATACCTCTTTAGTTACACAGGGAAGATGTTATTCTCCCCATTTTGTGGGTGACAAGCCCAAAGCCCAAGAGTTTGCCTTGTATCTAAGCCATCCCGAGACACAGACAACCTCATTTAGTTTCCAGGCTTGTGTGGACCAATGATGGCAACCCATCCCCCACAGCAGGATGGATGCACAGGTGATGAACACACCTGCCCTCAGGTTATGCAACGAGACAGTTTCAGCAAAGCCAAATATGGAGTCCCCACTCTGAACCAGTGCTGAGTGTGGGTGTGTGGCTGTGAACTCTGACTGCTTATTGCATTCACAAGGAGCCTGGTTTGACAGCTGAAGGGCTGGAAAATGCACAACACCCAGAGGCCATTAATTCTGGGAGTGGAATCTCAGTTAATGAAGGCAGGCTGGCCGTGCTACATTGTTGGCTCCTTTAGGAGGAGCCCAGGGCAGCCTGACTCTTAAATGGCTGATGTGATCTCTCTGCAATGACAGAAAAACTCTCTGCTCTAAAGTGCCTTGCTGCTTTCAAGTGCCTCCCATCTTCAGATTAGCCACTTTCTCCCCAGCAAACCTGATGACACATTTTCTTCAAATGTTTCCTGTTCCTCACCAAATTTCATCATTGCTGGCCTCCAACACTTTCTGATGTGCTAAGGCGGCAGTGTTACTGCCATAGCCTCTTCTTGCCTGGCTAACCGTGGCTTTAGGCACATCTGATCTACATCTGATCTGCTGGCACCATGAACTCCTTCATACTCAGGTTCCTCCCTGCCCCAGGCAGGGGACATGAAGCAGAGAGCTCTTGTCCATGAGGTGGAGAAGAAAGCACCCAGCCTCTTGGAAACAGACGTAAACAAATCTGTCAGGTAGTGAAAAGAGAAATAAAGCCAGGGTGCAGGACCCAGGGATAGGGGTAAGGAAGGGGCACTTCCCCCAGCACCGGAGAATTGTATCTTCTGGTGTGTAGGACGCCTTCTGGAAAAGACCCGATGAAAGAAATGACTGGATCTTTTGCACATTGTCTGACTAAAATAGCTACTTACTTGGTGTTACCATCCATTTATGTATTTTTCTTTTGATGCTCCCATGAAATAAAAGCCTCCACTGTTGAACTTTTTTTTTTTTTTTTGAGACAGAGTTTCGCTCTTTGTTACCCAGGCTGGAGTGCAATGGCACGATCTCGGCTCACCGCAACTTCCGCCTCCTGGGTTCAGGCAATTCTCCTGCCTCAGCCTCCTGAGTAGCTGGGATTACAGGCACGCGCCACCATGCCCAGCTGATTTTTTTGTATTTTTAGTAGAGACGGGGTTTCACCGTGTTGACCAGGATGGCCTCGATCTCTTGACTTCGTGATCCACCCGCCTCGGCCTCCCAAAGTGCTGGGATTACAGGCTTGAGCCACGTGCCCGCACTGTTGAACTTTTTTATATTTAAAGTGATATTCTGCACTTTTAAAACTTTATTTTTTTTAATTGAGACGGGGTCTCAGTATCTTGCCCAGGCTGGCCTTGACTCCTGGCCTTGACTCCAATGATCCACCCACCTTGGCCTCCCAAAGTGCTGGAATTATAGG
Source organism: Cebus imitator (assembly GCF_001604975.1). Taxonomy (NCBI): domain Eukaryota; kingdom Metazoa; phylum Chordata; class Mammalia; order Primates; family Cebidae; genus Cebus; species Cebus imitator. The sequence goes on from NW_016107569.1 coordinate 319,206, forward strand.
TGTGAGCCACCGCATCTGGCCAACCTGCACTATTTTGGAAGAAAAGAGCTAGTGTTCAGAACCACAAGCACTTTTTATTAATTTCTACCATTTGTTTGTATATGCATATTGTTTAAATCACTTTTTTCTAGAAATGATCTTCCTGCCCTCAGTTGTTTCTGTTTACATCCTCTGGACCTCTGAGAGCCTGCAGGTGGCTATTTGCCTCATACACACCCCTCCTAATTTGCCCTGGACATGTAATCGACTGCTTGAGTACATTGTCCATTTGGGGTTTTATCCATTCCGTACACTATTCTTTTTTTTTAAAGGACAGCCTCCCAAACCAGAACAGTTCAGAGACTCCATTTCTGTAGATTACTCTGAGCCTCCTCCTCCTCCTGCCAGCCAGCAGAGACCAGGATCACTGACATCAGGGCAAGTCAAGGGGAAATTGGAGAGAAGAACAAAAGGGGTGTATAGACCCACCAACTGGATCCAGCGCCTCCCGTAGTCAGGGAGAAAAGCCTGGAGCTGTGGCTTCAACACTGGAAAGTGCAGGGCTCTGTATTTTCTTTCTCTCAGGTGGGCTTCTCTCAGGAGCAGAGGGCCCATGAGTGCTGTTAGCACCCGCTGCATGAGTAGTGACTGAATCTTGAGAATCACTGTCATCTGCTCTGGCTTTTCCCCCTTTTCTCCCCGAATTTCCTGCCTCTTCTAGCCCTGGGAGCTTCCAGGCCCTTTGTGAGTAGCATATCATTTCCTTGAGTGGGGGCTTCACGGGGACAATCTGGGAACCTAGTGAGGAGTCCTGAGGGAATGGGTTTCGGCCCCTCCTGCCCTGGACGAGTCTTATACAGTCCCTCAAATCTTCAAAACAAAAGCCTGGAGTTTCTGGATGTGATTTACAGGACCCAGATGGACCATGGGTCTTGACTGCTGCTTCTCCAAGTCATCAGCAAATTCGTCTTCATTCTACTTAACGGGGTTAGTGGTGGTATGTCAGTGTGGCTGATGAGGATAGACAGGAGAAGTGGTTTCTAAGACCTCAAGGTCCGGGAAGGGAATTGAGAAATTTCTGAATGACCTTTCTTGGTCCAAGCCCCCTTCTTCCTTCAGCTCTAGCCTGTCTCCTGATTACAGTCCTTAGAAAAATGATCTGGCTTGGTTTCTATAGCAAGAGCCTTTCTATTCCTCTCTAGCTCAGGCTGGTTTAAAGAAAACGTTCCTTTATTTTTTCAGAACGGCTCCCTTTCATCTCTCTCCTCCTCCTTGTGCTTGACGTCTCCTTTCAGAACCTGAGCTGGCTGGAGGAGAAAGAGAAGGAAGTTGTCAGTGCCCTGCGCTACTTTAAGACCATTGTGGACAAAATGGCAATTGATAAGAAGGTACTGGAGATGCTTCCAGGGTCGGCCAGCAAGGTGCTGGAGGCCATCTTACCCCTGGTGCAGAGCGACCCTCGAATTCAGCACAGGTGAGTGGCTCTGAAGTCCTTGGCTGTGTCAGAGCAATGGAAGCCTTAGAGGCATCTCGGTTCGGGGGCACTGAAAACTCAAGGTTTCTAGGAACAGTCAGGAAAAGGACTCCATTACGCCTCCTCCTTCCCCCGACCAATTTCCACACAGCTCTCCCTTGATGCCATCCCAAAATTGAGGTCACTGTTACTCCTGAAGCCCAGGACACATCTCTGCCATCCCTAGGGATGTGGCCACAGTGTAAGTTTGTGATCATTTCTTTGCTTTAGCTCATTGGCAGTAATCACACTGGTTTGGATACATTTCTCCCGATGCCCCTGAGTCACCTAACATGTCCACTGGATCCTATCAGTGTCCAGCTGCTTAGATGATTAGGTCAAGAGAGGTAGGTAGGGAAGTCTCTGTTAGAGCGTGGGCAGTGCAGCACGTAACTGTGTCAAGCCAGGACACCTCCAAAACACGGAGCCTGCATTCACTGGGTGTGGCAGACGCCTGTTTGGAATGAAACTCTTTGAGTTTCATTATCTATCAGCTGGAAGCTACTGTTTCCAGTCATCACCAGAGGCCCATCACCAGCAGGGCCTCCACCTGTATGAGCCTCTTCGCAGGCTTCACTGTCAGGGGCCGGATTACAGGCTGAAAAGTTAAGAGTTTTTTAGTACCGTAGACCTCCGGGATTACACAGCAGCCTGGAGGCCACACACTGAGGTGAGGAAGCACAAGCTGGAAGAGAGAGAAGGGACCCGACAGACCAGCGCCGTTATTGGTGTTATTGGGTCCAAGCTGGCCTTATCCAAACAGGCCTCCTGCAGGGAGCTTTAATTGGTGGGTTTAAAGCAATCAGGCACGAGTTCAAGAGGCGAGGACTGTGACTAAGAGGTGGTTACTTGAAGTTCTCAGGCGATTGGTCTGTTTAAAGGAGCAGTAGATAAACCAGGAGCCAGCCTGCTGGCGGGGAGAAAGACCTGTACGTTTCTGTCTCTGGCCACCAGCTAGAGCCAGTCGGGTGGGATGTAGTGTTAGAAACCTTGTTGAGGGTTCGTGAGCCCTACTTCTGGCATGAGAAAGCTAAACATATTTCAAAATAGATGCTGAGGCAACATAAAATTACAAGCACTCTCTACAGGGGACATGGAGCCAGCCTTTGCCCCAAGAAGCTTTTGTTGGGTAACGCTTTTATTACTGAAGTGCACTTTCCACTTAAAGGTTAGCTAGCAGCTTGTCCTGTGTTTATTGTTAAATACAAAAAGAAAAGCGGTACCAAATGTAATCTTAAATGAAAGCCTAGCAGGAGCTTTTTCTGAAGAGGCTAGCGCATTCTTTGTTTTTCTTCCATGGTACCTGTTCAGGATAAATGCTTCTCTGTCGCAATTCCCCAAGATAACTTAGTGTTCATTTAGCCCCATGAGGCTAAGCTTTTATGAACTGCTTTCAGAACTTGGCAGTGAAGTTCATAGTTTTCTTCTTCTGGGGGATAAAGCAAATAGTGTCTTTATTTATAAGAAACTCTCTGCCCTGGGGCTTCCACCCTGGAGTTTCAGCTGACCCGTGGAGATTGTGGCCTTCTAGCCAGAAGCTCGTTGGTGCTGGTTGGTGAGGGGGATGGAGCAGGGCGTGCCTGTCTTCACTGTGTCTTTCCCAGAGTCAGTCCAGCAACAGCTTGTAGAAGGGTTCAGTGCTGGGCTCCTGGGAGCGAATGTGCCTGACATCCTGCGGTGGTGAGATATGTAGGTGGCCTTGTAGAAAATGTTCTTGTGGACCTAGTTTCAGGTGGTGGTCTCTACCTTGGAAGAGTTGAAGCCTAGTTGAAACAAATCACCTCCCTCTTTTCTATGATAAAGCACTTATTTTATGGTACAGAGAGGAAGCTCTGTTGGAATTTGAGGAAGGGGGAGTTAACGGGTGTAGGAGTTGGTCTAATGAAACCTCCTGGATGAGTAGTTACTGGAGCCCGACCTGAGGGAAAGGCAGTAATTGGATTGGCAGTGGAGGCAGGAGAACAAGAGAAAGGAACTGAGGCCACTGGGCCTGGTGTGTCCCAGGGAGGGGAAGGCGGCCCTCGTGGGCAGAGGGTATACGTCCTAGAGCGTGGCCGAGACGGGGAACAGTGGGAAGAGGGGACTGATCACTTCACCCTGCACCCTCAGGCACTGAGCCTCTTTGGGAGAGTCCAGGATAGTGTCCCCTGGACCCTCACACCCAGAGTATGTTGCTGCTAGGAGTGTTGCTTCCCGGAGCCAGGGCTCTGCCTGCGGGTCACCTGCAAACCCTGGGTGAGAATTGGTCAAGTCACATGATAATGGCAGGGTATTTTTTTGTCTGTTGAGGGGTGGCTCTTAATTGACATTGAATGTCTATAACTATTTCCTAGAGGAGAAAATGGGAAGTGCTGGGGTGTGGCTGTAAGGATCTGTGAAATATGGTTTGTTTTCTGGTAGTCCTTTAATCCCATTGAAGGGATTTTCCTTCTTAAATTCTTCCAGGCTAGTGGTGGCAGTTTTTTTTTTTTTTTTTTTTTTTTTTTTTTTGGGGGGGTTTTTTTTTTTTTTTTTTTTTTTTTTTTTTGGGACGGAGTTTCACTCCTGTTACCCAGGCTAGAGTGCAATGGCGCGATCTCGGCTCACCGCAACCTCCACCTCTTGGGTTCAGGCAATTCTCCTGCCTCAGCTTCCTGAGTAGCTGGGATTACAGGCACGCGCCACCATGCCCAGCTAATTTTTTGTAGTTTTAGTAGAGACGGGGTTTCACCGTGTTGACCAGGATGGTCTCGATCTCTTGACCTCGTGATTCACCCGCCTCGGCCTCCCAAAGTGCTGGGATTACAGGCTTGAGCCACCACGCCTGGCCGTGGTGGTAGTTTTTTGATCTCCTGCAGTGATTGGAAAGACTTCCTCAGATGCTCGTTTTAAATGCTTTGCATTCTCTCTTTCCTCCCTAAGTGCAGTTTGTGAGCTGGAAGATCCTTTCCTGTTTCTTAGGCGGTGCGCGTCCTCGCAAGCAGGCCCTTTGCTGCCCTAACCTGGGTTCCTGGGACAGTGATAAGCTGACCTCAAACAAGCAGCTGGCTCTTAGCTTGAGCTGTGAATGGAGGATTCTCCTGGGTGAGGCACCACCCGAAGGCCCATGTGAGAGCAAGAGTCACAGTCTTCACACACCGGGGGCTTTGCTCCGTTGTGGAAACAAGCCAGCAGCTGCGCCCCAGGTGGCATTTTTATAGTCCTCAACCCTCCTTCTTTCTTTTCTTAGCCCCTTGACACAGAAATATTCTACTTCTAAGCTAATGACGGGAAGGCTGGACATAATTCCAGCACCTTCAGGGAAACATTAGCATCCAGTGCAAGTAGGAAGGAAGTAGTGAATGAAAGTGTTTCCCCACTCTCACCCCGCTGTTGCCAGCCCTGTAACAGTGAGATGCTTTCTTCAGTGGAATCCTCCAACAGCACATCAGGGGAAGGCAGCAGGCTGCTTTCAAGAGGCCTCACCTGGCCTTGCGGGAAGCAGAGCGAGGTCCAGCTGTAGAAGCACATTCCTCTGCAGGTTGAGGTCAGCCCTGGTCCAACCCCAGGAGAGACTGCAGGCTTTGTTTTCCCCCTCCATCCTCTTTCCTAAGAGAAAAGTTCCAACAACAAATGCTTTTCACCCGTATTGTCTCCTGAAACAGCCCAATCCTGGCTTTCCCAGGGCTCCTTTGGGAATGTTTGTTTGTTTCTGATGGGACTTGAGAAGTTTGCTTTCATTCCTGCCGACCCCTTTCTCCTGTTGGAACATGCAGAGGGAACGCCTGGCTAAATGGAAACTTTAGATCCCTTGCAAAAATTGTTTCCTCCTTGCCTGATTCTGAAGAGCTTCTCATTAAAGCAGTTTGGTTCATGTTTTTGTTTTCAATGGCTTTGTTTTTAGAACCTGTTTTAATCATGCCGTACAATAGTATATAGTTTCCTCAAAGTTACATCTTTGGCTCCTAAACGTCTGCATCATTTTGGGGTTTTTGGGGTTTTTTGGAGTAGAGTGCAGCACATAAATTTTCTATATTTTTATTCCTCACCTGCTACAATGCATAATGTTTGAAATGGAAAAATAATCCTTTCCATAATTCCTAGGGAAAATTATCTTTATTTATTTAAAAATATGTGGAAGATATAGAAATTCTCCATTTAGCTGCTACTGTGCAATGATTGAGGCACTCGGGGCTTCTGTTTGTGGGTGTTGGCATCACAGTGTAGCTGGTAGTGTGGTGCCACACACACGAACACACTCACCTGTGTTCCCACCCTCATGTCCCCACCTCTATTAGAGGCCCCCTTGCCCCTGATTTGCTATTCTCAAAATAGACTTTATTCATGTGCTCTTGACGTTTCATGGTTACAGTGTGGATGATGACAAAGCTGGGCTTGTGACGGAGGAATTCTAATAAACTGCAGACCTGTTTGAGCGCATGACTGTTAAAATTCCACAAACTGTTGGCTCCTTGTGGCACATCTGAAATAGATTTTATTCTAATTCTTAACAATAAGTATGCACTGCTTGGACCTAGTCTAGTGATTAGCAGCTAGAAGGAGGGAAGATGGGGCACTCCTTGAGAGATGTGAACAGAATCCTGTAGTAGGATGTGAAGCTTGAAAAAGCATCTTAACTATTTTTGTAGAATTTTTGTAATGTTATATTTGGGAAATGAAACAAATTTTGTAATGCAGACTAGAATATAAAGCTCCACAAAATCTTTGTTGGAGGTAAGGAAAAAGGCTCATGGGAGAAGTTTGCTTATTAAAAGGCGGTATGGATTTTGCAAAAAGAAAGATGGAAAAGCACACCCTAGCCACCGAGAAGCTGGTTCTGTGCTAAGCCATGGTCGTGCTTTAGATTTGTTTTCCATTCTTCTCTTCCCTGTAGCTCAGCCCTCTCTTCCTGCTATAGCCGAGTGTACCAAAGTCTGGCCAACCTCATTCGCTGGTCTGACCAAGTGATGCTGGAAGGTGTGAACTCAGAAGACAAGGAGATGGTGACGACTGTGAAGGGAGTCATCAAGGCTGTACTGGATGGAGTGAAGGTACCGCTGCGGGTTCCAGACAGTCCCAGTCAGGAGCTCAGAGCAGCCTGCCTTATGGTGCTTGTCACATAAGAGCTTGCTCCTAACCTTAAAACGTTAGAATATCTTTCGATGTCGCTGGTGTTGGTGCGCTCTATCCCATGACTACTTACTTCTCTCGGGCCGGGTGCAAATGGCTTTTATAGAAAAGCTGCCCAGAGCAGTCAGCCCTTACTGAGCATTGTATTAAATCTTCAGTGAGTCATCGTAGCATCGCGCTGGTGGGCGTGCTTGTCAGCTAGACAAAATGCAATGGAGATCGTTTTCACAATGACTTTAAGCAAAGCTCCCAGCATGTCAGCGCTACCTTTTCATGTTCTGGAAACTTCTAGGATTCTTGGTAGAAAAGCAGGAGTGAGATGAGTAAGAAATAGAACTTTCTGTATTTACTTGATATCCATGATGTGATCTGTGTATTTGCTATCCAGAGAAGTCAGAAATAGCGTAAGAACTTATGAATCACAGTTAAGATGGGAAGCAAAGGCAATAGAGGGTCTGGAATTGGGGTCGGGGGACAAATCCTAGAGAGAAAATAAGTCCTGGTGGATGAGGATCAAGACAGAATGTTGGACATGAAACAGATCAGGGCCTTTGGGTCAGGACCAGGGCTGTGGGCAGCAGGACAGTGGGCACCAGGACACTGCTGTTGTGTGTGGCCATATAATGTAATAGAAAGGGGGCTGGCCTCAGCCCCTGGCTAGATTTGAATCCCAAGTTTACCACTTGCTAATCTATGAACTTGAACAATTTACTCAACTGCTCTGCTCCTTAAGTAACTCATTCATAAAATAGGTATAATACTAGCATCGTGCATCACAGGGTTATAGGAAGGATTGAACTAGTCGATACACATAATGCTTCTAGAACAGCACCTAGCACATACGGAGCAGTCAGGCCTTAGCTGCTATTTACTATTAATTATGTGGTGCTAGATGCATCTTTGTAAACAGATCTCTTGGCTTGAAAAACCTGTGTCCCCCTCCTTTCTAGACCACTCAGTCCAAAATCATAGCTGAGATATTTACCCCAGGTTAAAAAAAAATTCCTTCCCTACTCAACCAGGCTAACAAATTCCTGAAAGCTGCCTCCTTGGCCTAACATTCCCCAGCCACTCTGGAGAGTAGAATAAGGACCCTCAAAGGGCTTAAATTACAGGGAGAAACTTAGAAAGCATTGCTCAGCATTGCAAATTGCTCCAGAATGAAATATGTGTTTGCTAGGGCGTCTGGGTGGCCCTCCACCCCCAGCAGCATTTAAGGGGAGGCTGACATGCCTGCTGGAGCCACGGAACTCATGTAAAGGGGACTTGCCTAGATGACATCAGTATTTTCCTCTCAATGCCACCATATTCTCTTTTTTTTCTTTGAGACGGAGTCTTGCCCTGTCACCCAAGGCTGGAGTACAGTGGCGCAATCTCGGCTCACTGCAACCTTTGCCTCCCGGGTTCAAGTGATTCTCCTGTCTCAGCCTCCCAAGATGCTGGGATTACAGGCACATACCACCACACCCGGCTAATTTTATATTTTTAATAGAGATGGGGTTTCACCATGTTGACCAGGCTGGTCTCAAACTCCTGACCTCAGATGATCTGCCTGCCTCTGCCTCTCAAAAGTGCTGGGATTACAGGCATAAGCCACCTCACCCAGCCTCTCCATGTTCCCTGCATTCCAGAAAGTTACTAGTATCTCTTTAGGGAAGCGAGACTCAAGGGCATAGCCCAGGGTGGCTGTGATGATCAGACCTGATGGCCCTTTCCAGAATTTGGAGGACAGGTACATGTCATCCTGTCTGGTCCTCAGTAGCACGTTGGCATCAGCAGGGCCGAGTGGGATGTGGCCTGGGGCTTTACCAGCAGCCCTGAGTCACTCTGGCTCACCCACTGCTGTTCCTGTCCAGGCTTCTGAAAATGCCATTATTGAAAATTGTTGGGCCAGGCACGGTGGCTCACGCCTGTAATCCCAGCACTTTGGGAGGCCGAGGCGGGTGGATCACGAGGTCAAGAGATTGAGACCATCCTGGTCAACATGGTGAAATTCCGTCTCTACTAAAAATACAAAATATTAGCTGGGCATGGTGGCGCATGCCTGTAATCCCAGCTACTCAGGAGGCTGAGGCAGGAGAATTGCCTGAACCCAGGAGGCGGAGGTTGCAGTGAGCC
>NW_016107569.1:327950-337008 GCF_001604975.1 Cebus imitator
AAAAAAAAAAAAAAAAAGAAAAGAAAATTGTTATTTTTCAGGTAAGATTGTTAAGGTTTCCTTCTATCAAATCGATTCTGATGAGATGTTCACAACAAGTTAGAGCAGACAAAAAAAAGGAGAGTGAGTTTCCACTCATAAAGCTTTGTGACAGTCCCAAGTACATTTCCTCTTTGGAGTCATTGCAGCACCACTTTATTTGTTGAAAGGCATGTCTGAAAGAAAAATTTCCTTGATTTTCAAAGTGACTGGGACAAAAAAAAGAGAGAGAAACCTTTAGATTATGAACCTGTCAACGTCAGAGTGAATAACTTTTCCACAATTGCTTTAAAAGTATTTTAGCTAGAACAGATTCTCTAGGTGAGAAGCTTTACAAATTCCGTTTTGCTTCATTTATTCAAGAAGCATTTAGTGAGAACCTTCTATGTGCCAGGCAGTGAGAGATAATTGGGAATATGAGCAGAGCTGGCACAGACCCTGCCCTATGGAGCTTACAGTCTAAGTGGGGAAGGACCATAAACACAGAAGCACACCATGTGGTACAGCACCACCAAGGGAGCTGGCACATGGTGCGATGAGAGTGTGCGACGACCTTCCTTTTTCAGGGTGGTCAGAGACGTTTCCCCAAGGAAGAGACAGGCCAGTGTTTGGAGGATGGATAGGGGCTGCCTGTGGCTGGAAGCTTTTCATGCTGGAGTCATTACAGGCAGCGAGAATGATTGAGACACTGTGATGTTGGTGTTTGTTGTTATTATCTGATAGTAATAACAGCTAACATTTATTGGGTGCTTCTTGTACGTTATCCGAACTTAATACTCATGACAACCCTCCATAGTAGACATGAATGGCTGCCCTTGCTCCTTTCATAGGTGTGGAGACTCAGAGACGCAGGCTCAGGTAGACCAGTAGTCAGTGCCAAGGGTGTGTGATTCCCACCCCTGCCTGCTGCCCCACTCCCAGCTCCTCCCTGAGCTGCCTCCCACAGGAGGACAGGATTCTCTGTGCTCCCACCTCCAAGCCAGCTGGCTTCCAGCCTTTCTCGCCATCTCCATCAGGCCTGAGACACCTTATAAGCCTATGCCCTGGTGGTGTGAGAGAGCCTCCCCTCAGCTGGAAGGGACTGGAACTGTGCAGAAGGGAATGTACTCATGAAGATGTCATCACCCCACTTGGAGGAGGGACGTTGGACGTTCCTTTACACTGACTCACCATTGTTTAAGTAACTCATTCAGTTGTTCAAGGGAGTCTTGTCTTTTTTTTGGCCGAATGATTGAAAACGTGTTATAAAACAGGATGACTTTGGTTTTGTCCCTGAATGAGTAGTAGCATTTATCATTTAAACCCCCACATAAATGCCACTTGTTCAAGCTGTATAACCTTGGACACGGTCCTTCCCTGAGTTTCAAGTAGGTTTTATAATATTTACCCTGATGATCCGAGGAAAGATTCAGTAAGATAAAGTATGTAAAGTACCTGGTAAGAACTAGGTGACCAGGAGGCCGTGGGGAAACAGTGTTACCTAGAGAAGTGTTCATTGCTGACGGCTCACAGTGACCAGATTTTGACAGTGATTATGGCTCTTTTCCAGGTAGTCTTATTACCTCAGGTAAAAGATTAGACCCCTGTCACCTCATCTGGCTCTGGGGCTGCTTTTCCACCAGGAGCCTGTAGTTCAGAGCTGATTGTGACTCTTGGAGGAAGGATGTCTGAGGAGTTTAAAGACTCTCACTTTTTTCTCTGAGAACCACACCCAGCCTAGCACCCATGCTGGGAGGCTGAGCCACTCGAGGTCAAAGAGATATCCCAATACGACCTTGTGAAATCAGTTCCCCACCTCTTCCCAACTTCACCAGTTAATTTGCTCTCTTACATGAGCACCAGAGCTGTATTTTAACTTGTCGATGGTCATTTAAGCCCTTCCTTCTCTATGTTCATTTTCCTTTTTTTGGAGACAGAGTCTCGTTCTTGTTGCCCAGGCTGGAGTACAATGGCTGATCTTGGCTCACCGCAAACTCCACCTCCAAGATTCAAGCAATTCTCCTGCCTCAGCCTCCCGAGTAGCTGGGATTACAGGCACATACCACCACACCTGGCTAATTTTTATATTTTTAGTTGGAGACAAGGTTTCACCATGTCGGCCAGGCTGGTCTCAAACTCCTGACCTCAAGTTATCCACCCTCCTAGGCCTCCCAAAGTGCTGGGATTATAGGTGTGAACCGCCGCGCCTGGCCTGTGATCATTTTCAATATGAATAAAATGAACATGGAAATAAAGTATTACATATTTGGAGAGATACTTTTCTAAATACCATTTTTGACTTTTGAAAACTGATTTTCAGTGAACCTGTCAGCAGTTTACAGTCACTGCTATAGACATATAGTCTAGAGTAGTCTCTTCCAGTTTTTTTTTTTTTCTTTTCTGAGACAGAGTCTCTATCACCCAGGCTAGACTGCAGCAATGGCACAACCTCTGCTCACTGTAGCCTCCACCTCCTGGATTCAAGTGATCCTCCCGCCTCAGCCTCCTGAGTAGCTGGGACCACATCCCACTATTTTTTTTTGTATTTTTTTGTAGAGGCAGGGGTTTGCCATGTTGCCCAGGCTGGTCTCAAATTTCTGGGCTCAAGTGATTCATTCACCTCAGCCTCCCAAAGTGCTAGGATTACAGGCACGAGCAGCCACATCTGGCCTTTTTCAGTCTTTTCTAACTTGGGCTTCAAGACAATTAAAAAGTCTGACATCCCTCTCAAAAAAAATTCTGCCTTCAGTAAGAGGTGTTGGGCTCATGCCAAGTTATAAATGGTCAACTTTCAATGAGATTAGGGTGTTAGCACAGTAGCCAGATATGTGCACATTTTAAGATTTCTCCTCTGTGATAGTTAAGGCAAGTTGAGACTAAAGACCTTCTGTTTAGGCAGGAAAATGGGTGGTAAATTTAAAAAGCAGCCCGCCCCTTTTATAAGCTTTACAAGCCTAGGCCTTGCGAGCTGGCATTAGGGAGCATCACTGGGATCGTGACGTCCTCTTTGAATTCGGGTGCATGCCTGCTCATGTGTGCCTGTCATTCCAGGATTCTTTTGCCATCATTCATTAGTTGAGTTCACAGCTGCTTCTCCAGAAAGATGACGATCTAATTATAATTGCTCATGAATCAATGAAGAATCGGGAATGTTTTCCTGTATCAACAGATGCAAACAACGCAGACGTCTCTCTGTTCCTTTTGCCCTGCTTGTAAAGAAGAGTGAATCTGAAAGTAGGGCATCCAGGGCGCTGTGTTCCGGTGCCCTTTAACTCGCTCGGAGTCCGTGATGCTCTTCTTTGGGGCCTGGCGTTGTGCTTTCAAGAAGAGCTGCCTCTCCCACCTTCCTCCTTCCTGCAGGCGATAGGGTGCAAGGGAGCTGCCTCTGTTCTAACTGCTGTCTTCGCTGATTGTGTGGTCTCTCATCCTTTATCTTGTCCTGTTTGTGATCATCAGCTAGATGGCTGCTCCTTAAATATTAACTTCTAAATTGTGCTAACATGCAAGTATTAAGGTTCCCCTTTCTTGCGAGTACTTGGCTCATAGAGATTTTGCTTCTCCACATTTCTTCAAGAATAGGCATTTGAATGGGATAACAACTGTCACAGAGTGGGGTAACACTGAACCTGCTTCTGTGGATATGCCTGGCTGGGTGTAGTGGCTCATGCCTGTAATCCCAGCACTTTGGGAGGCCACAGTGGAAGGATCACTTGAGCCGGGGAGGTTGATATATGCATTTAGTTTTGAATAATTGTTATTTCAGAGGTAATATATGTTCATTTTAGAAAATTTAAAAAATAGAAGAAAAACAAGATAAAGGTGTGTTTCATAGCCGTATTTTTTCTGTTGCATATGTTCTTGATTTGGCTTTGTTTATAAAACATGCAGTATGTACCAGCATATCACCTAGAACTATTTTTCCGCTCAGCGTATTATAGCATCTTTTCATGATGTATCGTGTATTTTTGTTGTGACTTTGTTTTTAATGACACTGTGATTGTTGGCCCGTTGTCTGGTTCTATCATGTCTTGTATAATCAGTACCTATTATCAAATATTTAATTGTGGGACATTGAACTATTCAAAATTACCACACGAATGATACATAATCTTATGTATATTCTGTGATGACCATCTTCTGTGGCTTCATTTTTGCACACATTCTTGACATTTTTCTTGGGCAAGATTCTTTTTTTAAGAGACAGAGTCTTAGTCTCTCACCCAGGCTGGAGGATGGTGGCATGATTACAGTTCCCTGCAGCCTCGAGTTCCTGGGCTCAAGCCATCCTTCTGCCTCAGCCTTTCAGAGCGCTAGGATATCATAGGCGTGAGCCACTGCACCTGGTGCAAAATTTCTCTTAATGCAAATATTTAAGGCTCTTGATACATACTGATAAGTCATCCTCTAAAGAGGCTTTCCGAAGCAGTGCTCCCACCCACCGTGTCTGGAAGTTTCTATTTTATTACCATCCCAGGTGGTGAATCTCTTATTGACCATTGGTATCTAAATTTCTTGTTTGATCTTTTTTTTTTTTTTGGCATGTTTATCTTTCTTCTAGTTTTTGTGTTTTCAAAAGAACTCTTGCACCAGGAAGGATGGGAACTGACTGTTTGCCTTATTTGCAGCATATGCTGCTGTTTTTGTGTGTGGTGCTTCCTGAGTCTGGAGAGGCTTGGCAGCCTCTGGTTCAGGGTCTCTGGTTGCTGTGTTGCCCACTGGCATCTGCTGCCACCTCCTCTGTAACTGGGAAACAGCTTCCTGCTGAAAGCCTGGAAGCCCCTCATCACACACACGCAGGCCCTGCCCAGATGTCCATTGACTGGAAAGTGGAGGGAGAAGTTGTGGCGCATCCACACGTGGGAACACTGCCGGCAGCGAGCAGCAGGAGCCTCGTCCACGCAAAGCACAGCCATTATGCCGAGCCCAGGGGATGGAGCAGGCAAAGCTGTGTGGACAGGAAGTGGATTGGTAGCTGCCAGGGGCTGGGGGTCTAGGGGAATACAGAGAGTTTCCATTTGGGGTGATGAGAAGTTCTAAAATTGATTATGTTGTCACACAACTCTGTGAACAGACTAAAAACCACTGAATCATACACTTTAAATGGGTGAATTTGATGGCATATGAATTACATATCCATAAAGCTGTTTTCAAAAAGAAGATGGACACAAAAGTGTATGTATGATATGGTTCCATTTATATCCAGTTCTAGGACAGGCAGAAGTAGTCTATGATAACAGAAGTTAAAAAGCCTTTGGGGTGGGGCAGACTGGCTGGAAAAGGTGATAGAAGTGTTCTGTGTGTGTTTGGGTTTTTTTAGTGCGCTTACTTGAGTATATGCGGTTGTCAAAACTCATCAAACTGGGGGAAAATGTGCTCTAATTTTTAAAAAAGAAACATGGGCCCTGATCCCTTCCTTTTTTTTTCTTTTGCTATGATTTGGAAAAGGCTGGGGTTTTTTTCTGTTTTTCTCAGTTAATCGTTCTAAAATTATTTCTTTGCTGGGTTATCTCACCTTAACTCCTTCTCCATTGACAAGCATCCCAACCAGCCCCCACCAGCTAGCAGCTCCACCATATCTGAGGCCAGCTCGCCTTGGGAAACCACCCAGGGCCATCATTGGCTTCAGAGAACTAAAAACAGAGTTCTTCCCCAGCAAACAGACTGGGAGTCTGTTCTGCCGGGTATTTTAATTTGTGTGAAAACAATCATTTTGAGACTGTGGGGTTTGCCATTTCCCCTTCCAAGAGGAAGTGCCTTTACAATTTTGAAACTTCTTGACATGCCATGAAGGTACTTTTGGAGACCAGGGGACATTTGGAAAGTCATGCAGATAACCTCAGGCAAGTGATACTTGGTTTATGGTACATGGGAAATCTACAGACACAGAAATGAGACTCAGCAGTAGAGGACAGACAGCACCTGCCTGCTTTCTTGTGGAAACTCAGTGGTGATGAGAGCTTTGCTCATTGGCTTTTTCTTGTGGGGGTAGGAGCTGGTCAGGCTCACCATCGAGAAGCAGGGACGTCCATCTCCGACGAGCCCCGTGAAGCCCAGTTCTCCTGCTGGCAAGCCTGATGGGTAGGTGCTGACTAACCCTCCTGTTGTGGGGGTCACGCCCAGTGGCAAAGTCTACACTTGGCAAGGTTGGGGCCTGGGGCTGGGCAGCACAAGGGTGGGCTGCTGGAGGCCCATATTCTTTTCTCCGGGGTGAGCAGTGTGTGTATATTTCATACAGGCTTGAAGTATTAACCCATGTCAAGTTTCCTCTTCAGCGTGATTGTTTCCAAGGAGCGTGTGTGAGCGCGTCCAGTGACACACACCAGTGTTTTTGCTGGGCAGCTTCGTTTCATAATTACAAAGAACTTTAATGGCTTGGGCTTGGGGGCTTTGACTTGAGAGCACTCTTGCTTGATCAAGAGTAAACTGAGAGGGTGACATGGATGCTTTTTAGGGTTTATATCTATTTCTACTCCAACCTCCTAGTAAAAATAGAAAACATAAATTTGGAGCTTTTTTTTTTTTTTTTTTTGAGACAGAGTCTCTGCTGGCCAGGCTGGAGTGCAGTGGGGCAGTCCGGGCTCATTGTAATCTCCTCCTCTCAGGTTCAAGCGATTCTCCTGCCTCAGCCTTTCAAGTAGTTGGGACTACAGGCATGTACCACCATGCCCGGCTAATTTTTGTATTTTTGTAGAGACATGGTTTCACCATGTTGGCCATGCTGGTCTCAAACTCCTGACCTCAAGTGGTCCGCCCTCCTTGGCCCCCCAAAGTGCTAAGATTACAGGTGTGACTCACCACTCCTGGCCTAGAGCATTTTAGAGAGTCCTTAGATCATCTTCAGATGAGGAAACTAAGTGCGAAGTTGGGGGCACAGCCAAACTCCAGTAGCTCATTAGCAACCAAACCAGAACCCCACGGCTCTGTATCCAGGGAGCCTGCTCCTCAGCCCCACCTCACCCATCGTGTTCTCCCTGGTCACATCCTCACCCTCTCAGGGCCTGCATATGCTCTGTCCCGTCTTTGACCTTTCATAACCCCGAGTTCTTCCCAATTCTCCAGCCTGGCAGAGCTCCCCCTGACAGACCGAGAGGTAGAGATCCTAAACAAGACGACCGGGATGTCGCAGTCAACTGAGCTCCTCCCCGACGCCGCAGATGAAGAGGTCGCGCCCCCCAAGCCCCCTCTGCCTGGCATTCGGGTGGTTGATAATAGGTAATTACCTTCCTGTTTGTCCAGCACCTCCATGGCAGAATGAGCAAGAAAGGGAGGAAGGTAGGGCTCGGGACCTTGCTCCTTAGCGCTGGGGGCTTGGCCCTCCTTGGGAGGCTGACTCCGGAGATGTCCCCACCCCGCCTGGCCCTCCCTGGCCACACTGAGCTCTCCTGAAGGCTTCCTTATGGCCTCAACCCAGGGACACCTGGTATGATTTATTGTGAAAGGAAAAGAAGGGGTTTTTCTCTTTGGTTCATTTGGTATTTACAGGTTTTATTTTGGTGGAGGGGAGTAGGCAAGAGTTGAAGTGTGAACATTGGATGTGGAGAATCTAGTAATGAAAGAACCCCACATCCTGTACCCCAGTATCGCTTTGGTGAGTGTGGTTTGGTCTGCCTGGACATTCTGGTCTGTTTCAGTCCTCCGCCAGCGTTGCCACCCAAGAAAAGACAGTCGGCGCCATCCCCTACCCGAGTGGCTGTGGTGGCCCCCATGAGCCGAGCCACCAGTGGCTCCAGTTTGCCTGTTGGAATCAATAGGCAGGTAATGCAGCCCCTGTTCCCTGCATGGGAAGGCAGGGGAGTGGGTGGGGGTGTTCAGGGATTTAGCTCCTGAAGCTGAAAGAAACCCATGGTCTTCAGGCTGGTGTTTGTCACATCGGGGGTGTGAGAACTTGTACCCATCCTTCTCTCTCCGGGACATGGTCAGAGTTCCCATATGGGTATGAAGGTCAGGGCAGGGAGGCCAGAGGCAAAGGCATCTCCTGGGGACAGCTGGGCCACAGCTGACCCCGGCCCCAGTGCCCTCCCTGGCCACACCCCCTACGAACTCCAAATGGCTGCTTCTCAACTGTACGTATCCTTTGCTTGCTGATGTCAGAGGTGGTTTCTGAGCTGGCCTGGCAGTATTTCCTCCTCTAAGTAAATGCACCGGTTGCCTCACCCCTGATCTCTGCCACTGGTTCTCAGAAGTGACTTGGCTTTATTTCTCTTTTTCCACTTGAGGATTTTGACGTTGACTGTTATGCACAGAGGCGACTGTCAGGAGGCAGCCACTCGTACGGTGGAGAGTCGCCCCGCCTGTCACCTTGCAGCAGCATAGGCAAGCTCAGCAAGTCGGATGAGCAGCTCTCCTCTCTGGACAGGGACAGTGGGCAGTGCTCCCGGAACACAAGCTGTGAAACACTAGGTGAGCCGCCAGTGTCCTATTCCATCCTTCTCTGTGGCTTCTTTGGGGCCATACAGTCCTGGGTGGGAGTCCCAGGTCATGCAATCATTGACTGCGTGACTTTGGCCAACTCATTTAAAATCTGAGCCTCAGCTTCCTCATCTGCAAAACGAGGGTAATGGTACCTGCCTCCCAAGGAAGCTGTATAAATGAAATTACAATGTAAAACCACAGCCTGGATATTCAAGTGGTAACTGTTGTTACAGTTCATCTGTCGGTGTGTAATTTGACTCTCTTTACCAAAATTAATAGCCATTTGTGTCAAGAGCTTTAAACAAAGGGGTGGGGGGCCTGACAACACTTGACAGAGGCTGAAGGTGAGGAAGCCGCACGAGCCAGCCGTCTCGTTTCGGTGCTGAATGTCTGCTGGGCAGGGGGTTTAGAGAGCAGGAAGCTGTTCGTATCCTGTGAACTAGATATTTTCACTTCTGAGAATGTATCCTAGGAGCATAATCAGAGATTAATAGCAAGATTTCACTGGTAGGAAATCAGATGAATTATGGTACACTCTTTTGCTGGAATAATCTGTAGCTATTAAAAATCACTCATATTGATAACTAGAATATGTATGAGACCATTTACATAGTATTCTCAATTTTTT
>NW_016107569.1:337876-341704 GCF_001604975.1 Cebus imitator
AAGTATAGCAAAACAGCCATATTCCCATCTGGTTTGCTTTTATAATCAGGGAGAAGAATGAAGAATATAACATGTAAATATTAAACCCTGGAGACAGGTCTTTGTCACACACCCAGGAGCCAGCCAGGGAGAGGTGGGTGGGCCTGGCTGCTCCTGCAGGGCCTGTGGCTAACAGGTCTTTTTTTTTTCCTGTTTGTGACTGCAGACCACTATGATCCCGACTATGAATTCCTCCAGCAAGACCTCTCTAACGCAGACCAGATACCTCAGCAGACGGCCTGGAGCCTTAGCCCGTTGCCAGAGTCCTTGGGGGAGTCTGGGTCTCCATTTCTTGGCCATCCTTTCCAGCTGCCTCTTGGCAACCATCCCCAGCCAGACGGAACACTGGCCCCAGGGCAGCAGACAGACACGCCGCCTGCTCTCCCCGAGAAGAAGCGCAGGAGCGCAGCCTCCCAGACAGCAGACAGCTCTGGCTGCAGGGTGTCTTTCGAGCGGCATCCCTCGCAGTACGACAATATCTCTGGGGAGGACCTGCAGAGCACAGCCCCAATCCAGCCCGTCACCTACGCGCCCTTCGCTGCTATACTCCCCTTTCAGCATGGAGGTTCCTCAGCCCCTGTAGAATTTGTGGGTGATTTTACTGCCCCTGAATCAACGGGTGATCCAGAAAAACCACCTCCTCTACCAGAGAAGAAAAACAAACACAGTAAGCTTTTGTTGCACCGTTGTCAGGAAACATATTTTATAGCCTGAAATGGCAGCATGTTTTATTTCAGCATTAGATCAAAGTCAAACCAGTGGCCTCATTATTTCATAAAAGATAGGCCAACCAGGTACGTAGACACTTCTGGGACCCTGGTGTTGTCATTACAGGTGATCATTTTTAAAGGCTGATCAGCTGACCTCTCCTTTACACTCTCTATGAAATCTCAGGCCTGGTCTCCACAAAGCCTGAGGGCTTCTCCTCTTTAGATGGCAGCAGTTGACCTTCTGGCCTGATCTCGGTGACAGAGGGGAACGAGTTTCCTGGTCTGCAGGACAGCCTTGCAGCCATAGCTGCATGGAGTGAGGTGGACATGTGAATTTCAGCGGAACTTACCTAGTATCCAAGGAGTGATGTCTTAAGGATCTCTGTCTAGGGCACAATGTCCTCTGTTCATGCTCTCAGAATGACTTGGGAGCTGAGATTGCCCTGCAGGAGTAATTGAGGACACTTCTTGGATCAGACATTTTAATATGATATTATTGGAGCCCAGGGGTGGAGCTGAAATTTTGAATATTTTCCAACTGTAAATCTGCCGTAAAAATACTAAGGAGAGTTCTAGAAATTCTGTTTTCTCCTAGCTCCCCTAACTGCTCCACACTTTCGGGAGTTGCCTGGCTCTCTCTGCCCCCGCCCTCTCCCCGCTTCACTAGCATAGTTCTGCTTCCATTTTCTTGGCAGCACAGCTGTCACCATTTCAATGTGTGCGGCCACATTAGCCACACAGCCCCAGGCTTCCCTGGCCTCGGTTGACACATCCAGCAGAGAACTTCTTTGAACTAGAAATGGAATCTCTACTCCAAATTCCCAAAATGAGAGCATCTGAGCCAGCCTAGAGCTGGGCCCTGTTCTCAAAGAAGGGAAGACCTGGCTTGGTTAAATCCAGCAAGGATCATCCTGAGGGCCGGCTGCGTGGTCCACAGAAGGCGGTGGCTACGATGGTGTCATGCATTTCCCAGCTCCTGGGTGGGTGTTGCCCAGCTTGTGCGATGGCCTCAGCAGTGTGGCCCCCTAGCCGGAGGGGGAGCTGGCTCTGTGGGACTAATGATGTCATCCCCATCTGTTGTGTACATTTGCTCATCAGAAACCAGGGCTCCCGCAGAGGGGTGTGCAGTGGCAATGCTAGAAGCATTTCCTTCTCTGCCCCTCCCTCTGCATGGACAAGTGTTTAAAGAGCTGTTGGTCTCCCCCTCCACCCCTGTTATCTTGGGCAGCATGCCATTCGGGCTCACCCCTTTCCTTCCCTAGGGGAGGGGTCCTCTGAGCTCAGACACTGGACAGAATAGCATCCTTGCAAATGCAGCAGATGCCAGAGAGCCTTCCCCTTCCAGCCCCTAGAACAAGTGTGGGCGTTGATCCTCATGCAGGGTCTCTAGAGAGGAGAAGGAAAGGGAGGGGCAGCCATTGTTTCCTTTGAAGCAGTCTCAAGTGGCTGACAATGCCTATTAATTTAGGCCACCATTTTGAGGCTTTAGCTCATTCATCAGTGTCTCCAGCACTAGAGCCTGCAAACATCTAAGAAACTCCCGAGCTGTAGGTGTGGCATGCCCTGAGCTAAAGCTTCACATGCCCCATCGAAGGTGGTCCTGACAGACACCTGCGAGGCAGGCCCTGTTAGCTCTGGTTTCATAGGTAGAGAAACTGCAGCATAGGTGGAGTAACTGAGTATTGCCCAAAATCAAGTGGGGCACGGATCTGGGACTAAGAGCGCAGCCTGAGTTGTACCAGCCTGTTAGGCTTCCTCGCAAGCCGAGGAGAAAGAAGGATTTTGCCCTCCTTCCTTCAGATCCCATCCAGTTTTCAGTGTTGACCCCTATGCAGGGGGTGGTCTTCTCTGTACCCTGTGAAAGAGCCCCAAACTCAAGGCACCCTGAGCCTCAGTCCCCTGACTGCTCTTCACTCCCCAAGGGGACCCTCAAGTGACATTGAGGAAAATACTTCACAAAATTGCTTTAAGGGAAAGAAGGAAAGAATCATCACCCTGGACATGTGGCTAATGCTGGCCTGAGTTCGTGCACATTCAGTCCCAACGTCATGGCGTGTCCTCATCATTTGGGATGCACTGACATCACGAGAGTCCCCAGCTCCTCTTGCCAGGGGCAGCCCCATGAGTCCCTTGTGCCAGACAAGCCTTGTGATCATTTTCTTCCACCTGAAATCCCCAGTCCCAGGCTCTGAGCACTGGCGGCTGAGCCTTCCCAGCAGTGCTGGCTGCCTGGTCTCTGGGCTGCCACCGGGCTGCTTTTGAAATGGACCAGATCCTCCTCATTTCTAGAAGGCTGGGAACATCACTGCTATTCTGTGCTTGGCAAGCAGGTCTCTACAAGGACTTCAACATCAAGAGTTCAGAAAGCCCTCCTGAATAGATCACAGTTTCACAGAAGTCAGGCAGAAGTGGTTGTGTTTAGTCTTTTTCCCTTCTCCATAGTTCACTGCAGCCTTGAACTCCTGAGTTCAAGAGATCCTCCCACCTCAGCCTCTCGAGTAGCTGAGACCATAGGCACATACCAACATTGCTAATTTTTTTCTTTTCTTTTTTCTCTTTAGAGATGGGGATCTCACTGTGTTGCCCAGGCTGGTGTCAAACTCCTGGCCTCAAGTGACCCTACTGCCTCAGCCTCCCAAAGCACTGGGATTATAGGCATGAGCCACTGTGCTTGGCCATGTTTAGTTTTTTTAGGGAGCAATTTGTGGGTGCTTGGGATCACCTTCGTATGCTTGCCTCTTCCTCTGGAGCCTGGTGATGTTAGTTGTGCAGCATTAAAGAGGGAGTTTGGGGCTGGGCGTGGTGGCTCACGCCTATAATCCCAGCACTTTGGGAGGCTGAGCCAGGTGGATCACCTGAGGTCAGGAGTTCTAGACCAGCCTGACCAACATGGCGAAACCCTGTCTCTACTAAAAATACAAAAATTAGCTGGGCATGGTGGCGTGCATCTATAATCCCAGCTACTTGAGAGGCTGAGGCAGGTGAGTCACTTGAAGCCAGGAGGCGGAGGTTGCAGTGAGCTGAGATCACGCCATTGCACTCCAGCCTGGGCAACAAGAGTGAAACCCCATCTCAAAAA
>NW_016107569.1:341749-362839 GCF_001604975.1 Cebus imitator
AAAAAAAAAAAAAAAAAAAGGAAGTGTGGGACAAGCTCAGGGGGCTGTGAGCTGCCCTTTCAGTAGCAGCAGCTGACCGCAGGGGGAAGCATCTCTTCCTGTGCATCTTTTACAACCAAGTTCTGCTCAGTGCTTGTTGGAGCTAGTAAGAAATTCTTACATATTCTTTTAAATAAAAAAGGTGACTTTGAACCCTTTTCTACAGTGACACCACTTTCCCCTGGAGAGGGAGCATCAGAAAGATACCCCTGGAGAGAGAGTATTTCCTGTATACCTGGACCCTCAATGCAGCTCAGGGAAGAGATAAACTCCCTATCTCTGTGACTGTCTTCCTCAGCTCAGTGCCTGGCCTTCCTTGATTTGTTGACTAGTTTAGGTTTGCAGAGAAGCCTCTGGCTTTGTGCTTATTTGAAGACACAAAATTTAACACTGCAGACCTGCCACTTTTTCTGGGCATCTGAATGTCAGCTCCACCTGGCAGGTGCTCATGGCACTTGTGACCTGCCCTAAGGGGAAAGTGCCTGCTCAGGAGGTGGCTGAGACCTGCCGTCCCTGTGCCCACCATGTGCTCTCACTTGAGTCCGGAGGTCGCATTAGGGTTCCCCGTTGGTGTTGCACGTCTGCCAGTCTGGATGTGCCTCTTCTGTTAGCACAGCAGACAGAGTTTGATTTCACTGCCTGAGAAGTCCTCTGTGCGCCACCTATTCATCCCTCCCTGAAGTGCTTTCAGTGGAAAGCCCCCTAGCTGCTGTGGGAAGAATGTGGGGTCGGGGCCCCCTGCCGTGACAGCCCCCAGCCCTACTGCAGCTTTGTCCCTCGGTTTCACAGTGCTGGCCTACATGCAGCTGCTGGAGGACTACTCAGAGCCGCAGCCCTCCATGTTCTACCAGACGCCGCAGAACGAGCACATCTACCAGCAGAAGAACAAGCTCCTCATGGAGGTGTATGGCTTCAGCGACTCCTTCACTGGGGTGGACTCTGTGCAGGAGCTGGCCCCACCGCCTGCCCTCCCCCCCAAGCAGCGGCAGCTGGTAAGTGGCACCCTCCTTTGTGACCAGAGCTTCCGATCCTAGCAGATCTGTAGGAACCAGAATGACCCTCCTCAGGGGCAGGGTTAGCCCTCCTCGCAGCCGTGGCAGGGCCCTGGGTTTGGGTATGGAAGGCACTATCTCCCACGCAGATGCTTTCTTTTCCTCCTGAGATGCTCACCAGCAGCCCAGCTCCCACTCCGCCACCTCCCCACCCTGGGGTGCAGGGACCTTTCTTTTCCAGAGCAGCCCCACACAGCAGGGACAGGCTTGTACTCAGAGTGTTTGCTCTCTCTGCTGACAGTCTCTTGTATTTTTTATTTCTTCTTTGGCTTCAACATAGACCTCACAGAAAGGAGGGACTCAATCAAAGCACAGGGCATGGTCTGTGCATGGCCATCTGTGGACTTGATTGGCATAATGGGCCTAACTGTGTAGAGTGACTTACATCCCAGCCCTGGCCAGGGAGGGCCCAAGGAAAACAAGCGCCATTGAAGCAGAGGATGGCTTTAAACAGAGCCACTCTGTTCCAGACACATCACCTCCCTCTTCTAGAAAACACTCCTGTGCTGAGGACCCCCGTGCACGTAATGAAGCATGAGTCAGCACAGTAGGCAGGCTGTTCCGCCGCGGGCACCCTGTGAGGCTCTGGAACTGCCCAGGCACTGGGCAGTTGGGCAGATCAGGGATGCCTGTGGCTTCTCTCTTTGCTGCCGGTTAATGAATGTGGAGGGCCCTAGTCAGGTTTGAGAATCTGAGCCTCCTGTCCAGCCGTGCTCCCCAGGAAGAGTGTACCCCACAGGGAGCTCCAGGCTTGTTCAGAGCTCCCTGGACTCCTGTGCTCTTGTGCTGGCCAGTCTGGTGGGTTCTACCAGGAAGGAACTGGTGTGCACTGGGCGGTCTTTTATCCATTGTGAGAGGACATCAGGGACCATCTGATTTTTCTGGGAGGCAGCTGCAGACTGGAGGACAAATGTCCCTGGGTTACTCCGTATACCTGAGCCTTCCTACACTCAGTAGGCTCTGGCTGACCAAGCAAGCTGTTTGGTTTCCACTCAAAAACCAACTCAGCCCCTTCAGAGGTGGCCATGTCCAGTAGAGGAAAGGCCAGGCTTAGAGTTGGGAGTCTTGGATTCCAGTCCTGCCATTCATTAGCTGTGTCACACTTGATGCGTTCAGGGTCTCAGATCTTCACCTGCCCTGCCCACCCCACAGACACAATTGAGAATATGAATCTCACTTGCTCTGAAGATGTCTCAAAAAGGGTCTCCACCATGGAAACATAAATGCCTCATTTAGAGACCCCTTGCCTAAAATGTTTGGTTAAAACCGTTGCCAAGCGCCAGGACTGCTGGTGGCACATGCCTGTATTCTCAGCTACTTGGGAGACTGAGGCAGGAGGATCACTTGATCCCAGGAGTTCAAACCAGCCTGGACAACACAGCGAGACCCTATCTCAAAAAAAAAAAAAAAAACCATTGCTGAGCCAGATGTATTGAAAGTATTTTCAGCCCATTGCCCATCCTTGGGCATCTTCTGCATGCTGTGGAGTCCACAGGCTTCTGAATATGTGGGGAGACACCTGTGGTGAGTGCCTGGAATCAGAACCTATTCTACCACCCCTGCAGGGCAGTAGTGAGCTCAGCCCCGTAGGCCTGTTAGGAACACCTAACAGGTGTATTGAACACCTCCCCAGGTAAGCACCAGGGCTCTCATCTGGCTCTACATGGTCCTTGCCACAGCTCCTGGCATCCCCATTATAAATAAATTGAGGCTGACAGAGCCAGATAGCCTTAATCCAAGCCCGCAGCTGGAAACAAAAGACCTGGGAGCCATGCCCAGCCCTAACGGCAGCCCAGGCACATCACCTAACAGGCCCTGCCAGCTGCTGGTCACACCCTCTCTCAAATGCAGATGGAGGAAGCGTTATCCACACTTCACAGACAAAATTGGTGCTCATTATACACACCTGTTGGCCCACGTACAGTGTGGTGGGCAAGATTCCAGGTGCTTCACACATATCCCATTTCATGCTCCCAGTAGCCCCACACAGGAGGCGCCAGGGTTACCCCTGTTTTACAGATGGAAAACCTGAGGCACGGAGACCTTTAAGTAGTGCCCAAGGCTAAACAGAAATGGCAGGGTCCAGACTCAAGCCCAGGCAGCTGGAGCCCCATCTGGAGTTCTGAAGATGTGTGAATGGCACATGGATCCGCTCCCCACAGAGGAGCAGCTCAGAGTCCAGAGTCAGCCCAGGCCTGTGTGGCCCCAGCCCCTCACCTCCTCCTACCCAACCTGCTTCCAGTGGACACAATTTCAGGATATAGTGCACGGAAGTGAAGGAGGGTGCCCTTTCATGCAGATAGCCTTCGACAGCTGGTTTAGTCCCTAAACTGAGCCCAGAAGCCGTCCCTCTCCAGGACGTCCCTGCGCGGATGTGGAGAGCAGCCTCCATGGCCTTTCCCTGCACGTACCTGACTGTTCTCTGCTTCTCTCCCTCCTTCCCTGCCTTCTCTCTCCTCCCCTCTGTCCAGCAGGCCTCCTGTGCTGCTGCTTCCTTCTCCTCTGTCTCCTACTGTGTCCAGCAAACTAAAGTGGCCTTCACCCCCGAGGACGGCAGTGCCGCTCAGGGCCTCAGTGTGTCCGTCTCTAACTCCTTTCTCAGCCGGCATGGCAGCTTGCCTGTGCCCTCGGTGAGTCGCTTCCTGCTGTTCTTTACTTGGAAACGCGTGAACAGGGCCATTCCTTGGTCGCGTGTGCCCCAGCCATGTGTTCTGCTGTCCTTCTGCGGGTCCCTACATAGATGGGAAGGCTATAAATAGTTGGTCCTCTGGGGCCTTAAAGACCGTCAGACATGTCCAGGTGAGGCAAGGGTCGGCATGGGAAATGTGAGTGGCCACCGAGGGAGCATCACCAGTCTGGCATAAAGTGACAGAGACATTTTGGTCTCTTTATCCCAATCTCTCTTTGGGCCTTGGATTGGCCTGCTGTGTTCCAGGATTAAAAAGGAATAATTGCCAGGTGTGATGGCACTCACCTATGGTCCCCCCTCCTCAGGAGGCTGAGGCAGGAGGATTGCTTGAGCCCAGAAGTTCAGGTCCAGCCTGGGCAACATAGTGAAACCCTGTCTCAAAATAAATAAATAGAAAGATAGATTAGATGGGTATGGGTGGGTAGATAGATTAGATGGATGTGCAGATGTAGTAAGCCAGGTGAGGAGAGCAGGCTTCAGCAGGGCATGATGCTTTGACTTCTAGGGCTGCATTCGTTTTCTTTTGCTGCATAACAAACCACCCAAAACTTGGTAGTTTAATACAGTAGTGACCATTTGGTAGCAGGATGGTTGTCCTGCTGTGGTCCAGACCTGGCCAATTTTGGCTGAACTCACTGACATCCCTGGGACTTGAGCTGGGACAATTGGGCTGATTTGGCTGTGATCCATGTGGTCTGTCACCTCCATCAGGCTGGGCTTGTTCACATGGCAGTTGGCAGGAATCCCCCCAAAAAAAATCAAATGGAAGCATGCAAGGCCCCTTAGAGCCTGAGCTCAGAAGTGGTATGGTGCCTGTTCCATTGCAGGTGTGCAGTTAAGTGACAAGGCCAGCCCAGATTCAGGGAGCAGGGAAGCTGGTTCTACCTCTTGATGGTAGTTGCTGCTACGTCATGTTGCACAGGGACGTGGATCTAGGAAGGGAAGGGGGTGCAGGCATTTGTGTAAACAGTTTACTGCTGAAGCCTGGGGCCGCCGACCCTGAAGTAGGCACCGTCTTTCACTGGCATCTGCAAATGTCCAAGAACCTCAGTGGCCACCGTCCTCCCTTTCGTCTGTTAGAATGAAACTAAGCACAGGGGAAGGAACTCTAGAATGATTTCGAGTCCCACTTGAAGGACGTTTGGCCTTGGGTGGTACACTTCTCCCCCCATGGCCCCCGCCAAACCCGCTTCAGCATCTTCCCTTTGGGACTGGATTTTACCTGCCTCGTATTTTGTAATTGTGACAATTAAGTAAAATTATATGAAATGGCCAGATATGTAGTAATCTTAGAAAGCTTATTACTGTTCTTGATCTCATTACCTTAGTAATATGACTCCTGGAGCCTAGTCTTGTTCTGCTTCTAACTTTACACATGAGAGTTGGGCAAATGGCTTAACCTATTTGGCCTTTTCTCCCCCTCTGTAAATGATGACTTTGGACCGGGTGGCTTGTAAAGACTTATCCAGACTCAGGTTCCCAGTTTGGTTTTGTCTGGCTTCCATCTGTGCCCAGTCCACTGCGTACTGAGGCCTCACACCTTAGAGCCCCCAGCAGCCCTACTCATGCTGGGGTGGCAGCCTCCCCTCACCCTGCTCTGGCCACACAGAAGCCCCTGGTTTCCTCAGAGGCACCTCTGGCAAGCTCCTTTCACAAATCTTGAGAAACTTGGCCTTTGGACAATCCTAGCTCTTGACTGAGTTGGTTTTTGTTTTTGTTTTTTTTCCCCCTTAGAGTTTCTACAGTACCCCTTTTGAGCAGTTAGGGGTTAGAGGACTATGAATGAACTGGACTGTTTGCTACAAAATTAAATTTGAGAGCATTTTAATTAAGTTTGGTTATGAATACGTCATAGTTTTTATCCCTGGGACATACAAGAGTCTTAAGACATCTTATATCTGAAATACTGCATTCTTAGCAACAAGTCCACCAAGGAGCCCGAGGGGAGGACCTAATAAGGTGCTTTATGTCATTAAAAGGAACATGCCTCAGGAACCATTAGTAATGGCCAGGTGTTTGGGACATTCGACATCCAGTATGGTGAAACCTCAGAGAAGTGATTTAGTATAATGCTAACATGTTCTTCATCTATTCTTTGGTTAAATTCTAAGATGAACCCCAGACATAGGGCTTTGGATTACTATCAGAGCAGAAATTATTCCTGAATTTCTTCGTTCTATTGCTCTTGGGTCTGTGTCATTTGTCCAGCATGGAATTCTGAAGGAGCGCCCCTTGGAAACACAGCAGTTGTCAAATCTGAAGATACCTCATCTGGTCCTTGGCACAGTGGACAGTTATTTCTACTAAGAGATTCTAACCATTGGAAACCTCTTGCCAAAGGAATTTGTAGGGCATAAACCTGTGTTGAACAATTTAAATGGAAGTGGATACTGAGAAGTATTCTCATTCCCTCCTTCCTTGATCCCTGGAATGGGTTTAATTCAGCAAGCTCAGGACATCAACTTTTCCAGGTCAGGTTGCAAAGGCATGCAGTTGAGGAAGATGGCCCCAGCCAAACCAGGTCTGCAGGTCAGCAGGTGGAGGCAGACAGGCACGCAGCCTGCTGCAGAACCAGAGAACATTTGCACACATACATTTTAATTAATTTGGGGTCTGAGTACGTCATGGTTCTGTTGTTGTTGTTTTGGGGGGTTTTTTTGAGATGGAGTCTTGCTCTGTCGCCCAGACTATAGTTCAGTGGCGCCATCTCGGCTCACTGCAACACCCGCCTCCTGGGTTCAAGTGATTCTCCTGCCTCAGCCTCCAGAGTAGCAGGGATTACAGGCATGCACCCCCACACCCAGGTAATTTTTTATTTTTAGTAGAGACAGGGTTTCACCACGTTGGCCAGGCTAGTCTTGAACTCCTGACCTCAGGTGAGCTGCCCACCTCAGCCTCCCAAAGTGCTTGAATTACAGGTGTGAGCCACTGTGCCCAGCCACATCATGGTTTTTATCCATGGAATATACAGGAGTCTTAAGACATCTTGTATGTAAAATACAAGTTCACCCCATGTTAAGGCACACGTGAGAAATGACATGAGAGTTGTAGTCATAGAAACCTTGTGGTTGGTGGAGCAAGGACACGGTCATGGGGACTAGGGGTGGAGCTTGAGCTGTGGCTTGAAGGACAGTTGGGATTTTTTTAGGAGAGAAAGCAAATCAAAGATGTTCCAAGCAGAGGTACCTGCCAGAGGCATGGAGGCCAGGAAGTCCGGAGTCCATTCAGGGAGGTCATCTCAAATGTAAGCACTTAGAATAAGGTCATGAGAGGGATGATGACAGCCAGCCCTCCCCTGTCTCCCCAGAACCTCCACTCCAGGGAAAGCCAGCCCTCACCACCCACAGGCTC
Organism: Cebus imitator; assembly: GCF_001604975.1. NCBI lineage: Eukaryota > Metazoa > Chordata > Mammalia > Primates > Cebidae > Cebus > Cebus imitator. The sequence continues at coordinate 348,881 of NW_016107569.1, forward strand.
TGCCGGCCTTGAACTCTGCTGTTTCTTGGGCTTCTCTCTCATCAGCACCACACACGTGTTGGTCCCAGGGGGTCCCTCCTACCATCCCCTGCACAGGCTTCAGCCCAGTCTGCCTGGCCCTTCATTCATTGGAGGTGTTAGCTCCTGGTCCCGGGGCTCCCCTCTTGCCTGACTTAGGCCAGGAGCCCAGGAGACTTAAGACTCCAAGCCTTGACACATGGTCTCGGGGGCATTCAGACCACCTTGATAAAAGAAAGGTGTCAGGAAGAATATACTCATGACTGTGAGAAGGGAAAGATGTGGAGAGGTGGGTGCAGCCCTCACGGTGCCCCCAGGCTGTCTCTGCCGTCCTGATAGGGCCAGGCCCTGCGCTGCGCCTGCCTGCTGTCTGGGGGCGTGGCTCTGTGTCTGAGTGACGGCCTCACTATCCCTCCCGGAAGTAGCGGCGCAGTCTGTGCTTTCTCCCTGGACTGCTCTCCGGGCTCTTGCTCCCTCGGCTGCCTGCTGTATTCTCACGGTGGCCCTGCCTGGTGGCTGCCCATCTCCCTTCTCTGCCCCACTCCTTCCCATCTTCCACGGCTGACTGCCACGGCCCTCTTCTCTTCATGTCCCTTCTCTGGCTTGCATTTTCTCTGCTTCTGCACATCTTGAAAGTTTTAGATTAGGTTCCTATTCACGGTGCCCTTGAATGCAAGATATGCAGAATCTCTCAGTAACTAATAGGGCTGCCTGTGTCCTGCCAGTGCTGCAGGGCTGGCATTGGAAGAGACACCTTCCTCCGTTCCGCACACTACTTTCTTATATGTTCTTTTTTTGCTAACTCAGAGTTATGGGTACTTACTCTCACTAAGAGATCTATTTGGATGCTAGAAATCTGTTGAAATATTTCTTTACCATCTTGGCTTCTGGATAATTAAAACTGCTAGCAGACCCAAGTTGTGCGTAGAAGTTATATTGAAATGCCTATAATAACTGTCATCTGTTTTTTTTTTAAATTTAAAAAAAAAAAAAAAAACTTCAGGCTAAAAGAGTCAAGTGTATATCATCTTGAGGACTTTTTTTTTTAAAGGGTCTGCAGAGCAGCTGGCATCCCATTCTAGGCAAAATAGTCGTTTTCTGAGATGGGCCCAGGTTTCTGTGCATCAGCACATGTGCTCTCAACAGAAGGCCTGAGCTTCATGCAGACGCCTGGTCCCGGTGCCACAGCATCCCCTCACCGGGAAGTGCCAGGCCAAGCTCCTCAGGACCCGTGGCAGCCTCCTTCACTCTGCCTGTGCATCTGCCTCTGACTCGCTCGCCCTTGCTCTCTGCCCCCCACCGCCAGCCTCCTAGCCACAAACTGTCCCCGAGGATGAGCCATCACAGAGACCCTGGGCATGCTGATGGGCCTAAAGGCCAAACAGGAAAGAGGAGGAATGGAGAGAGGAGAGAGAAGGGAGGAGAGGAGGAAGAAAATGGAGTGGCCCATGGGAGGGAAGTGGAAGACAGACCCATGGGGCTCTCGGCACCTATTGGAAAAAATAAGTTTCTGCCATCCTGGCCTTTGTCCCTTGGTCCTCCCTGATGCAATCTTGTCTTACTGGCTTCTTGTCCTGGTCAGAGCTAGATCACACTGAGAGAAAAAGAGCAGAGAGCATCTGCAGCAGAACCCGGTAGCCAGGGGCAGGAGAGGTGTTTCTCAAGGCTGCCCCTCCCTGGGGGGTGTTGGTACACAGGCTGGTCTGACCCTTCCCCCACTTACAAAGCCTCCATGAGGCCTCTTCCTCCCACTGGTGCATGTTCCTCCGTGACCTGGCATAGCCCAGTATTATGTGAGTACTTCAGGCTATTTCACACTGCTGGCTCCTAGACTCTTCTCCATTCTTGGGGGTTTAGCAGCACAGTATAGTCTACATGTCTGTACCCTTAGGAGTGTGGTTTACCACTCCTTGCCCTTAGGGGTGTAGTCTACGGTCCATGTCCCTAGGGGTATAGTCTACCAGTCCTTGCCCTTAGGGGTATAGCCTACCAGTCCATGCCCTTAGGGGTGTGGTTTACCAGTCCATGATCTTAGGAGTGCAGTCTACCAGTCCATGCCCTTAGGGGTCTATTCTACAGCCTGCACCCTTAGGGGTACAGTCTAACAGTCCATGCCCTTAGGGGTGTAGTCTCCCAGTATGTACCCTTAGGGGTAGCATCTACCAGTCCGTGCCCTTAGGGGAGAGTCTACAAGTTCATACCCTTGGAGGCAGAATCTGCAAGTCCAAGGCAGTCTCCACAGATCTCCAGCTGTTTGCATGTAGGCTTCTCTCCTCACCAGACCCAGGGCTCCCTGAGGTCAGAAATTAGTCCCCATGCCTGGCACCTTGCAGACAGGCAGTCGGTGCTCATTCACTCTTGTCCTGCCCCTCTTCTTCCCATCCCAGCATGTCCTGCTGATACCACACAGGGCATTAGCCTTGGGCAGCCCGTGGCCACCCGCTTCCTCCCCACCCCCGTGTCTCACCTGGATGGCCACTGTGGCTCCTGACTGGTCTTCCTGCCTCTGCTTCTCAACCCTCCCCGCTTCTCAACCCTGCAGCCAGACTGAAAGTGTCACCACATCCCTGCAGCACCAGGGCCAGCTTCCCTGGCTCTTCTGAGGCCCTGGCACTGCTCCTCCCTACCCTGCCACAAGCCTGTCCCCCGCATACCTCCACTGCCTTCCCTCGTCCCCTCCCCACATATGAGTTTCTCCCACTTGCACACCCTCTTCCTCACCCTGTTTTCTCCTTACTTGCTGTATGAACCTAAGCCCACCACCCCGCCCCAATGCCTTGGGCCTCCCTTTCCTCATCTGCGCAATGGGAGCTCCAGGTTGTCATAAGGACGAAAAACACACGTGATGGAGTATGTGACGCACAGCCAGCATCTCATGAAAAGGGAGGTCTTAGCATCTGATCTGTCACCACATGGGGGAGGCCACTGCTTTCCTGTGTACTGCCGCGGTGTCTTCTCAGGATTACACTTCCTCTGAGGGCAGGGGCTGGGCTGTGAACTCGCAGCTGTGGGGCAGCCTGGCCTCTGGTGCCCATGTAACAGATGCATTAGTCCCACGCTCTGACTGAGAATCCATTTTCTTCCTCATTTTTCTTCTCTACTGACCTGAGGCTCTGGCTGCTGTGTCTGACTTGAGAGTTTCTCAGGTAGTTCCTGTCTGCAGCGCCCCTAAAACAGTTTGGCTCCCGCAGTGCGTTCCCCCTGTGCTTTTCCACCCTTCCTGAAAGACCCAGTGCTGCTCTGAAGTGTGAAGGCTGGATTAGATCCCACTCAGCGTGACCCGGTCTTGTGGAAGGAGGTACATGAAGACCAGAGCCCTTTTCAGGTCCCTGTGACCCTCAGGGGATAATGTAGAGCCACCTGTAGAGAAAGGCCCAGCTCTGGGGGAGACGGGGTTACCTCCTGAGCCCAGGAGCAAGCCTGCCTTGCCTTACTATGGGCAGCAGGGAGTGTGCCCATCTCAAGAGCAGGAATGGTCACAGCCCTGCACAGCAGGAAGAGAGCCTAACAGTGCCTCACATTGGAGGCTTTCAAACACAACCACTCTGATGCAGCTGTTTCCACCCCCTGGTTCTAGACTTGGAGAATCTTTGTTGTTTACAGCCTAGCATTTTGGCTGGTCACTGCCCCCGGACCAGCTTCAGGCACATTAGTGTCACTGTAGCACCTGGCCATGGCTGTACTTCTGACTCCATCTGTGACTGTCAAACTGTCAGGTACCAAAAGGACCCCCATTCCTTGTGAAGGTTGTACGCTGACACGTACCCCAAGGCCCAGTTCCACGTCCAGCGCCTCTTGCCTTTACTTCCACGTCGGGCCGCTGTCTCCCTGTTGAGGGCCTTCCTTACCATTCTGTGATCGAATGGTTCTAGAGATGGAGAAGCCAGGAGAGAAAAGCTGAGCCATTTGTTCCAAGTTAAGCTAGAGCCAGCGTGGAAATCCAGATCCCCATGATGAAAAATATAGTGTTTAACATTTTTGAACTGCCTAATTACCAAATAAATTTTGAGACCCCATAAGGCTCAGTCAAAAGAAAAGTGAGTAGGCTGGACGTCGAGAGGCGTGTATTTGTCCTTCATGTTCTGACATGTTACAAAGTGTAGCTACAGGCTCTAAATAGAGTTCTAAGAATAAGTGTAAATTAGAGCCCCTGTCAGGCTGTTGAAATGCAAACTGAGTAAAAATAGTTGTCAGACTTCTAGAACTGAATTGGAATCGTTTTTCAATCTGTACTAAATCTTTCTATAAAGGTTGATGCTATTCAGATCAACACTTAGTGAATTACAGAGCATCCTAGAATATATTGGAGGTTTTTGCAAGAGTGTAATTTGCCATGAGGCCATTGGCCAAAACGTAGTATTTTCAAGGGAGATAATTGTGATTCAGATTGCAAAAGTATGTCACGTGAGAAGGAACGTAATAAGGAACTTTTACATTCACCCGTTTTCTCCCAAGCAACACATTTTTGTTCTTTTACATCCATGTTTTCTTAGGATAAGCAAGTGGTTTTAAAAAGTAAATTCCACTAAGAAGTTTATTTGAAAAGGAAGAAGATATTTTTTGGACCCAACATAAGGCTAATGTGGCCCTTCTTTGATGAGAAGAATGCCATTTTATCATTCACACAGTGTGACCCACAGCACCGCCTCCTTACCAGGACCAAAGACAAGACAGCCTGTGGCAGATCTCAGTTCAGGTGCTGTGGCATTGGCCTCAGAACCTACCACTTGGCTTTGGAGCTCATCTTTTGATACTATGTAAAGTATAGTTATTGTTCTAAATTAATACAAGGTCATCAAAGAAGAGGAGTTGCCCCTGGGCCTGAGGTGGACCCTACCAAAGGAAGGTAGACCCTGCTATCAACCAGTAGTTAATTGGGACCATAAGGAAAGAGAAGACACAGCCAGAAGTCTCCCTAACAGTCTGCCAAATGGAGTCACAAGGAGTGTCACCCAGCACCTTTCCTGGTTCCCGAGGGTGTCCTGGGAGAGGTCATACCTCATCTCTGTAAGAATCAAATCAGATGAGCTTTTCTCCCCAGGCAGTCATGTGGGTGTCGTCAGCGGTGAAAAGCTCAACTTCATTCCAGAAGAGATAAATTAGGCCCCCACACTGTGGGGCTCACAGTCCCTGGTTGAAGGACGTGTGCTCTGAGCCCAGCACCAGTGCTGAGCTGTGGCTCCTGTTGGTTCTCCACTGGGGAAGGAAGCCCAGACCACACTAGAAAAGCAGCTTCCCCTGAATGTGTTTTCTCACAAATGAGGGATAAAAATTTAAGCCTGCAAACCAGCTGTCCAATAGCTTATCTGTTTTGCTAAGTAGCATCCAAAAATTCTGAAGTCATAAGCCTTGCTTGGGCCAAGATTATGCAGTAATGACCAATTTCTGGCAACTTCTTTTCTTCCCAAACACTTCACCATGCCAGTGACTCCATTCATTTACATGATCACATTTCCCTGTAACTGGTGGAGCTGACAGCTCTCCAGGGCCTAGAGCTCAAGTCACCATGGAACAGCGATTCTGATCAAGGTCCCTCGGCCTGTGTCCCTAACCCTCAGCTGCTGATGAGCAGACGGCCTCCTCTGGCACGCAGTCTTCCTGATCAGAGGAATGAAGTGGAGTGGCTGTTATATTGAGGACTCAGAGTTGTTTGTTTAAAGATCTACTTTCCTGCTGGGCACAGTGGCTCACGCCTGTAATCACAGCACTTTGGGAGGTGGATCACTTGAGCCCAGGAGTTCGAGACCAGCCTGAGTGACACAGCAAGACCCCACCTCTACAAAATCAAAAACATTAGTTGGACCTGGTGATATGTGCCTGTAGTTCCCCCCATCTAAGAGGCTGAGGCAAGAGAATCAGTTGAGCCCAGGAGGCCGAGGCTACAGTGACGCATGACTGCACCACTGCTCTCCAACTAGGTGACAGAGCGAGACCCTGTCTCAAAAAAAAAAAGGAAAAAAAAAAGATGTTTCCTGCTTTCTTGCCAAGGCAACACAGGGCCCATCCCCAGTCCTTTTTCCATGCCAGGACTATAAAAGAGAAGGTGTCACTGAAAACTGGTGCCTTTTCTAAGTATTTTACTTCTGAGAAAAAAAACTAATGCCTGGCCAGCTTCAAGCAGATTTGCCTTTTAATGAACTGACCACACGCTCATAGATGATGTCATAGCCTCCCACATCATTTGGACTCTGGGGCCTGGTGGCATTCAGGGGTATGTTTCCAAAGCAGCTGGTTGCTGATTCCACCTTTCCCCTGCCTGTCCTACAGCACTCTGGCCCATGTGCCTCTCTCTGCATCCTGGCCTGTGTATCAAGTCTCGGCTCATTGGGCTTTGCATTCCTGGCATCACAAAGCACTCAGCTAAGGAACTCTGAGCAGAATTGGTGAGGCTTTACCCTGCAGAGCTGTGGGATTGCATGGCTAGGGCCTGTCTCATGTCCAGGATACACCTCAGTATCTCGGAAAACATGAACTGGCTGTGATATCAGCCATCCCCACGCCACCTCTTGCTAGCTGTGTTATTAGGCACGTGGTCTCCCCGCCCAGCCCCAGTATTTTCATCAGTAATAAGCCTCGTAAGGCACTATGTGTAGGTGAGTTGATATGATCCATGCCCAGCAAGAAGGATACAGTAGGAGTAGTAGTTCTCGTCCTCATGAGCCAGTCCCTGCTGTGTTCTGACTCACTGGGCTGACACTGGGGGGTAGGCACTCCCTCTCCTAACTGGCACCCCTGGATTTTCTGCAGAAGTTTGCAAGTCTCAGACAGGCAGCCATTCCTGTTCTAAAATCCTCAGCCCAAACAGTCTTATTCTGGCTATAAATGAAAGTTCCTACTGCACAGAGAGCAGCAGCTCGTCAGAAGCAAAGCCGGGCACGAGCCAGATCCTAAAATAAACTCCAGGCTGTGGTGAGGCGGTGTTTCTGTGGAATGGCCCGCCCTGCCTTTCTCCTTGCCCTGTGGGTAAGTGTGATCATAAAGTGCTGGAAGTATTCCTCTGGGGAATCGGTAGAGACCAGGCCTGTTGAAAATGGTGTGACATGAGCCCTGATGCAGCTCTTGGCATCCGCAGAGCCCAGGGGGCACAGCAAGGGCTTCATGGTGATCAGAAGGCTTTCCCTGTGTCTCCCTGCCCCATGAAGGTACCTTTCCAGTTTGGCTCTTGTCCCAGCATGACTGCATAGCTTGAATACCAGAGCATGAGCTCAGAGCTGCAGAGGGAGGGCCAGGGCAGGCCAGGCCAGGCCCCTTTGTCCAAGAGAGGCTGACTCTCCATCTTTTCTCCTTAGTATCTGCCCCCTCCTTGGGAGTTCATACCCCTGGTGGTTTCCCTGAGCCTCCCTCCCCAGTACCTAGACCTTAACCCATGCAGTGGGTGAAGTTTGTCTCTTACCTGTCCACACTCAAAACTGAGACACTGCAGTGGGTTGGGCAATATTCTAGGAAACTTAATTAATAATCCAGTGCCTAGAATATGCCTACTAAATGCCCCAGCTCTGTTATTTAGAGAGTTCCTGGATTGTTTATAGGGCAGGAAAGGAGAACTGATGCTGCCCAAGAGGTTGCCCACACCAGCACCGTGTGGAGGATTTGCATGTAGTGCTCAGCGTCTCACAGAAACCTTATGGAGAGGGGCTGTTGTTTTCATCCCCGTTTTAAAGATGAAGAGCCTGAGCTGAGGCTTAAGAACTTCAGTGGCTTGTACTAGGGTGCACAGGCAGAGATGCCGTGGGAGGCACCTGGAGAGCGTGCCCTCAGCAGCTACCCTGTGCCGTCTCCTGGAAGAGGCACCATGCTGTGGGAGTCTGCCTCTGACCTTGTTGAATTAAAACCTGCTAGCAACACCATGTGATCAGTTGGGAGGACGCTTCTCCAGCTTGGTACGCTTTGTGATGACACAGAAGCCATTTGTGTATGTGTAAATCAGATGCTCAGTTATTGCAGGGCATGTGGAAGCACAAAGTGACTTTACATGGGGGCACTGATGAGGATATGTCAAGACTTCAGAAGGAGTTGGCGCTGAGCATGCGTCTTAAACTAGGCGGTAGCAAGGCAAGGTGAGAGGGCTCTGTTGAGCAAATCTCCCAGCAGCGTCTGGACATTGGGAACAAACATCTGGCAGATCTGAGAATTTGGGCTTCTGCAAAAGATTGAGCCACTCCCCGAAACAGTCACGCAAGGGTTCCCTGAGGGCAGCCCCCCAGCAGCACGCCGTCCCAGCCCTCAGCCAGGGCATCCTGCTCACTGTCCTCTGTGGACCTTCCCAGCCATCAAGGGAGCCTTGCTATGTCCAAGCATCCTCCAGAGATGCAATGGAGAACCCAGAAAGCCAAGCCCTTCACCCCAGTGCCATCCCAGGAAGGCCCAGAGTGAGCTCCCAAGCATGCAGCGTCATACTGGGTAATTGGTGTGAACCGTTGAAGTGTTGCATAGAGCTTGCTGTGAGGGCTAAGGTGAGGGCGGCAAGCCAGGGTGTCGAGCAGGATGTCTGCCCCCCGAGCTTCTCCTAAAGAAGGATATGAAGGGAACTTCACTTGTGGCAGGTACCCGAGTGTTCAGTGCTGGTCACATGTATGGTACTTCCACTGATTCATTCAGCCGTGGTCGAGGGTTGGCCTTGACTTTGTAGGTTAGGTGGGGTAAGCCGTTGTGTAAGTGGTAGTGAGTGCTTAGGGAAGATGTCATGGATCTGGTGTGAGATCCAGCAGCCACTGGAGCTCATAGGAGAGGAGGGAGGAGCTTGAAACTGGTCAGTGCAGCCAGGAAGGGCCACGGCTGTACATACAGGTGGAAACGAGAGGGTTGCGTGTCCCTCGAGTTGTAGTAGCTCTTTGTACAGGTTAAAGGGTAGCTTTGCCCAGCTGCTTAAGGGCCAGACGTGGTGACTTATGCCTGTAATCCCAGCGCTTTGAGAAGCTGAGGCAGATCACTTGAGCTCAGGAGTTTAAGACAAGCCTGGGCAACATAGCAAGACCCTGTTTCTACCCAAAAAAAAAAAAAATTGCCAGGTGTGGTGGCATACACCTGTGGTCCCGTGTACTCAGGAGCCTGAGGTGGAAGGATTGCTTAAGCCCAGGAAGTCGAGGCTGCAGTGAATTGTGATCACACTACCATACTCAAGCCTGGGTGACAGAGTGAAACCCTGTGTTAAAAGAGAACAAAAAGCTACTTAAGGATGAATGGCTTTGACCCCTTGTTAGTTTAAAACTCTATTTTTCTTCCTTTTTCCTCTTTTCCATGGGTTCTGAAAATCTCCTGCCACAGCAAACACAGAATGTTTGAGTGAGTGGCATGCACATTTGTGTTGGGCTTGACTTTCCTCATGTCCCAGTCCCTGTAGTGGGCCGGTGAGCCCAGCAAGGTCTTTGTTTTGTTTAATTTTGTGACTCATTCATTCACCCATATCTGCAAGGACTCTGGACGTGGCCGCCCGCACTGTGCTCTGCCGGCTCCCCTTGATGGTAGCAGCATGGTGGCAGGCCTTTGTAGGACACAATGACGTCACCTCATTAGGTTCTCTCCATGTGGTGGTGGCTAACCAGCAGGCCTAGAGCTCCTCTGTCCCTCCTTCAGCAGCCGAGCACCAGCCTGGGGTGCTCACTGGACCTCAGAAGCCATGGGCATTTGCTGTCACTTCTCAGGACAGTGTCCAGCTTTCCTCTCTGATGAGAATTTGGGGGAGCATAGCCTTGTGGCTACAAGGTGGTATCAAAGGTGTTGTAAGATCACATTTGTTTTTGTTGTATTTTGTTTATTTGAGACAGGGCCTTGCTTTGTCACCCAGGCTGGAGTACAGTGAGTCAAGCTCAAGCTCTCCTCCCATCTCAGCCTCCTGAGCAGCTGGAACTACAGGCACTTGCCACCCCCAGCTCCTTTCTGTATTTTTTGTAGAGATGGTTTTGCCATGTTGCCAGGCTGGTCTCAAACTCCTGAGCTCAAGCCATCCACCCGCCTCGGCCTCCCAAAGTGCTGTGACTACAGGTGCGAGCCACCGTGCCCAGCCTACTTCATTTGCTTAAAAAAAAGAAAAAAGATTGGGTCGGAGAGAAAGAGACTCAGACATCGTTAGCATGTAGGTAGTGCAGTTTTCAACCATGCCTAGGGTTCGTGCCCCTCCTTTCCAAAAGCATTCAAGGTAGATTTCAATGTTTAAAGGTTGTAGTGTTTGACTGTGAAGGAATAAAACCTGAACATTCATCCAAAAGATTCAAAATGAGTAATTACAGTGACGTCGAATTTAGCCATGAAGCTCCTGAGCGGGCAATTCAGCGATGGGCCGCGCAGGCTTTATTTTCTGCCCCAGCGAAGCATGTGGCCCCTCAAGCCATTCTCTGTGTCGTGCTGTTTAGACAGCGCTGTTCACTCTCCAGTCTCAGGGCCCTTCTCAAGGAAGGAGGTGCTGGGTGTGGGTACCACAGCGGCCCGAGGACCCAGGGTTGCTTGGTGTGATTGGTGGCTCCTGTTAGAGTTACTGCAAATGGCCTGTCACTGCTCAGCTACTGCCAATCTAACTACTTTTTCTCTTTTCTGTTTTCTTCCTGTATTCTCGTTTTTGTTTGTTCTCCACCTGGATTCTGTAGTATAAGTCTGTGTTTAGGTCCTACTCCCAGGATTTCGTGCCTCACCACCAAGCTTCCGTTCCGCCTTTCCTTCCACCTACCTCCTCTTCCTCTCCACATTTCCCACCTGTCCACCAGTCCCAGAGCTCTGACTTAGCCGTGCCAACCATAGCCGGTCCACCTCCCAGCACCGTGGACGGGCCTCTCTCGGCTTCTCAGGAGAGCAGCTTTCATGGGAATACTGTCTGCCTTTCTTCCGAAACCTCTTTCCCTGACTCGGTGAGAACTCGGCGCGCGCGCGCACACACACACACACACACACACACCTGCACATGGGGCTACACGTTTTTTAAAAAGCGGTTTCACTGTTCCTGAAAGACACTGCCTCCCCTTCACTAGCAGTCAGGGGTGCCGCCGGCACATGCCTGCTGGCAGCATGGCTGGACTGACAGCTACTGAGGATCACAAGGTGCAATCGTAGCCTCTCTGTTTCCAGAACACAAGGAATCTTCTCTACAAAGTTTCATGAAACCAGGAATCTGATTTTCCACAAATGGATTAGTGGCCATTTAGAGAGGACGTTCTCAGATGCATAAGATACAAAATGCTCCTAGCTTTCCCTTTAATTGTCTGTTTTTAGGGAAAGGTACAAACCCCTTTGTGAGTGTGGAGGTGACAGATTCGGGGCAAGTGTCTGTTGGGTTGCACGTGGTGCCGATGACAGAAGCCTGGTTTCCAGCCAGTTAAAGTGCCCGTAGCGCTTCATCTAACTCGGAGAAATGCTGCCCTGCAGATTGGAGCGGACACACGAATGGGGCAAAGGAAGTACGGGCAGCGGGACCCCTGGATCTCCACTGCCACGGGGCCATCTCTCCAGGATTGTTTGGCCCCAGACACCATTGGAGAAGCAGCAGTAGGAGACTCAGGTCCCTTCTAGCGCAAAGGCGAGAGCTGGCCAAAGCAGCTTTGCTGTCTGTGCCTGGGGAGAGCAGAGTGCAGGCTGTGGCGTTCCCCTGGCCACCTGTGAGGGCCGGCTGGAGGGCCTGGCCCATGTGTCTTTCCTCTCATCCTGTCTCCCCCAGAGTGAAAACGCCAGTGAGGAAGCTGGTGAGGGTGAATATGTCAATCTGTATTCCTCTGGCCAGAGCAGCGAGGAGCTGGCTCCCCCTCGAGGAGTAAGTAACCTCGGGCAGCCTCCTTCCTGCATGTGGCCTGGCCTGGCCTGGCCTGGCGGGGCTTGGGCCCTGCCCTCCCGAGGCTGCTTCCCCCGCACCTGCTTCCATTGGGCTACGCCCCCTCCTGGTTGCCAGCAGACTGGGCTCCCACAGGCTGGTGGGAGCCAGCTCAGCCCTTGGGAGAGGACGTGGCTTCCAGGTGGAGGTCTGTCCTTTGATCCTGCTTCAGTGCGTGTGGCACTCATCAGAGCGTGGTCAGATGCGTCTTCTAGAAATCCTGGGAGCAGCATGGTGCGGGCCCCAGCTGTGATTCTGGTTGCTTTCTCTGGGGTTCCTTCCTCCCTCATCTTCTGGTGTTGGCTTCATTTTCTATCTCTCATATAGAGGGAGGGACTCTTCTCCCCATGGGACCTTTCAGACCCTCATCTCCCTCCTCCCCAGCATGTCCCATCGCTCTAACGCTAACTGCTTCCAAGGAAGCGGGATGAGTCTGGCCCATAGTCCCTGTCATGGCTATGCACACCCCCTCCTGAGGGAGCCTCAAGGTACCCGACGTCAGCACACTCGTGACGCTACTGCCCTAGCTCCCAGTCGTCGAGGTACAGCAGTTCTATTGAGCAATCCACTCTCCAAGTTTTGCTTCAGCCAAACATGAGCAAGTTCAAAAGCTTCAGAAATTGCTCTCCTCACGAGTTCAAGTGGGGCAAGTTCCTTGAAGGGAGGCCCATGAGGGCTGGGAGATTCCCAGTGACCCACCAAGGCCAGGCTCTGCCCGTGAAGAGCTTGGTCACACCCGCTAAGGTGATTCTCTCAGCAGGGTCCCTACAGGGGTTCAGAGGCCCACACAGAGCAAGCCCTGTTTCAGGCATTAGTAAATTGTAGAACATTGAGGAGTGTTCACTCCAGTGGGATTTGCCCCTTGTCCATGGGGGCTGTCCCCTTTGCTGACCTGTGCCTCTGGCACCACCCAGCTCAGCTTCCCCATGGTGAGTCCATTTCCAAGGAGAGGCTGGCTTTGCACAGCTCTCTCCCTCCACCCGTGATGCTGCCAGGGCTCACTGGCTCCTCACCTCAATCTTTCTGTATTTGTGCTACCCCAATTCACCATCAGGCCTCGACAGCAGACCAAGGATGCTGGAGGGCCATGTTGTCACTGAGCAGGACCAGCCCAGGGACTCAGGAGGAAGCGAGTCTGCTGGGGGAAGAGGAGACTGGCATCCCTGGGCCTGAGCAGCTGGCCTTGGGGTACTGAACCCGGTCGACTACTGCAGCCATGAGGACTTATTTAACTTTCAATTGGCAGTTTGGTTCATGACAGCCGGGCCTAGTGGTTAAGAGCACAGGCTTTGCAGGTAGATAGCCCTGGGGTCCAATCCAAGCTCTGCTGTTGACGAGCTGTGTGGTCTTGGGCAGGGTCCTTGGCTTCTGGCCTCTGTGTCTGTGCATGGAGCGGGAATGATGGTGTTAGCTCACCGACGAAGTCAAACAAGGAGAAGCAGACAGAGCCTTGAGCCCAGCGCCTGGCTGTGCTTGTGTGGAGTGGCTATGGTGACAGTCCTCTTTGAGGAGGTGGTTAAGGTGGCTTTGCCTAGGTTGGCAGCTAACAGATGTTCCAAATAGTGGCACCTTTCACTCTCTACAAAGGCCAGATGCTAGTCTCAAGGGCTTGTTTCCTGTGGTTAACGGCATTCATCGTTAATTCGTTCGCATCTCAGATTGCTCCATAGGAACTTGCACTCCACAGCCACTTGCAGGCAGGAATGCTGGGAAGACAGAGCAGCTCCGCAGCGGGCCCCTGTCCAGAACTCAACACCCACTCCTCTTTCCAGGAACCACCGGCTGGGAAAGATGGACATCCCAGAGATCCCACGGCGGTCGGCAGCGTCCCTGGGAAGGATAGCAGAGACGGCTGTGAGAGGTAGGAAGTGGGCCCAGAGGAGCTTGGTCCCCTAAGAGCAGCACGTCCACTCAGTGAGGCCTGCCTGAGTGGCCCCTCCCAGCTGGCCCCTTAGGCCTGAGGCTGTGTTTCAAGTTGAAACTCTTTCTTCCTTCTCTTGTTCCCTTTTTTTGTTCTTTAGAGACAGAGTATTGATCAATCACCCAGGCTGGAGTGCAGTGGCACAGTCACAGCTCACTATAACCTTGAAACTCCTGGGCTCAAGCGATCCTCCCATCTCAGCCTCCCAGGTAGCTGGGACTACAGGCAT
>NW_016107569.1:364417-381711 GCF_001604975.1 Cebus imitator
TTTTTTTTCCTGAGACAGAGTCTCACTCTGTTGCCCAGGCTGGAGTGCAGTGCTGCGATCTTGGCTGACTGTAGGCTCTGCCTCCCAGATTCAAGCGATTCTTCTGCCTCAGCCTCCAAGTAGCTGGGATTACAGGAGAGCACCACCACGTCCAGCTAGTTTTTATATATTTAGTAGAGACCAGGTTTCACCATGTTCACCAGGCTGATCTCAAACTCCTTGACCTCAGGTGATCTGCCCACCTCGGCCTCCCAAAGTGCTGGGATTACAGGCGTGAGCCACCATACCTAGCCTAAAGGCACATATTTTTATATCTCAGGTACCTGGGGTTAAAATGTGACCTATATAAGACTGGCCAGAATAAAAGAGGAATGTGGAAGAAAATGCCAGGGGAAAACTAGGCATCTCTGTAGGCACAGCTTCCACGCCCCAGAACACCCTAAGCTGGGAGACACATCTTGGGCACCCCCGGCCATCCCACCTTCCCCTTTGTGGGGAATATCCTCTCCCACACTTCAGCCGGCAGCTTAGGCTCAATGCTGCAAGCCTCAGCTCACCATCCCATTCCAGAAGCCTCCCAACCTTTAGACTAGGCCAGACCCCCTGCTTGTGCTCCTGGTACTTTTCTGGGCTTCCCCTCTCTCCGTGCTGCCGTGATCATTTGTTTTAAATTCTGTCTCAAAAAAAAAGAGACAGGCACAGTGGCTATAATCCTAACACTTTGGGAGGCCAAGGTGGAAGGATCACATGAGTCAGGAGTCAAGACCAGCCTGAACAACATAGTGAGACCTTATCTCTACAACATGGACAGAATTACCCAGGCATGGTGGCTTGAGCCTGTAGTCCTCACTACTTGGGAGACTAAGATAGGAGGATGGCCTGAGCCCAGGAGGTCGCTCCAGCCTGGGCTACAGAGGGAGACCCTTCTCAAAAAAACATACATAAATTCTGTCTCCTGCTGGACTGAACCCTCAGGGACAAGAGGCTATGTCTGCTTGGTTCACAGCTCCTTCCTAGTGCCAAGCAAAGGGTCCCGTGGTGAGTCGGTCCTTGGAGAAGACTTGGGGAGCAGCCTCAAGAACAACACAGCTTTCTCCCCCATTCTGCTTGCCCCTTTGCTCCTCCTCTCCCTAAATGCTGACTGTGCGGTGGGCCTTGGCAGAGAGTGGCTGAGACCATCAATCAAATAGTTTAATGGATCCTTTTTGTTTTCCAAGCGGAATCTCTTCCGTGTACAGATGGGGCATGCGAGGCAGCAAGAAATGTCCCGTGTATGGCCACACAGCCAATCCGTAGCAGAGCTGAGGATCCAGTCCATAGTGATGCAGCTGCCATCGGGGCAGGCTTGTTCAGGGAGCAGTTTCGAGCCCGTGCACAGACCAGCACTGCCTTGGCCTCCAGGCCTCAGGAGCCAGGGCCAGTTTGACACTTGCAACACAAACCACTTCTCCCCGCAGGGCCCCAAAGTCACCAGATGCTCTGGAGTCGGCTCAGTCAGAGGAGGAAGTGGACGAACTGTCCCTCATCGACCACAGTGAAATTATGTCCAGGCTGACGCTCAAGCAGGAGGTGAGCACTTCCTAGGCTGGGGTTTGGCAGCCGGGCCCCACAGAGGAGAGCACATGGGGCTGAGGGGAATGTGATCTTGTCACAAGCAGAACAACCCCAGGAGGCTTTGAGACCAAGTCTCTCAATGCCCCTGCTGGGCCTCTGGGCTGTGGGCTCTGGAGGGGTAGGTTCCAGGGTAAGCTCCTTCTGATGCTTCTAGAAAGTGATCTTACACAGGTCAAGTTCTGTAGCCTCAGATGCCAGAACTCCTGAGCGGGTGGGGATGGAACCCATGTAAATGCTCTGCAGACAGCCTGCCTACGGTCAGCCCTCACTAATTGGGAACTTTTTCTGTTGTTGAAAAAATAGCCCCACTGTAGCTTCAGCCTGGGAGGCCAAGGCAGGGGAATGGCTTGAGTCCAGGAGTTCAAGACCAGCCTGGGCAACATAGCAAGACCCAGCTCTTTAAAAAAAAAAAAAAAAAAAGAATAGAAAATTCAGGCCTGAATGCTGTGGATTACCTGGTACTATGCCTTGCCTGTAGAACCTTGTTGGTGAAAACAAGGCCCAAACCTGTGACAGTGAAGAGGAAGCTGGACCGAGAGTGCCCTGCCTTTTCCTCCTGCATGCAGTTCTAGAAGTGCAAAGAACAGCTTCATAAAGCAGCCTTGGCCTGCACCAGGAAGCAACTGTTTTGGGGCTTTGATTTGATGACACATGGACAAAAGGGCAGATAGCGCCTTGCACTCCTGGGCAAGGATACACTGGCTCTGGCCATGGCAGGGAGCAGCCCGGGGAGGTGTCTGCGCCTTGGGCCGTCACACGCAGGCAGGGGAGGTGGTGGTGCTCACACGGCTGGGCCCTCTGCACAGAGAAGTATCATTTCATGATCCTCGCCATGAATTTCTTCCTTAAAATCAGGTCAGAGGCATTGCCCCAACTCCTAAGGGTAAACCCAAGACAATCTCGGACCTCTAGAGTTAGGAGATAAAATACCAAAACCTAAAAATAAAAATGTGGGTGAGTCTCGGAATGTGTGCCGCAGCTGAAAGGGCTGATTCTGTCCAGCATTACAGAGCAGGGAGCATTGAGGGGCTGGGGTGGAAACAGGCCTGAGGTGTTTGTCCTGGACCTCCTTTCCTCGCCCTGGTCACAGCTCTTTTTGGCTCTACACTGGGTGGCAGAAGCCTCTGTTTGCCCACATGGAAGCAAGACTTGCTTCCTAATAGGCAGGTGGGGTTTGGTGGAAGATGTGCAGTGTCAGATATCGTTGAATATCTCTGTCTCTGTGACGCTGTGCTCTCCTCTAATGAAGGGCCTCATGGAAGAACCTGTGCAATGCAAGTAGCTTCTATTTCCACCTGGGGAAACGGATTTAGATTTAGGGCAGCTTGCTGCAGTTTTGGGGAACATGAGCTTGCTTAGAAATAGTCCTGCGGCTGCCTCGACAGGCACCCTGGGCAAGGCTGAGGACTGTCTTGCCTCCCTCCCCGACCCTATGGAGTCCTACCTCGCCTCTGACTTGTGGTTTGGTGAGCAGGGAAGGATGGATGGTGCTGTGTCCCCTGGCCCAAGTTGTGTGCTCAAAACAGTGACATGTCCTGGTGCCTTGGTGCCTTGGTGCCAGGGCAGCTTCCAGGCCATCCAGCTCCCAGACACGGTCCGATTTGTGCCTGTCACCAAGCACAAGGCGAGGTTGGAGGGTGCCCCTGGCATTGCAGCTCAACCACACTGCTCCTGGGCCAAGGAGCACAGAAGGAGAGGGGACTTGGGGTCCCTGCAGTACAGCATCTTTGTCATCTCATTCCTGCCTGTTTCTTCCTAAACTGACTATCTGAAGGCCATACTCTGCCTCATACCTTCCTGGGCTGTTTTCATTACAGGGTGACGACGGGCCAGACGTCCGCGGGGGATCTGGGGACATCTTATTGGTCCATGCTACTGAGACTGACAGGAAAGGTAGGGCGCCTTCACCGCAGCGGCCTTTGTCTGTGTCAGTGAGCTCACTAGATGGCTGGTCTTGCCCTGGGTGCCACTCGGCCTCCCAGCACTATCTTGTCCCCTCCTGGCAGCCAGCCCTGAGTAGGGTCTGATCAGCGGTCCTGGTACGCCTGAGTCAGAGCAGGGAGAGCCCACCTTGGGAGACAAGTAGATCGTGTTCAACCCCGGGCGTGCGTGGCGTCCATCCTCCACTGGACATCTTGAATGATGGCATGTCACCCAGTACTACTAAACTTAAGATAACATGCAGGTACCTTTTGATTCCTTTCCTGACTGCTGAGTCACTCTGTTATTCCAGACTGTTAGACCGGACTTCACTCACATACTCCACTAGGAAATTCTGGAAAGTTTGTTCTGTCCAGAACCTTCCATTCCACAGCAGCAGCATCACTTTCACAACACAGCTGCCCCATCCCACTGCGCGTTCAGTGTGGTGACTGAGAGGACTAGAAAAGCGGGGAACGTCCCCTAATCCCTAAAATGTCCTGCCAGGTGGACTCAGCGCTGCCATTCCCAGTCATGTTCTGGAAAGGAGGTGCCAGTGACCTGGTAGGGTGTGGCCACCGCACCCTTCACTGCCTATCCTCGAAGGGCCAGCGCCACCAGCCGGCCAGCTTCTCCACATACTGCTTCTCTTTTTACATTAAAAAAAAATTATTTAGGGCCTGGCGCGGTGGCTCACACCATAATCCCAGCACTTTGGGAGGCCAAGGCGGGCAGATCACGAGGTCAGGAGTTCAAGACTAGCCTGACCAACATGGTGAAATGCTGTCTCTACTAAAAATGCAAAAGTTAGCTGGGCATGGTGGCAGGTGCCTGTAATCCCAGCTACTCAGGAGGCTGAGGCAGGAGTCTTTTGAACCCAGGAGGCGGAGGTTGCAGTGAGCCGAGATGGCGGCATTGCACTCCAGCCTAGGTGACAGAGTGAGACTCTATCTCAAAAAAAACATATTTGCCAATGTTTTGTTTCTTATATTACACTGTTTAGATATTAAAAAGGAATATAATTATACAGAAAAAAAAAAAAAAAAAAAAAAAAAATTATTTAAAAGATGATGTAAGAGCAATGGTGAGGTAAATTGTGGAGGGAATGAAAATACCCCCACCTTGAAACCCAAGCCCAGCCTGTTTCATTTCTGTAAAGGACTCTGTCCCTGTGTTTCCACAACAGGTTTCCCAAAACATGTGACCCAGAATGATTCGAGGAATTTCTGAATTATGAAACTAATACTAAAAATATGTTTACATTGCAAAAAAAATTAGAGAAAAAGAAGAGATAGCACTGTCCCACCCTCCCTTCACCGTCCCACCCTCCCTTCACTGTTCCTTCACCCTTGGTGTGTTCCAGCCAGGTCAGGGCCCAGACCTGGCGACACTGCATCCCAGCTGCAGCTGTGCGGTTGCAGGCTTGGAGGGCCCTGGGCTTCTCGGCCTGAGCTGACTCCACTTGGTGAAGGGGGGTGCGGTGCCCCTTGTGTGGATTATGTGTGGGAGTGTGAAACCTGCCCAGCATGTCAGCGGTGCTGGGGGCGTGATCAGCACCATCCG
Source organism: Cebus imitator (assembly GCF_001604975.1). NCBI lineage: Eukaryota > Metazoa > Chordata > Mammalia > Primates > Cebidae > Cebus > Cebus imitator. The sequence continues at coordinate 369,515 of NW_016107569.1, forward strand.
GAGCACAGCCCTTGCTTGGCTCCTCTGCGGTGAATCCCCCTCTGTGCCTGACACGTGGGGCTCCATCCTCAGCAGGGCACAGGAGCGACGTGCATTTCTTTTTTGTCCAAATTGAAGGGCCGAAATGGGAGCTGGCTTCAGACCTCGGCTCCAAAGGGTGAGCTCCACTGTCCTGTTGGGTACAGCCAACCACCTGTGCCCAAGGCCAGAGCAGGCCCTGAGACAGGACAGCCCAAGAGGCTTCTGGCTTTTTTTGGAGTCTCACTCTGTTGCCAGGCTGGAATTACTTGGCACAATCTCAGCTCACTGCATCCTCCACCTCTTGGATTCAAGTAATTCTCCTGCGTCAGCTTCCCGAGTATCTGGGACTACAGGCATGCGCCACCATGCCCAGCTAATTTTTTGTACTTTTAGTAGAGACGGTGTTTCACCATGTTGGTTAGGATGGTCTCGATCTCTTGACCTTGTGATCCTCCCGCCTCGGCCTCTCAAAGTGCTGGGATTACAGGCCTGAGCCACCATGCCTGGCCGGCTTCTGGCCTTTGCTGGCTGGACCTGCTGAGAGGAGGCTCTGTGATGGCAGGAGGTTTGCGTGATTTTATTAGCAGAAGGTTTGGAGGCTGCACAGAATCAAGGTTGTACCTGGGAAGTATTATTGAGGAGAAGCCATGGCTCCACTGGGAGGGGTGAGCCACCTTGTGGCTGGTAACAAAGCTCCTTGGGTGGGTGCTTTCTACAAGCCAGAGACTGCACAAGCAGCACAAGTGGCTGGGAGCCCCGTGGCTCAGGCCTGTGGAGCCCAGCCTGCCGAGCAGGGCTTAGCAGGGAGAGGCTGTGTGGGGGTGCTTTGTGGTCGCACAGCTGCTCTCAGGTGTCAGGACCTGCATGGGAGAAGGTCAGGTCAGCCTTGACGTCAGGCCTCAGCTTAGATCCTGTCTCTGCCTTGGCAGCTATGTGCCAGGCCTGTCACTTAGCCCCGGAGCTTCTGATTCCTTGGGAGGAAAATGAGGAACAATTTTGGGGCTGACTTTTAGGGCTGTCACAGAGACCAGGTAAGCCAGGGAACACAAAGTGCTCAGGGCTGTATCGAGAGTCGTGTGAACACTAGAGGGGTGGCACTGACTGCGCTTCCCAGAAACCATGCTCTGACCCATCTGCCATAACCCAGGGCACAGCAGATGGGGGAGGGCTCTGGAATTGGGCAGATGTTGGTACAGACCCAGCAACACTGCATGCGGGCCGGGCCACACTTGGCCTCATGCCTGGGCACCTCCTCTCTCGGTGGGGTAACAGTCCTTTCTGTCTTCATGGGATTGCTCTGGGCATTGAAGGATATGGCATGTGTTCAGGGCGTGACCTAGTGCTCACCAGTGAGTCCCATGATGCACCCACAAAGGCCAGTCAACTTGGACCCTTTCTTCCAGAGGCAGGTGTGGGTCTGTGCTGGTCCCATCTCTGCTTCCTTGCCCAGACACTCTTTGAACAAAAATCCAAGCTTGACAGGTACCTGGGTGGGTTTAGGAGCCCAGGAATGAGCCTGAGCATGGTGCAGGTGGGCCCTGCTGTGATTCCCAGCCCTGAGCCTCTCACTGGCCCAGGCTATACCTCTTCAGCCTATCCTTAGGACTCAAAACGTGGAACTTCCCCAGATTTTAGTGATTGGACCCTACCGTTTAAAAGTCTGGCCAGGTGCAGCAGCTCACACTGATAATCCCGACACTTAAGGAGGCTGAGTGGGTGAATCACTTGAGGCCAGGAGTTTGAGACCAGCTTGGCCAACATGGTGAAGCCCCGTCTCTACTAAAAATACAAAAATTAGCCAGGTGTGGTGGTGCATGCCTGTAGTCCCAGCTACTCGGGAGGCTGAGGCAGGAAAATCGCTTGAACCCGGGAGGTGGAGGTTGCAGTGAACCAAGATCTCGCCACTGCATTCCAGCCTGGGCAATAGAGTGAGACCCTATCTCAAAAAAAAATTTTTTTTAAGTACTGCCTAGGATTTTGTTTCAGGATCCTGCTGACAAGTTTGAACAGATGGATTTTCTTTGTGCCCGTGATGGCTAAGACCCTCCGAAGCATCAAGCCTTAGGACAGGCATTGCCTCTCAGAGTCTAATCCAGGGGTGGCTTCTACCTGGAACAGGCATGCCACCAGGTTTTGATGTCTAAGGCAGGCATCACTTATCAGCCTAAGTGCCCTTTTCCACTGGGATCAGAGTTGGCCTCAGCTCCCACAGCACAGTTCCCCAGGTAGCACATGGGTAGATAGTGCCCATGAGATAAAACCCATTCCTGTTTCCCCTCTCTGATCTGCCATTCTGCTGTGAGAGATGGACAGAGAGAACATGTGACTTCTCTGGGACATGCAGGCAGAGGCACCAGAGTGAGTTCCCAGGACCTCGGCCCCCTCACCCGTCGCACTCCCTGTGCCGCCGCCTCTGCCTCTCTCAGAGCAAGGACTCAAATCCAGCCCGGCTCCCACCCCCAGCATTCTGCGCCCTGATGAGCAGCTTGCGTTCCTTTTCCCTCCAGATTTGGTGTTGTACTGCGAGGCCTTCCTGACCACCTACAGGACCTTCATCTCCCCAGAGGAGCTCATCAAGAAGCTGCAGTACAGATATCCTTTCCTGTTGACCCACAGCCCCTGCGCCACCAGCCTTTAGGAGAGAGAGGGGCCCTCTTGCCCCTTGGCCCTCATGGGGGAAGCCGAGCAGCATGTTGGGTGGCAGCATGATTGAGGTAGGGACAGGAGCCCCATGCACCAAGGTTCCCACCCCTACCCTCCTGCATTCCAGCTTTGAGCTCAGGCAAGTTTTTCATCTCTAAAAGGGCTGAGTAAAATGATGTGAAAAGGCTGGAACGTAGTTGTGGTCTTTGGATGATTCTAAAAAAGCATTAGGAAGAACAGACATGCCCCAGAATGAGAGGGAGTGAGTGTGCCAGTCCTGCAGAAACCTCCATGGTCCGCGCCTGCAGCTTCTCAGAGCTGAGCTCCAGGGCATTGGGCACAATGGGTTACCAAGACTCAAATAGACAGTTCAGGGCTCAGCACAGCCCCTCCCCCGCAGCAGACCCTGCAGCTGCCACATCCACAACTGGAATGGGTTCCTGTCCCCAGACCTACCCCATGGGCCCATCCTCAGTAAATGTCACCCTCTACAGTAATGACTGAGGAGGACCCCAGGGGCTTGCAAGGACCCACTTGTAGGGCCCGTTGCCTCTTCAGGTCTGAACCTGCCCGCTGACCTGCAGCTGCTACTCCTGGAGGGCAGCCTGGATCGGCCGCTCCTCGGCCACCTCTTAGCACATGGCCCACGGTTGCCATCTACTGGGCAACCGCCACCACCTGGGGCAGGAAGTCCGAGTCCCCCAGCGCCCCCGCCCCTTCCCGTATGCCTGGAGCCTTCACTGCTTCTCCACTCAGGGTCTCCTGCAGACCTCCTGGCCTCCTGGCCTCCCCTCGTGGTGACTTTAGAACCCCTGATCTATCAAGATGGACATGGACATCTTCCATTGGCGGAACCTTGGGTCCCTGGCAGGGTCTGTCACTCAGAGTGCCTGATCACAGGCCTGACTCAGTGAATAGCTGTCACTCACATGTGTCAAGGATTTGCTGGTCAGGTGCTTTCACCTAGCTCTGTAACCATTTTGTGTGTGTGTGTGTGTGTGTGTGTGTGTGTGTGTGTGTGTGTAAAATTGCCATATTATACATGGGGCTACTGCTGTATAACTTCCTATTGTGTAATTGAGGAAACTGAGGCTCAGACACAGGAAGGATCTGACCCAAGTGACTGCTTGATGGGAGAGTGGCCATACACCACTTGCCCCCCTGCTGCCAGTACTCAGGCTCTCAGCCTCTGCCCGGCTCAGCCATCATGGAAATGTTGCAGCATCAAAGTCTGGGCCCGGCTGACTGGTGAACCTCCCGTGGTGTGAGCCAAGCCACTGTCCCTGGTACGTTGCTCTGTCCTGAACCCCATGACATGGAAGGTCGTGGATCGCTAGAGAGTGAGGAGGAGAGTGTCGGAGAGGTCTGGAGAGTCACTGATGAGCTCAACAGCCCGGCAGGAAACGCTGACCGCAAAGCAGAGCCTGACCTTAGGGCATGAGCCGGAGATGGTTGGGTGCTTTAAGAGCTGCCCTGGAGACAGGGAGCCAATGTGGAGCGTGCTGCAGCTTTGGGAGGAGAGGCCCAGCCCAGTGTCAAAGAGGTGACAGCTCCCCTGCAGAGCCCAGGGAGGCAGCCTCAGGATGGAAACTCACAGAAAGACTAGAGGGAGACACTTCTGGCCTGCACACCTGCCCCAGGGCCTGGGGTTTTGAGGGTGTTTGCTTTGGGCCCACCATTCTCTGCCTAAGGTTCAGCAAGGCATTCTCCAGAGGTCCGTAATCTCATGGGCACCTCGGGGTCCTGGACAGTGCAGCAGAGATGGCCCGGCAGAAGAGGGCAGCAGCCAAGGGCATCCCTGTGCTCAAATCCTGGCTTTGCAGTTCTTCCACTGCACTAGTCCCATGCCCTCGTTTCTGGATCCCAGACGCAGGGAGTCGGCCACATTGTAAGCACTCAGCAAGTGGTCGCCAGGAGGCAGTCCTCCACTCCCACCACCCCCAGCCAGCTATGTGGCTATTTCTTTAACCCGTGCTCCACATACGAGAAATTCTCTCCCTTCGCTGACACATTCAAGAAGCGCGTCAGCAAGAACACGTTCTTCGTGCTGGTGAGGGTGGTGGATGAGCTCTGGTGAGTGCTTCACCCTTGGGGTCCTGGCGGGGGGGCCAGTGGGAAGGCAAAGGCTTCTTTCCACCTGCTTCTCCTGCCCACCAGCTCTGGGCAGAGTTGGCTCTTGCCTGCTTTATCTTGGTCCTTTGAGAGAATAGCCTGTCCCCAATAGACCAGGGTGAGGTGGGTGACGTATCTCTCTAACCCAGGCCCTGGATTTCCTCCTGAGGTCCCTCCTGGACCCTCAGGAGAGAACCCACCCCATCCACCTGCTCCCATGAGTATCCCAGGACCAGTCTCCAGCAGGCCATGCTCTCGACTGCCAGCCACGGTGGAGGCTGGAATGGGGGAGGCCGCCTCTCCCATGCTCCTCAGCATTCCTGTGGCTGGCCATCTGATGGGCACGGCACTTGCCATATCCGTTCTGCTAACAAATCTCCATCAAGCGGGCTGCCTTCCTCCTGCTGGGGGAGATGACCATGGTCAGTGGCCATGCAGCTGGGAAACGGCCACGTGTGGACAGTGCTTAGCAGGGCAGGTTGGGGAGCATCCCTCAGGCATCTAGTCTGAGAGGCCGGGAAGTCTTGGCATCTCATCACCCAATGGGAGCAGCAGCTCCCCAGGGCGGAATTCGTGTGGGATTTGTCTCTGCAGTCCAGGCCCCAGCAGGGTCCCTGGCGCTCATCCACTCTGAGGCTCAGGTGGCTGTTGAGTGCGTGGCAGGAGCTTATGACCTCCAAGAACACAGGTAGCCATCCCAGGCTCTCGTCTCCTGCTCTCTTCCCATGAAAAGTTTCCCAGCTCTGTGCCGGTCATAATCACATACGCTTTGTATATCCCGAGGCAAAGCCAGACTCTGCCTGGGCCTTGCATTCCTGCTCCTCACCTTGTGCCCTTTGGCCCTTCAGCCTGGTGGAGTTGACAGAAGAGATCCTGAAGCTGCTGATGGAACTGGTCTTCCGCCTGGTGTGCAACGGGGAGCTGAGCCTGGCCCGTGTGCTCCGGAAGAACATCCTGGACAAGGTGGACCAGAAGAAGCTGCTCAGGTGTGCCACCTCCGGCCAGCCCCTGGCGGCCCGGGGAGTAGCAGCCAGGTGAGGAGCCCTCCTCTCCAGCCCCGCCTCTTCCCCAGGAGCCGTGCCTTTCTCTTTTTACCCTCCCTCCCCGCCAGCCCCACAGCCCCATCCTAGTTCTGCACAGGCCCTTTGATGATGCCTTAGGGACAGCCCCATGGGTTCCTGGGGGCTGGGCCTCTTCTCCAGGAGGCACATACTGGGTGGTGATCCCCTTGTGGCCAGGAAGTGGGCAGCAGGGCAGGGGGCTTCATAGGACAGGGCAGAGGTGCACACGCCCAGGGCTGTGGTCACTTCTGGGTTGTTCCAGCACAAACATGGTCATGGTTGATGCCCAGCCACCCCGGGCCACCCTGGCTATCCCTAGGAACCTGTGTAAAGGTTCCTGTCTGTGGCCCATCCCCTCTACCTGACAGTGTCATTTGCAGCTATAGATGTCTGTTGAGTAGTGGGCTTCTTCTCAGCTAAGTTTAGCCCTTGTTTCCCTGGCACCCTCTCTGTTCTTGCTGGCCACCCGGAAGCAGGGTCCAGCAGTGAGTGAGCATTCCCTGGCATCTCCGCTGTCCATAAGCTCACGAGGGAAACCCAGGCTCCTGGTTCCAGAAGCTGCTGGACACACCCGGCAGAAATGGGAGAGAAAGGCAGACAGTGCCATCCCAGAGAGAAGCATGAGATCCATAGGGTCCCAGGGAGCCTTTTGGGACTTTCCCACCCCTTAGCCTCCACACTCCTGCTGTCCAGAGAGGCTCTCCCACTCTGACTCCTGCAGCCCGAGCCTGCTCAGCCCTCCCCACTGCCCTCCCCACCCCTGACGGCTCTTCTCATGCCTCTGTCTTCCAGGCCAGGGACCTTGCATGACTTTCACAGCCATGAGATAGCAGAGCAGCTGACATTGCTGGATGCCGAGCTCTTCTATAAAATAGAGGTATTTTATAGTGGTCCCTGAATGAGAGAAACCCCCGTCACAGGAAAGCCAGCGGCTCCACCTCCATCTGCCTTCTTTCCTTTTGCAGATTCCTGAGGTTTTGCTTTGGGCAAAAGAGCAGAATGAGGAGAAGAGCCCCAACTTGACCCAGTTCACGGAGCACTTCAACAACATGTCCTACTGGTAAGAGGTGCCCAGCGCCAAGCCTGTGGCTCTGGATGGCGGCACAACTGGATGGGCTCTGCATATTCCTCTGCAGGGACCTTGAATGGTAGGGGAGGGAGCTGCCTCTTTCATTCCTCTCAGCTCCTGGAGGCCCGGTGAGCATTCACCATGAACAGTCAGCAGAGGACGGGGCAGGGACAGGACAGGGCTTGCTGGAAGTGGCCACCTGGTCAAGGAGGCTCAGCGGGGAAGAGTGCCAGGGTCGAGGAGCGGTGTCTGCCGTAGGTGGTACCGGGAGGGGTGTTGAGTTTACCCTCCTGCCCTTGTCACTGCCAGACCATGTCAGGTTGACGCTCACACTGGCTCTGCCTGACAGAGAACACTTAGCAAAGGAGTGGGTTCTGTTAATGTTTGTATTTAGTCTTTATTTGTTAAAGCAAAATGAATCCCAGTAGTGTGTTTATAAACCAGAGTTCTTGTCTCTTCAAGAGGTGACAAAACCCCCACAGCAGCTCAGCGTCGGGCAGGACCCCTCAGAGCTCTGCAGCTGTGCCACCCCCACCCGCCTACTCTTGCTGCCGGGAGAATGGCTGATGTATTTTAAAGGCCCTGAGGTCATCTCCCCTTTCCCTACCTTCCCCCCACAGCACGCCATCCTGGGGAAAACATGTTTAGCTGTGGCAACCAGAAATCCAGTGTAGGCTTTTGCCCAACGGATGTGGTTTCTGGGGCAGACGGAAGCTGCACACAGCCCCAAGCCTGGCTCTGACACCAGCCTCTGGCCGGGTGCAGGAAGCTCAGGGGCACACACCACAGGGCCTGGCTGCACAGAGGTACAAGCGTGGTGGCTCATGCCTATAATCCCAGGACTCCGGGAGGCCGAGGCAGGAGGATCACTTGAGCATAGGAGTTCAAGACCAGCTGGGCAACATAGAGAGACCCCCTCTCTACAAAAAATTAAAATTAGCCAGGTACAGTGGTCCATGCCTATAGACTCAGCTACTCGGGAAGCTGGGGCAGGAGGATCAGTTTAGCCCAGGAGTTCAAGACTACGTGAGATATATTCACAGCCGTGGGCAATAGAACAAGACCCTGTCTCAAAAAAAGGAGGAGGCAGCCATGCAAAGTGCAGCACCTCCTCCAGGTGACCCTGGTGGTGGCCCCTGGGAAACCACAGGAAGTTGAGCCCAGCGTGACGTCCCTGCTGCACACATGGCACAGATGAGACTGGCCTTTGGCTTCGGTCTCAGCTTTTGGTTGCTACTAAGGTTCTGAGAACTTCCTTCCCTCGTGGCTGGCAAAGGTGACCTCTTAACCTCATACGCCAGCTGGTCTCCCCAAGCCAGTCCTGCACCACACAAGGAACTTTCCCAGCCCCATGGTACTTGGGGTCCATGCTCATCAGGAAAAGCTTTGCTTTGATCCTCCTGCTCTCCACCTGCAGATTCAAAGCCCGCTTCAGGCCTTCACCAGATTTCCTTATGGTCACCAGATTTGTTATCACCAGATTTCCTTATGGTGTCTTGTCTCTGTCCCGGGATGCTATGAGCTCCTGGAGAAGAGAAACTAGGTCTATGCCTGGGGCAGGCTGCAGGTACTCAGTAGGGGTGGGCTCGTGGTCACTGGCATGGGGGTCAAACTGGTCCTGTCTCCAACAGGACCCCTGGGGCCTGCAGGGACCGGTCAGTCAGCTATTTCTTTTTCCCTTGCTCCATGCAGGGTCCGGTCAATAATCATGTTACAGGAAAAGGCCCAGGACAGGGAACGGCTGCTCTTGAAGTTCATCAAGATCATGAAGGTAATGGTGGCCAGGTCCTCCCCAGACCCCCGTCAGTCCCTGCACGGGGAGCTTGGGACTGGCCTGCCCTCCCTTCTGTCCTCCTGTCTGCCCTCTCCCTTGCCCTCCCTCCTGCCTTCCTGCCTGCCCTTCTCCCTGCCCTCCCTCCGGCCCTCCCACCTGCCCTTCCCCCTGCCCTCCCTCCGGCCCTCCTGCCTGCTCTTCCCCCTGCCCTCCCTCCTGCACTCCTGCCTGCCCTCACAGCACTGACCCTCTCTCGGCAGCATTTGCGGAAGCTGAATAACTTCAACTCCTACTTGGCCATCCTCTCCGCCCTGGACTCCGCTCCCATCCGCAGGCTGGAATGGCAGAAGCAGACTTCAGAGGTGAGTGGCCTTGGGGCATGGGTGGAGGGAAGCTGGTAAGGGAGCACCAGCTGTGGCAGAAGGTGCTCCAACTGGAGTGAAGGCTGGGGCCTAGGCCCCTGCTCTGCCACCAACTGCTGTGTGGCCAGGACAGCTGCCCTCCCACCTCAGTTTCCTGTCTCTGATCCCCAATCTTCAGGCCCCAGGGGGCTTCGAGGTTGGTTCTGGGGTGATCACATTCTGGTGTTCTGCTGCCACCCAGCAGGCCCATCCCTGGGTTCCCGCTTCCCCCGCCCCAGCCTCCCTTCAGCCTGTCCTTCTGAAGGGTCTCCTTCAGGCCAGGCCCCGCTGGATAAGTGCAAAAAGAAGGGTGGGCACGTAGGCCAGCCCAGAGGAACTGTCACTCATGCCACCACCCATAAAGGAAGAGGAGTTTCCTGAGAAGGGAAGAGAATCAAAGGGGATAAAAGAGTGCACAGCCAGAAGTAGGTGGGGGCTCAGCATCCCCAGAGACAGGAGGAGGCCAGGGGGCCACATCCCCAGAGAAGACCAGCTCTGGGTCACAAGAGCCTCAGGAGGCCTGGTGAGGTGTGGGACCTTTATCCTGTGGAGGGAAATAGTATTGCAAATGGGGGCAAAACCCATAGCTTTGAGTGTCAGCCAGGCCATCAAGGGGTCGTGTCAGGGATCCAAGTTCAGGCAGGCCACCCAGGGATTGTATCACGGACCCAAGTATGACCCAGGCCATTCAGAGGTTCTGTCAGGGACCCGAGAGTCAGCCAGGCTACCACCTGGGGGTTGTGTCAAGGACCCAAGTGTGACTCAGGCCACCCAGAGGTCATGTCGGGGACCCAGGCCACCCAGGGGTCATGCTAAGGTCCTGCTTGTCAGCCAGGCCACCCAGGGGTTGTGCCAGAGACCCCAGTATCACCCAGGCCACCCAGGGTCTTCTCGCTCGAGCCCATGTTCAGGGATGGTTGTAAGCTAGTGTGTGTGGAGAGGTGGGAAATTGACATGGCCGCTCTGTCTGGGGGGTCCTGAGGAGGCAGCACTTCAGGGAGAGGCACCTAACAGGAGAATAGGCTGGAGAGGGGCCTTCTGAGCAGGGGCAGGGCTGGCTGAGTCTCCTGGGTGGCAGCTCCCTGCCCCTGCAGGAGGAGAGAAGCCGCCCAGCTGTGCAGATGGCAAGGTTGGTCCCCCTAGTGCAGGGCAGAGCAGATGCAGCTCCGAGCCAGGAGTGACACTACTCAGTGTGTGCCTGAGAGGCTCCTCTGGCGATACCACCTAGTAGGGCCAGGCAGGAGCCCATCTTCCAGGACGTCATACACACATGGATGCTGGCTCCCCAAGCACAATGAGTACCATGGAGTGTTTCTCCACAAAAGGGCCTCAAGTCCCCCTGTGACCAGGGGTTGAGCTGACACTCATTGAAAAGGACAGAATCCCTGCCAGCCAGGGCCTGCGCCCAGGCCTGCACGTGCCTGAGTGTTTGCGGATGGTGGGACCTGTGGAGGTGGACAGAGGGTGGGTGACCCTCCAGTTAGCGAGGAGGACCAGGGCTCTGCCCCAGCATTGCACCTGCACTCGCTAATCCCCGTCCTGTCTTGTCCTGCCAGGGCCTGGCTGAGTACTGCACGCTGATCGACAGCTCGTCCTCCTTCCGAGCCTACCGGGCCGCCCTCTCGGAGGTGGAGCCTCCGTGCATCCCGTACTTGTGAGTAGCAGCCCCTCCAGGCCCCCAGCCCTGCCTGTGTTTGCCTCCATTGCTCTGGGGAAGATCTGTCAAGCTCCCACAGAGAAATCCTAGTTTAGGGGTTTCCAACAGAAACATTTATACTTCTGTTTTACTTTAAGCTTTAACAGTAAAATGTGCTGCTTGTAATACAATTTAAACAGAAAAGAAGGGCTCAGGTGAAGCATACAATTTCTCCTTCCCCAGCCACACACTCATTTCCTTCTGTTACCTGCCCGTGAGCATGTGCCACCATGCTTGTGGCAGATGTGTGGCTCCTCTCCCTTCACATGGCATCACATGGTATTCCAGTGGCCCCCACACTTGGCTGAGCATTAGAACAACCTGAGGATCCACAGCCACCCAGGAACCTTGAGAGCCTTGGTATAAAGTTCAGAAAGTGCTTCCTGAGTGTGGACCATGGTAGAAATATGTGTTTCATAGAAAAGGAATGTAGCTGAATAACTAAAGCCAAACAGTGTCTGTTGCAGGACTTACAAGAGCCTTTAGTATACTAGTAAACTCTGAGACTCTCCAAGAGACCAAAAACTCAGCAGCGTCCCAGGCTGAGTGTTGAGTGGCACATCCCTTATGGTTAGGGCCACCCTCAAGGCCTCAACCCTCAGAGATACAGATCCCCAGACTTTCTGCCCAAGCGCTAACAGTCTTTCCCACTGTGGCCCCACATCTGCTCCCTCAAGCTGAGTTCTCCCTGAGTGGAGGAACTGCCACGTCTTTTCTCGTCTGGCCTGAAGGCCTCTGCAGTCAGAAGCACCTATTAAGTTACTATACCTCATTTGTTTGTTTGTGACCGAGTCTCACTCTGTCACCAGGCTGGAGTACAGTGGCATGATCTCGGTTCACTGCAACCTCTGCCTCCTGAGTTCAAGCGATTCTCCCGCCTCAGCCTCCTGACTAGTAGCTGGGATTACAGGCATGTGCTACCATGCCTGGCTAATTTGTGTGTGTGTGTGTGTGTGTGTGTGTGTGTGTGTGTGTGTATTTTTTTAGTAGAGATAGGGTTTCACCATATTAGCCAGGCTGGTCTTGAACTCCTGACCTCAGGTGATCCACCTGCCTTGGCCTCCCAAAGTGCTGGGGTAACAGGCATGAGCCACTGTGCCCGGCCTGTTTCTTTGTTTAATAAAGACAGGATCTTCTGTCACGCAGGCTGGAGTGCAGTGGTGCAATCACAGCTCGCTGCAGCCTTGAACTCCTGGGCTCAAGGAATCTTCCCACATCAGCCTCATTAGTAGTGGGGATTACAGGCACACACCACCATGCCCAGCTAATTTTTGTATTTTTCATAGGGACAAGGTCTTGCTATGTTGCCCAGGCTGGTTTCAGGTTTATGGGGGTTTTTTTGTTTTTTTTTTTTTTGAGACGGAGTTTTGCTTTTGTCATCCAGGCTGGAGTGCAATGGCACCACCTCAGCACACTGAAA
>NW_016107569.1:381727-390350 GCF_001604975.1 Cebus imitator
TTTTGAGACGGAGTTTTGCTTTTGTCATCCAGGCTGGAGTGCAGTCGTGCAATCTTGGTTCACTGCAACCCCTGCCTCCCAGGTTCAAGTGATTGCCCTGCCTCAGCCTCCCTAGTAGCTAGGATTACAGGCGTGCAACACCATGCTTGGCTAATTTTTTTTGTATTTTTAGTAGAGATGGAGTTTCGCCATGTTGGCGAGGCTGATCTTGAACTCTGGACCTCAGGTGATCCTCCAGCCTTGGCCTCCCAAAGTGCTGGGATTACAGGTGTGAACCACTGCACCTGGCCTAGCTGGTCTCAAGCTCTTGGTCTCAATCCTCCTGCCTCAGCCTCCTATAGTACCAGGATTACAGGCATGAGCCATCACCACCAGCCTACCACACCTGTTAATAAAAGGAGATCTCTGCCCCTGCCTCCTGGTTTGAGCTTTGTAATTTACTGCTCATTTGTCAATTTTGCTTTAGCAGCCCACAGCTCTGCCCATGTGGGTTGAGCCCTGGCAGCGATGTCTCCCTCAGGCTCCTCATCGGCTACACTGGCTTCCAAGGGGCCCAGCAGCTGCTTGTGGAGCCAGAGGCCAGAGGCCGTGAGGCAGGAGCTCATTCTGGGAAAGACAGACACCCCAGACTGGCCCTTTGGTTTGCTCTGGGGTGTGGAAGCAGCAAGGGCTGGAGTCATGTGTCAGGTGGTAAGACTTGAAGTGAGCAGCTGCCAAACCAACCCCCCCCCCGTAGCAGTAACGGGCTTCCTCACCTGTCCTCCCAGGGGGCTGATCCTGCAGGACCTGACCTTCGTCCACCTGGGAAACCCCGACTACATCGACGGGAAAGTGAACTTCTCCAAGCGGTGGCAGCAGTTCAACATCCTTGACAGCATGCGGCGCTTCCAGCAGGCGTGAGTGCCACCCCGGGAGAGCTGGGCAGGGCTGAGCCCCAGATCACATGCAAGGAGGGACAGCCTGGGACGCTGGGGGAGGGGGAGCCACAGAGGACCTAGGGCCCTCCCACCTGCTGAGTCCTGGCCCTTCCAGTTTCTGCCTGGATGACTTGAGAGCATGCCCACCAGGCTCTGTGCCAGGGCTGGCCCTGGGCCTGGGCCCCGTGACGGCACAGCTCATCCTCCCATTTTACACACCAGAAGCTGGTGCCCCCCTTGCTGTGAGAAGGGCCTGACAAACCCTGGCCTGCCTGACTCAGACACCAGAGCTCCCCCAAAGTGGTCTCTGGCATGCATTGTTGAGGGCAGTGGGGTTACCTGGGGCCCCTTCCCTGTGAGTAGCTCAGCCTCAGGGCCCTGTTTGTGCTCCATGTGCTGTTGGTGCCATCTCTGAGCACTGGTGTCCCCCTCTGTCACACCGGGTAATGGCAGCCACTGCAGCATCCATTTGCTTCGAGGCTGCGGGGATGGTCCCCACGGCACCATCCAGGAGGGCAGCACCATCGGGCCCTGCAGCCCACACAGCTGCTCACTGATGGCTCCCCATCCCCTGCACCAGGCACTATGACATCCGGAGGAACGACGACATCATCAACTTCTTCAATGACTTCAGTGACCACCTGGCTGAGGAGGCCCTATGGGAACTCTCTCTGAAAATTAAACCCAGGAACATAACAAGGAGAAAAACAGACCGGGAAGAAAAGACCTAGGAGCAGGCACCGGGATCTAGGAGAACGCTTGAGGGGTGCGGGGGCGGCTCCCAGACCGGACAGGACCTTGGACCTGTTAGGCGCACGGCAGGAGTCCCGGCCTCAGAGCCACGAGGCTGGCCAGGCCTCAGCAGTGCAGTGCCGGGCCGGAGCTGGAGCTGGAGCCTGCTGGCCGCTTCCTGCCTCCCTCCTCTGTGGGAGCAGACCCGTGGGCCTCAGTGCAGCCAGTAGGCAGGTCTTGTTGCTGATTTGCAAACTGGTGGTTTTCTGGTTTGGTTTTGTTTTCTGCTTTCACTTCCATCTCTCCCCGCTTGCCCTCCTACCCACTCCCCTCCAGGGAGAGAGCAGCAGAGACCTCATTAGCAGACCAAGGAAGTGGCAAGTCCTCCCCCTCCCTAATCTTCAGGGTCCCTGAATCTTCTAAAATGGCAAATGGGTGGAGGCCTTCCAGGGTAGGCTGTCCTCCAGGGGCCCTGGAATGGGGGAAGCAGCTGTGTGGGCAGAAAGCAGAGTAGACTGCAGGAGGGTCCTTTCACTTTCCGTTTCTGCTTCCGATGCATGGAGGATGGTGTGAGCTTTACAGCAGGCCCAGAAAGGTACGCAGGTGATGCCTAGACACCTCACAGCTAGTGCTCTGCACCGAGGTACTGGCGCCAGCAGGGACCCCCTTGCCCGCCTGTGAGCAGCAGTGTCTGTCATCTTGTGGCCCTTACTTCCCACCCCGCCACTGCGCGTCTCCCACACCATCTAGGGAGCTGAGGAGGCTGGAGTAAGGGAGGACTTGATCATCCAAGAAATACTTTTTATTGCTGGGAGTCTTCTGAACCTCACCAAACCGGGGCCAGAGCTGAGCTCCTGGGGGAGTTAATTCAGAGGGGAGGGGCCAGCCTCCCTCCTCCATTGCTCGCTGTGTGCCTTAAACTCCATCTCTTGTCCCTCCTCATCCCATGGCCTTCACTCCCTCCCTCCTTGCCCCATCCTGGGCTGGCCCTAGGGGCTCCTCCTCTGGCTCTTTCAGCCAGTGCTGTTAGTGCCCCTGGGAGGGAAGGGCATCCCTGAGGCACCGGAATGGTGCAGGCACTCCTCGGGGTCCAGGGAGGCAGAGGCCTGGCCACGGAGGAGCCTCCTAAGGTGGCAGCTGTAGCAGGCGGCCCTCCCCGCGTGCCAGACCATCTAACAGAGCAGATGCTCTTTCCATCCTCCTTGTCAAAACCATTCTCGCTGCTGAGGTTGACAATCTGGGCAAGGCCTGTGGGGCGCTTGGCAAACAGAACCTGCCCTGTGCCACTGGCTCCATGGCCTCCAGCCTGGGCCTGCGGGCAGGGCACTGCAGGAACCCAGATGTGCTGCCCCAGCCCACGCCTCCGGGTCTGCTTTGCATGAGAGTGCGCGCTTGTCCCGGGTTTGGGACATGGTCAAGTGAAGAGCAGGGTCTAACTGTGTGTACTTAGCCTAGTTCAAATGGAACAAAGGAAAAACGCAGAGAGCAACATCTGTTGATCATTAAGGTTTTCTTTAAAACAACCATGTCACTTTGAGTCCTTCATAGGTTTTTGAACAGCATTTATCAAGAAGAAAATGTGGGCTTCTTCCCTCTCCCGTGTTGTTTGTCCTGTAGATGGAGGGAGGAGAGCTGTGATGCAGCAGGCAGGACCCCCTCTGGCAGCGGCCCTGCAGGGCCAGCGGGACCTGTCACTTTATTATTTAAGGAGTGTGTGTGTAGAGTCGCTGGCTTATTAACAGTATTGTGTGTGGGTTGGGTTTTTAGTTTGTTCCTTCTTTTAAAAGTCCCTTCATTTCAATCCTTGCCTCTCTCTCCCCTCCCTTGCCCAGCTCTGTTGAATGCTGCTGTGCGCGTGTGAGGGCCGCTCTGCACACAGGGCCCTTGGGTTGTGCGAACTGAAATTCTCCCTGTATTTGTGAGTCTCCTGCGAATCCCCCTCTGTAGCACAGGCAATGCCAGTGCCAAGCTGCAGCCTCCAAAACCAGGCCTCACCCCAACAGCAGGCGGGTCCGCGCCTGTGGTCAGGTGCTGTCCACAGCTCTGTCTGCCTTGTTCTCGGGCTTGAGCCAGATGGAAGCGGGTTCACCTTCCCTGAATTCAGAACAGACCCTGTGCCCAGCCCTGGTGTGCCCACGCAACTCCCCAGGCCCTTGTTGGGAGCCCTTGGTGGTCTGAGCGGCAGGGCCCAGGCAGCACGTGGGCAGTGCCCAGGGGCTCCCTGCGTGAGGACGGCGAGGTGTGTCTAAGACCTATTGATGACAGGCATCCCCCTGCGCCCAGCCGTGGTTGTTGCTGAGCCCTGTGCTCAGTGCTGTGGCCTGGCCGTGGCTCTTCTGTTCTTTGAGGGGCCGGGTGTGTTGTGGGAATCAGTCTTCACAGACAGACGTGAGCCAGGCAGAGGACTCGTTCCCTGCAGAGGTCGGTCTCACCTGCAGGTGTCAGGGGAGGGGGGCTGAGGAGGGACAGGCACACACCATATCTGACCTGAACCTGATTCTGAGGAGTGTCTCCCGCTCCAGCCCCATGACCTCCACAGGGTTATATTGTAATATATGTGCCCCAGCTAACCTGTCTGATGGGTGGCATCTTCCTGCAGACATTTCAAACATGTAACTTTTATATGAAAAAAATAAATGGATGAAAGCTGCCCGATGCCATGTCTGCGCCGCAGCTGCGTGTGTGCAATTCCAGCGACAGCCCAGGCTGCTCCGGGCTGGCCTCGCTGCACAGGAAGGGCTCCTGGGAGCCTGAGGGTCATTCAGCACCACTCCCAGGCCCACTGGCTGCCGTTGGGGTAGTTGTGGCTGAGTGAAATGGACGTCACCAGAACCTTTCCTCCTAGGCCTTGTGCCCTAGAAGCATTCAGCTGGGCAAAGAATTGCTCATGCCTGGAGGTGGGTTCATACCAAAGAGCCCCTCACCCCAGTGTCCTGGTGAAAAGGCATTCCTTGGGTGGGATGCGGGGGCACAGGCCCTAGAGCTACTATTCAGGGCCCAGAAGCACTATGCCTTTTGTGATGTGTCCTCTGCCACCCAGGAGGCAGTGCACAGACTCAGGCCCAGCCCCGGTGGGGAGCAGCAGAGCCTCTGCACCTACAAGGACTGAGTGAGGAGGCCCTGGGGATTCCAGTAGCATCTCTGCCCTGAGGTGTGCTGTGTCCTCTCCATAAAGCACGGGGCCCAAGGGCTCTGGGAGGCCATTCACCATCTCCCTGTCTTCCTTGTCCTCCCAGAGCCACCCCTACACCACGTGCCCCAGGGTTTCCAACCTAGCACCTGAGACCGAGCACCCGGGCATAGCCACCCAGGGATGGTGGGGGTTGGGCTCAGCCCTCATATTCGCCCTGGTCCCCAGTCTCCAGCTTTCAGCTCCACGTCAGCACCTGGGGAAGCCCAGGAGCTCTGCATCGCTACCTGGTCGTGCAGAGGTAGGACCCGGCGAGGAGAAGGCATCTCCCATCATGCACCCCAAAGGGCAGCAGCTTAAGTCTGTCCCTTTAAAGGGAGGGGGCCAAGTATTCCTGGGCTGATCACAAGATCTGATAGAAGGGACCCCAGCATCAGGTAAGCATCCACTGCCCCTCAGCTTTTGGCTGAGCACCTGTGTGCCAGGCAGCACCTGAAGCTTCCATGAACGAGGGTGATGGAAGCCCAGGTTCTCGCCTTTGTTCCTCACGTCCTTGGTCAGATCGCTCAACCACTCATGCCTCAGGCGCCTCATTATCGCTGTTGTCTGATTTGACCAGTGAGCACGCAGAGGCCTGAGAGCAACCAGTCCATTCCTGAGTCCTCCACCCCCATCCCCCTCCCCTGCCAGCAATGCCAGGAACCTGTTCTGGCCCCAACAACCCCAAAGAGCAGGAGGTGACGTGCCAGGTATGACCTCAGGCCTCAGCCTTCCCACCAGGGCTGCAGGGCAGCAGCTGCTGCGACCCACCCTGGTCTTTGATGACTGGCAGACCTCAAGATTCGCCAGGGAGCTGCCATGGTCACCGAGGAAACACCTTGACTTCCACCCCACCCCAGAGAATCCCCACCCAGGGCCTGAATATGCATGTTTAGCCAGTAACCCAGGAGGCTCAGATACCTGCTCCAACCAAGAACTGTGGTCCCACTGAAAGTGGGCCCCAAACCACCCACCTGCTCTGACCTTGCGGTCGGCAGTCTGGGTCCCACCCCCAGTGGTGCAAGGCTGGAGAATGGGGTATGATGGCTGTTCATTGTTACCCGCGAGGGGTGACAGGCAGGCCCAGCATTCATTCAAACCATATTTTTCATTCATTCACTAGGGGTGCATTATTTAGGAAGCAGTCAAGGTGGGGCTTGGGCTACTGGAGTCCCTCAGTGACCGGCAGCAGCCTGGGGGAATATGGCCTTGGCTGCAAAGGGCTATGTCCTGACTCTGCTGCTGATAAGCAAAGGACCCTGGGTAAGTGCTCTTCTCTGCTTCCCAGTTTCCCCAGCTGGAAGAGGGATAATAGCCTCTACTTCCTAAGGTCTCACAAAGTGTCTGGTGAGCATTTTTGGGTACCAAGCCCTTTGAGACAGCTTTACCTCATTCAATTCTCTTAATTGAAAAATCAGGCCGGGCACGGTGGCTCAAGCCTGTAATCCCAGCACTTTGGGAGGCCGAGGTGGGTGGATCACGAGGTCAAGAGATCGAGACCATCCTGGTCAACATGGTGAAACCCCGTCTCTACTAAAAATACAAAAAATCAGCTGGGCATGGTGGCGTGTGCCTGTAATCCCAGCTACTCAGAAGGCTGAGGCAGGAGAATTGCCTGAACCCAGGAGGCGGAGGTTGCGGTGAGCCGAGATCGCACCATTGCACTCCAGCCTGGGTAACAAGAGCGAAACTCCGTCTCAAAAAAAAAAAAAAGAAAAATCACACAGGTCGGTGCTATGGCTCTTGCCTGTAATCCCAGCACTTTGGGAGGCCGAGGTGGGCAGATCACTTGAGGTCAGCAGTTAAAGGCCAGCCTGGCCAACATGATGAAACCCTGTCTCTACTAAAAACACAAAAATTAGCCGGGTGTGGTGGTGGGGGCTTGTAAACCCAGCTACTCACTCAGGAGGCTGAGGCAGGAGAACTGCTTGAACGTGGGTGACACAGGTTGCAGTGAGCTGAGATTGCACCACTGCACTCCAGCCTTGGTGACAGAGAGAGACTCCAACTCCAAAAAAAAAAAAAAAAAAAAAAAAAAAAGAAATAGGGGAAACAACTTGTTTTATGAACAGAATAGAACCTTGACATTGAATCAGGACAAGAACAGTACAAGGTAATTACAAGTCAGTCCAATCTGTGAATACTGATACAAAACTTATAAAATCATCTTAGCACCCCCAAACCAGCAATGCATAACAGTTCTTCCTGACCAAGTTGAGCTTATCTCAAAAATGCAAGGATGGAATAATTTCAACCAGTTAATGGATGACACTGATGCCATGCTAGACACTGCTGCTCCCCACGTCTGATTTGCGTCTCCTTCCTGGGCACACAGGACTACGCTTCCCAACCCCCTGCCTGAGACCTGAGAGGCAGACACATGTCACTGAGCTATGGGCATTTAAGGACTGCTCTGCAGGTTCATACTTAACTCTTTCCTGCCCCCAGTACCCCTGGAGTCTGGGTGTTGAGATGCAGAGCCCCAAGCTGGGGGAGCCTGGACAGGGGCCACGTGGCCCACTCATCCTGGCTGTGCTTGCTTGATGTGAATGAAGAAATGAAGCCATGGAGACTTCAGGGTTTATTTTCACAGCATGGCCTCACTTCCCCCAAATGTACCACATTAACAAAGGAAGAAAGCCATAGAATCACTGCAGTAGTCACAGAACAGCCTTTGTTAAAATCCATCCATTATTTTCATTATGAATAATAAAAATTTAGGGTTTCACTTTTGTCACCTAGGCTGGAGTGCAATGGCACAATCTTGGCTCACTGCAACCTCAACCTCCCAGGCTCTAGCGATCCACCTCAGCCTCCCGAGTAGCTGGGACTACAGACACGCACCGCCACACTCAGCTAATTTTCGTATTTTTTGTAGAGACCGGGTTTTATCATGTTGGACAGGCTGGTCTCGAACTCTTGAGCTCAAGCGATCTACCCACCTTGCCCTCCCAAAGTGTAGAGATTACAGGTGCAAAACACTGAGGCCGGCCAAAAAAAAACCTTTTTGTTAACTAGAAATAGAAAGTCTCTTTAATCTGATAAAGGTTACCTTCCAAAATCCTATACAGACATGCATAAGTGTGAAATATTCAAAGTGCTGCTTTTAAAATCAGAAACGAGAAAGATCCCACTAACACCTTGTCTATTCATTGTACTGGGGATCCTTGCCAACATTGTAAGAAAAAAGAACTGAGAGATAAGAAAATCTATCAAGGTCGCTAGCTATACAACCAGATAAAGAGTTAAACATATTCCTGGCCAGGTGCAGTGGTTCATGCCTGTAATCCGAGCATTTTGGGAGGCTGAGGCAGGCGAATCACAAGGTCAGGAGTTCGAGACCAGCCTGCCCAATATGGTGAAACTCCGTTTCTATTAAAAATACAGAAAACTAGCTGGGCGTAGTGGTGGGTGCCTGTAATCCCAGCTACTTGGGAGGCCTCTGAGGCAGGAGCATTGCTTGAACCTGGGTGGCAGAGGTTACAGTGAGCTCGGTCACACCACTGCACCCCAGCCTGGGCCACAGAGTGAGACCCTGTCTCAAAAAAAAAAAAAAAAAAAAAGACATATTCCTATTTACAATCAATAAGCAATCAGAAAACGTAATCCTTTTTTGTTTGTTTGTTTTTTGAGGATTTTGGTTTATTTTCTCTGTTGCCCAGGCTGGAGTGCAGTGATGTGATCATAGCTCACTGCAGCCTCAAACTTTTGAGCTCAGGCAATCCTCCCACCTGAACCTCCCAAGTCACTCAGATTACAGGCACGTGCCACCACACCAGCTGCAAAAAATGTAATTCTTTTTTTT
>NW_016107569.1:391610-393294 GCF_001604975.1 Cebus imitator
GGGGTCTTGCCATGTTGCCCAGGCTGGTTTCAGACTCCTGGGCTCAAGTAATCCACCTGCCTTGGCCTCCCAAAGTGCTGGGATTACAGGGCATGAGCCACCATGCCCAGCCAACTTCTGTAAAGATGTCACTTCTCCCCCAGATAATGTATAAATTCAAAACTATTCCAAAGGAAATCCCAGAAGGACTGTGTGGTCCTTGATGAAGTTAATTCTAAAATGTGTTAAGAAAGAATTTCCACTCTGGTAATGGCAGATGGGGCAATTTCACCCACCTGTACTGCCAGGAAAGCTTAATCAGATTTTAAAACCCTGCCTGCAGCTGGGTGAGGTGGCTCTCGCCTGTAATCCCAGCACTTTGGAAGCCCGAGACGGGTGGATCACTTAAGGTCAGGAGTTCAAGACCAGGCTGACCGACATGGTGAAACTCCATCTCTACTGAAAAAAATACAAAATTAGCCAAGCATGGTGGCACTCGCCTGTAATCCCAGCTACTTGGGAGGCTAAGGCAAGAGAATTGCTTGAACCTGGGAGGCGGAGGTTGCGGTGAGTTGAGATCTCACCACTACACTCCAGCCTGTGCCACAGGAGCGAAACTTTGTCTCAAAAAATAAAATAAAACATTATAATATAATATAACCCTGCCTGAAGTCATCAGAGAGCTAGGAGAGAAGGAAGAATTACTGGGCCAGGATTCAGGAAGAGACAGGGGGAGGGAGGCCTGACATTGGGAGCCAGGTAATGTTGAGGACGTCTGACAATTCCAGATGAGGTGGCTGAGAAACTGAGCAGCACTTCAGACAAAAGGGTGGTGAAGGAGAAAAGGGGACAGTCCAGAACTCACCAGACTTTGAATGCACCCACACCTTCTCCGGTGACTTCTCAATCCCAGCCATGCATAAGTTTTTCCTCGTGGGTGCTCACCGCAGCCCTAGAGTATTTGTTAGCATCCACAGTTTCTCTTCTCTTTGAGTTACTCTTTTTTTTTTTTGAGATGGAGTTTCGCTCTTGTTACCCAGACTGGAGTGCAATGGCGCGATCTCGGCTCACCGCAACCTCTGCTTCCCGGGTTCAGGCAATTCTCCTGCCCCAGCCTCCTGAGTCACTGGGATTACAGGCACGTGCCACCATGCCCAGCTAATTTTTTTTTGTATTTTTAGTAGAGACGGGGTTTCTCCATGTTAACCAGGATGGTCTCAATCTCTCGACCTCGTGATCCACCCGCCTCGGCCTCCCACAGTGCTGGGATTACAGGCTTGAGCCACTGCGCCCGGCCAAAATGTAATTCTTAAAGGCCCCTGTTTATACTAGCATCACAAATCTTAAGGTCCTAGACATAACACCAGCAAAAGATATATGAAACCTTTATAGGAAAAATGGTAAGATTGTATTAAAAAGCGTTAAAAAAAAAAAAAAAAACTTAATAAATTGAGAGATGTGAATGTTTGTGGATAGGAAATTTAATTTTCTGGGAGTTTTTTTGGTGGTTTTTTTTTGTTTGTTAGTTTTTTGAGACAGGGTCTCACTCCCGTCACTCAGGCTGCCTGCAGTACAGTGGTGCGATCTTGGCTCAACTGCAGCCTCAAATTCCTGGGCTCAGGTGATCCTCCCACCTCAGCCTCCCCAGTAGCTGGTACTACAGGTGCACGGCACCACGTCCAGCTAAATTTTTTTTTTTTTTTTT
>NW_016107569.1:394164-395399 GCF_001604975.1 Cebus imitator
CATGTTGACCAGGATGGTCTCAATCTCTTGACCTCGTGATCCACCCGCCTTGGCCTCCCAAAGTGCTGGGATTACAGGTGTGAGCCACCGCGCCCGGCCTGAGTTATTCTTATATTAACCTTTTCCTGTTAAAAATTACTCTGTCTCCTGATCAGTTCTTGACAGGAAAGCATCAAGCCTTGGATTCAAGAAGCCTATGAACCCCAAACAGGATAAGAAGAATACACCAGCCAGGTGCAGTGGCTCACGCCCGTAATCCCAGCACTTTGGGAGGCTTAGGCAGGCGGATCATGAGGTCAGGAGATCGAGACCATCCTGGCCAACATGGTGAAACCCCATCTCTACTAAAAATACAAAAAAATTAGCTGACCGTGGTGGTGCACACCTATAGTCCCAGCTACTCGGGAGGCTGAGGCAGGAGAATTGCTTGAACCCAGGAGGTTGAGATTGCAGCGAGCCGAGATCACGCCACTGCACTACAGCCTGGGCAACAGTGCGAGACTCCATCTCAGAAAAAAAAAAAAGAATACACCAATACACCAAAGCATAGCATGGCTAAGCTGTTGAAAACCAAAGAGAAAAAGAAACCTTTAAGCAACCATAAGGTGAAAAGGGACCCGTTACCTTCAAAGGAGCCACAATTAGACGCCTCAACAGAACCAATTGAGGCCAGAAGATAAGGGAATGGCATCTTCTTCAATGCCTAGAGAATAGGACTACCATCCAGAATTCTGCACTCACTGAAAATACCTTTCACGAATGCAGGCAAAATCAAGATATTGTGAGATGAATAAAAACAGAAAACTCACCACTGCAGACCCAGGCTAAGCAAAGACTAAACTACCTCAGGCAGAAGGAAAATGATCCCAAATGGAAGATCACACTTGCAGGAGAGAATGAAGGAGCAATAAAAAGAGTAAACAGGTGGGTAAATGAGCAGTCGCTATGTAAAACAGCAACCAGCCTGTAATCCCAGCACTTTGGGAGGCCAAGGCGGGCGGATCACGAGGTCAAGAGATGGAGACCATCCTGGCCAACATGGTGAAACCCCGTATCTACTAAAATACAAAAAGTAGCTGGGTGTGGTGGTGCACACCTGTAGTCCCACCTACTCCGGAGGCTGAGGCAAGAGAATTGCTTGAACCCAGGAGGTGGAGGTTGCAGTGAGTGAGCCGAGATTGCGCCACTGCACTCCAGCCTGGCACCTGGTGACAGAGCAAGACTCTGTCTCAAAA
>NW_016107569.1:396539-399494 GCF_001604975.1 Cebus imitator
TAGTAGAGACGGGGTTTCACCATGTTGACCAGGATGGTCTCGATCTCTTGACCTCGTGATCCACCCGCCTCGGCCTCCCAAAGTGCTGGGATTACAGGCTTGAGCCACCGCGCCCGGCCCCATCAAGATGAATTTATTCCAGGAATGAAAAGCTATTTAACATTTGAAAATCAACATGTTACCATATTAATGGAATAAATCTGATCATTTTCTCAATATACATGAAAATAAAATTCAATATCCATGCATAATTTTTTAAAACTCTTTGTAAACTAGGAATAGAAGGGTACTTCCATAACCTGGAAAAAAATCTGTTTTTTAATAAGGTGAAATGTTGAAAGCCTTCGTTTTGAGACTAGGAAAACAACAAGGTTGCCTTCTGTCAGCCCTCCTATTCAGCATCACACTAGGGGTCCCAGGTAGTGCAATAAGGCAAGAAGAATACCCAAGGTGGGCAAGAATTGAAAAAGGAAGACAAGGCCAGGTGCGGTGGTTCATACCTATAATCCTAGCACTTTGGGAAGCCAAGTCAAGCAGATCACAAGGTGAGGAGTTCAAGACCAGCTTGGCCAACATGGTGAAATCTGGTCTCTACTAACACACAGACACAGACACACACACACACACACACACACACACAGCCAGGCATGGTGGCGCACACCTGTAATCCCAGCTACTCAGAAGGCTGAGGCAGGAGAATCGCTTGAACCTGCAAGGTGGAGGTTGCAGTGAGCCTAGATGGCACCATTGCACTCCAGCCTGAGCAACAGAGCAAGACTCAATCTCAAAAAAAAATTTTTTTAATGATTTTGGAGCATGGTGGCTCATGCTTGTAATCCCAACTGCTTGGGAGACTGAGACAGGAGGATCACCTAAGCCCAGGAGTTTGAGGTTTGAGGCTGCAGTGAGGTACAGTCACACCACAGTACTCCGGCCTGGACAACAAAGTGACACCCTGTCTTTAAAAAAAAAAAAAAAAACTGGCAACATAGGGAGACCCCATCTCTAAAAATAAAAAATTAACCAAGTGTGGTGGCACACACCTGTGGTCCTAGCTCCTCAGAAGGCTGAGGTGAGAGGATTGCTTGAGCCCAGGAGGCTAAGGATGCAGTGAGCTGTGATCACACCACTGCACTCCAACCTGGTAATAGAGAAAGACAATGTGTCAAATATTCTTGTGCCCCAGAATGAAGTGTGATAGTGGCACACGGATAGACACACACGGCTGGGCGTGGTGGCTCACAGTTGTAATCACAGCATTTTGGGAGGCCAAGGTGGGTGGATCACGAGGTCAAGAGATCAAGAACATCCTGGCTAACATGGTGAAACCCCGTCTTTACTAAAAATACAAAATTAGCCAAGCATGGTGATGGGCATCTGTAATCGCAGCTACTCGGGAGGCTGAGGCAGGAGAATCGCTTGAGCCTGGGAGGCAGAGGTTGCAGTGAGCTGAGATTGTGCCGTTGCACTCCAGCCTGGGCAACAAGAGAGAGACTCCGTCTCAAAAAACAAAAACAAAAAACAAAACAGAACTTTTCATCAGATGACACCATTAAGAGTGAAAAGGGATAGAGGCTGAGGCGGGATAATTGCTTGAACCCAGTAGACGAAGGTTGCAGTGAGCTGAGATCATGCCATTGCACTCCAGCCTGAGGGATGAAAAGAGCGAGACTTCTTCTCAAAAAAAAAAAAAGTGAAAAGGGAAGTTACAAAGTGAGAAAGGGTGTTTGCAATACTGTATCTAACATAGGACTCATCCCAATTGCATACAGAACTGCTCTAAAACAGTCCGACATAAAAATGGCACAAGACTTGAACAGGCACTGCATAAAAAGAGATATCCAAATAGCCGATAAACATGATAAAAGGCTAGGCCCGGTGCAGTGGCCTACAGATTACACACCTGTAATCCAGCGCTTTGGAAGACCAAGACAGGAGGATTGTCTGAGGCCAGGAGTTTAAGACCAGCCTGGGTGACAGAGAGAGACTCTGTCTCTATAAAAATAATTTTAAAATCAGCCAGATGTGGCAGTGCACACCTGTGGTCGCAGCTACTTGGGACACCAAAGCAGGATTGGTTAAGCCCAGGAATTCCAGGTTACAGTGAGCTGTGAACACACCACTGCACTGCAGCCTGGGGCAACAGAGTGAGAACTTTGTATTTAAAAACAAAAAAAAAGCATGATAAAAGGCTAAACATTGTTAGTCATCAGAGAGAGGCAAATTAAAACCACACTGAAATGCCCCTACACACATCCCGGAAGAGTTAAAACGTAAAAGACTGACAAATACCAGGGGTCGATGAGGACGGGAAGCCGCCACCAGAACGCTCATTCACTGCTGGTGGGAGTTCAAAATGATGCAGCCAATTTGGAATGTGGCTTGGCGCACCTCGTTGGTTTTTAATGTTAATATACTCACAGCCTATGCTCAGAAAGACCTTTTTTCACCACTCTCAACCACCTGTGAATGATTCTAAGAAATATTTTAGTATGTCTTAAATCAGGATGCACTCAACGTTGCAGATTTGCATGAGCTACCTCCCGAAACAGTTTGCAGCTACATTATCTGATAAACGTCTGTCTCCCATGTTGGACTGCTAGCTCCAGGAAAACAGACCCTGTCTTCTTCATGACTGTGAATGCTAAAACTTGTAGTTCTGGGTCAAAAACCATGCATATTTTTTATGTTTTCTTTACACAAGACATCCTATTTAAAAATTCAGCAATGCGTTGCACAAACCCTCCCCATCACATTCTGTCCCCAAAGGCAGCCACTGTCAGCAATTTGGAATAAATCCTTCAGACCCTGTTCTTTGCATGCATATGTCCATAGGTATGCGTCCATGCATACATGACGGGAACATTATATGTATATAAATAATAAATATACAAGTCAATAGTGATAAGCAGTTAAAAGTGCAAAAATTTTAAATTCCTTCCTCTCATATACATA
>NW_016107569.1:402583-408395 GCF_001604975.1 Cebus imitator
AAAAAAAAAAAAAAAGAAAAAAAAGAAATCTAGAACCTCGGGCCCTGCATGCTGAACTGGAATCCGCAGTCTCCAGGCTGCTCGTCACTTATTTCCTCATGCCCGCCTCTCCAGTTTTCTGGAGGAGGGGCTGGGCTGAGCTGGGCCATTCTCCTGTTTCAGCCCCGGGTGCCGGGTTGTAAGCAGCACGCCATGGCTGCTCTGAACGCAATTGATTTAGCTTGAGCCGTCAATCTTGTGTGGCTCAGCTGGGGGTCCCCTTCCTCCTCTCTCTCTGCAATTGTTTTTATTTGTTTGGTTTTGAGACAGTCTCACTCTGTCACCCAGGCTGGAGTACAGTGCCGTGATCTCAGCTCACTGCAAGCTCCGCCTACGGATGGGGAAGGGGTAGGAGAACAACCAGGCAGGGGCCACCATGCTCCACTCTCCCCAAGGGAAAGATAATACTGACAGCCGGATCGCCTGAGCTGGGCTGGAGGTTGTGGGGAGGCAGAGGTTGCAGCGTCCTTCCAGATGGCTCTGAAGACAGTGAAGGCTTTGGTTCCTACAAGGGCCTCCCAGGGGCACAGATGAAGGCAAGTGTCTAAAGAAGGCCTTGAGAGGAGGCGCCTCTGGTGGCCCCCTGTCCCTGGGCATCCCGGCATCCGACATCCTGGCGGGAGCCACAGCCTCAGGGAAGGTAGAGTGCCACCACCACGTAGATGACCCAGCTGGTGGACACGAAGACCCCAAAGAGCAGGCTGAAGAGCACCAGTGAGCGGGCCTTCCGCGAGGCTTCCTCAGCCTGGGCCAGGTCACCCCTGCCCAGGGCTGCGCGGGTCTGCAACGAGACAGGGTGGGAGAGGGTGGTAGGACAACCAGGGAGCTCCCACTCCCTCCCAGGGTGACTGAGGCCCAGTTCCACAAACTGAAACACTGACACGCTGAGAGGTTCAGGGGCCTGCCAGGCCCACAGCTCGAAAGGCGGCAGGAGTGACGGCAGTGGCGGCCGCCAGCTCTTGGGCGCTTGTCATGCCCAGCACGGACGCATGCCCTCAGCTTCAACCTCTGCCATCCTCGCAGCAGCCCTGAGGCTGACCCCACTTTGCAGATATGGAAACAAAGGCTCAGAGAGGCTAAGTGACCTACCCAGGTCACACCACTAGTGGTGGAGCCAGAATTCACCAGCAGGTGAGTCCCACCTCTGAGCTGTCCTGAGAGCTGCCTTCTGCTTATGGCTGGGGGATTGAGCAGCAGAGTGAAGCCAGTCCCGAGACCAGATCCGCCCTCAGCACAGGCCTCCAGGGGCTTGCTTGCTTTTTTTTTTTTTCTTGAGTTGGAGTCTTGCTCTGTCTCCCAGGCTGGAGTGCAGTGGCGCAATCTCAACTCACTGCAACCTCTGCCTCCCAGATTCAAGTGATTCTCAGCTGGTGGTGGGCACCCTCATCTCTCTGCTCTCCATCCATCCATCCCTCTATTCATTTATCTCTTTATTAGGCCCTAGGGATTCAAAGATGCCAATGTGATGACACTTTTAATAGAGACAGAAGCAGGGCCAGGCCTGGTGGCTCACACCTGTAATCTCAGCACTTTGGAAGGCCCAGGTTGGCAGATCACAAGGTCAAGAGATCAAGACCAGCCTGGCCAACATGGTGAAACTCCATCTCTACTAAAAATCCAAAAATTGGCTGGGCATGGTGGCACATGCCTGTAGTCCCAGCTGCTTGGGAGGCTGAAGCAGAATTGCTTGAACCCAGGAGGCAGAGGTTGCAGTGAGCCAAGATCGTGCCACTGCACTCCTGCCTGGGTGACAGAGTGAGACTCGTCTGGAAAAAAAAACCCACAAGTCCCCACTGGAATGGGCAGCACGTTGGGCCGTATCGGTCATTCACACCTTTACTGTAAATTGTTTCGGCCAAACTTCCCACAGCACATTTTGAGTAGTTGGGGGCAGAGACAGGAGGGTCAAGGACCCCACAAACAATTGGGCTCTGACTTCCCAATTCCCACCCCTCTCCAGAGGGAGAAACACCAAAGACTGTGTGGCTGGAAGAGGGGCTCTGTGGACCCCTACCTGGGCACCAGTGGCTGAGTGCCAGGAGAGGCTGTGCCAGTGCCACCCCCATACCTACCTCGTGTGAGTACACGATGGCGATGAGGCCAGTGAGCAGGCAGCAGAACAGGGTCACCAGCACTGACTCCATCATGAAGTCCTTGGGCAGGGGTCTGTGCTCGACCGTGGCAGGGCCTGGCACGCCAGCCATGGGGCCATTGTACTGTGGGGGCAGAGCCACAGTGGTGAGGGAGCCGACCCAGCCTCGGGACAGCAGAGTGAGTGAGAAGGCCAGCCAGGCCGTGCAAGCTCAGTCACTTGGTCCTCCCAATCCCCACCCAGTGAGGCTGCAAATCACAGAGGGGTCGGGTCAAGGTGCTCCTCTGCCCTCTCCCTCCTGCACCCCTGGCCACTCAGCAACCACCCCCCGCCAGAGTCTTCAGTCCTGCCCTCTACAATTGGCTCCATCCAGGGTCCAGCCTTCATGGCACCCCCATCATCCTCACGGGGCTCACAACCCCATCCTGGGAGACCTCCAATCTTCCCACAGGCAGCCCAGGTTTTTTGTTTGGTTTCATTTTTATTTTTATTTTGGAGGCAGAGTCTTGCTCTGTCACTCAGACTGGAATGCAATGGTGTGATCTCAGCTCACTGCAGCCTCAATCTCCCAAACTCAAGTGATCCTCCTGCCTCAGCCTCATGAATAGCTGGGGCTACAGGTGCCCGCCACCATGCCCAGCTACTTTTCCTTTATTTTTAGTAAAGATGAGGGCTCACTATGTTGCCTAGGCTGCTCTGGAACTCCTGAGCCCAAGCTATCTGCCCACCTTGGCCCACCAAAGTGCTGGGATTACAGGTATGAGCACACCTGGACTGTTTTTTGTTTGTTTGTTTGTTTGTTTGTTTGTTTTTGAGAGGAGCCTCGCTCTGTTGCCCAGGCTTGAGTGCAGTGGTGAGATCTCACTGTAACCTCCACCTCAAGCGATTCTCCTGCCTCAGCCTCCCAAGCAGCTAGGACTACAGGCACCTGCCACCACGCCCAGCTAATTTTTGTATTTTTAGTAGACACGGCGTTTCACCATGTTGGACAGGCTGGACTCGAACCCCTGACCTCGTGATCCACCCGCCTCGGACTACCAAAGTGCTGGGATTACAGGTGTGAGCCACTGTGCCCAGCTGTTTTGTTTTAAAGAAAAATCTAAATCACCTCCTGCCCAAAGTCCCTGGGGTCCCTCACCATGGGTCCCACCTTCCTCCCTTTCCCATCAAGCCAAACAGGCCTCACCATCCCCAGAACACCCGGTCTCGGCCCCTCCGCGTGTGGCGCCCTCTGCCCAGGGTGCCCTTCCTTCTCTTTCCTTAGCCCTCCTATTCATCCTCCAGAACCCCGCCCAAATGCCCCCAACTCCAAGGAGCCCCTGGATTCGCCCGCCCCCAGGACAGAAGTGACCTCTCGGCCTCCGCACGGGCGCCAGCGACCACACGCAGACAGCAGGGAGGGGAGAGCGCCCAGGGCGGCGGCCACTCACCACTGGGAAGGGGAAGGCGGCCCCGGCGGGCGGCGGGAAGAGCGCGGGTGGCGTGGGCGCGGCCGGGTAGAGCGGGGCGGGTGGCGGGAAGAGCGCGGACGCCGTGGGCTGCAGGAGCACGGGCACCTGCGGGAAGGGCGGGTACAGCAGCGGTGCGGCCTTGGGGTCCGGCGGCGCGTAGGGCGGGGGCTCCTCCACGAAGCCGATGTGGGGTGCGCCTCCGGCCGCCGCCTTGGAACCCGGCCCAGCCTCGCCCGCCGCCTGGGCCGGGGCGTCCTCCGGGGCGGGCTCGCTGCCCCCCGCGGCCCCATCCTCGCTGGGCTCTCCCCCCTCGTCCAGGGGCCGCGGGCGGCGTGGGAGCTGCGGGAGCGCGGGGTGCGCTGGAATCCGGGGGTCCTCGGGGGCAGCGGGCTGCGCGGGGCCCCGAGGGTTTTCGGGGGTGGCGGGGCTATCGCCCCCTTTAGTGTCTGACCCT
Source organism: Cebus imitator (assembly GCF_001604975.1). NCBI lineage: Eukaryota > Metazoa > Chordata > Mammalia > Primates > Cebidae > Cebus > Cebus imitator. The sequence continues at coordinate 406,620 of NW_016107569.1, forward strand.
AGAAAAAAATGAGTCTGCCGTGAGCAAGAAGCCACCGGGCTAGGTGGGACTCCTCCCCTACCCCAAACAGATCGTCGAAGGACCTCGCTGGTCCCAAAGCTCCCACGAACCAAGCGTCCAGGCCTCTGCAGCTGGGCCTTATAGGATATTGACGCAAAGGGACTAGAAAACAGGCCCAGAGGGGCCACCTCCTTTGTTGGGGTCACAGAGACCGAGCAGCCCACCTGGGTAGGAACCCAGGCTGCTGACCCCGCCCCTCCCCGCGCTGCCCCGCCCCCTTTCTTGGCAGATGGCCTCTACTGGGAGGTAGTTTCGCCCCCAGCTAAGGCCTTATGTCAAAGCTAATTGGACCAGAGAAGGAGAATCAGCCCAGGGAAGCCCCTGATTGGCTGTCCTGCAATACACCTCCAGCTGGGGGTGGCTGACCTGAGGAGATAAGCTGAACCAACTAGATTCTTGGCTTGGAGTTGTAGGAGAGGGCTGAGGTACCCAGGAGCTGCCAAACTATAGATAGAGTAACATGGTGGAGACAGGAGGTCACACTGAGGCACCGAGAGAATGGACACCAGAATATACAGGGCTCAGAGCCCCAAAGCTGCCCAGCTGCCTTGCTCCCAACACAGGCCCTGGCCTACTGCACCCACAGATGAGCTCTGGTGGTGCCTGGTCAGGTCCCACCAAGTCCTTAAGGTCCCCAGCACCTCCTGAGAGCATCCTGACCAGCTGAGCACCCGAGGGCCTGGGGCAAGGGTGCAAGGAAGGCCCTGAAAGAAAATCGCAGGGTGGGCTCCCCTGACCTGGGTGGGTATTCAGGCCTCACCACAGGACTGGGCAGCCCAGAGCCAGGGGTCTGGCTTTGGAGGTACATTTCCTAAGTGTCCTTGAGGGTTATAGAAGGCAGAGGGATGACTGAAACAGACATCACAAGGACATCTCAGTGGGGGTGAGAGGACCCTTGCTGAAGTCCCCCACGGGTGGAAGCAGGGATCCTTGCCAGAGGTATCCTAGTGGCCGGGAATGAGGAGCCCCTGCAACCCCCTCCCAGCAGCCAGGGGCTCACTTATGGCCCCCGCTCCCCATACACCTGCCATGATGTTTACACCACCACACCTTTACCTGTGACGTTCCCGCTGTTCCTCCACCCCTTGGATCTGGGCTTGGCCATGTGACTTGCTTTGGACAATGGGACATTGACAAACATTTTGTAAGCGGATGCTTTAAAAACCTTTCTCTCCAGGTTAACAGGGGCTGGAGCTGGGGAGTTAGTGTTTCATGGGTGTAGAGTTTCTGTTTGGGAAGATGAAAAAACGTTCTGGAGATGGATGGTGGTGATGATCGCACAACAACGTGAGTGTACTTCACGCCACTGATTTACACTTAAAAGTGGTTAAAATGGTAAATTGTATGTTATGCATATTTAGCACAATTTCTAAAAGTCTATCTCTCCAGATGATGACAACTGAGAAATCTAGACAAAATACAAAAAACAACCAGCTAACCGGGAGCAGTGGTTCACACCTGTAATCCCAACACTTTGGGAGGCTGAAGCAGCCGGATCACCTGAGGTCAGGAGATCAAAACCAGCCTTGCCAACATGGAGAAACCCCATCTCTACTAAAAATACAAAAAAAAAAAGTTAAGTGGGCATGGTGGCAAGTGCCTGTAATGCCAGCTACTCGGGAGACTGAGGCAGCAGAATCACTTGAACCCAGGAGACAGAGGTTGCAGTGAGCCGAGATTGCATCACTGCACTCCAGCCTGGGCAACAAGAGTAAA
>NW_016107569.1:409086-418130 GCF_001604975.1 Cebus imitator
TGCAATCAGCTGAGATCCTGCCACTGCGCTCCAGCTTGGACAACGAGGAGAGACTTCATCTCAAGAAAAAAAAAAAAAAAGAAGAAGAAGAAAGAAAAGAAACCCTGTCATTCCAACCAGATGGACCAGGAAAGGAAAGGGCTCCACACTCTCTGCAGAGCGAGAAGAGGGGGGCAGTCCTAGAAGAAACAGAAGGGGGTCCCTGATTCTATCTGTGACCTGGGGGGACCACTATATCACTGTCTGCCCAGGACTTTCTCGGATTTACTATTGAAAGTCTCACATCCTGGGAAACTCCTTAGTCCCAAACTGGGATGATTGGACTCCCTAGAATGAATTCACACAAGTCTTGGGCTCCCCGCTGAACTGCGGGTGCAGGAGACAAACCCAGACCAGCCTAACAAAAACTCTGAAAACAGACCCAAGTTTGGAAATGCCACTCATAGGGGGTGAAACAGAACTTGTGGTCTGAAACTAACCAGCCTGATTGCCAGCTGAAACCAAACAAACCCACCTTCTCTGCGGAATTGTTAACAGGACTAAGAATCTACACAACATACTATTCACAATGTCCAGGATCCCAGATCGTTACCATACAAATGTTGAAATGTGACCAATGCTCAAAGGAAAAGACAGTCAACAGATGCCAACCCTGAGATGACCCGATATTGGAATTTTCAGAAAAAGCAGCCGTTATAACTATACTCCATGAAGTCAAGATAAACACACTTGGCCAGACGCAGTGGCCTCCTCACAGGAGGGGGCAGTGAGCTGTGATCGAACCACTGCACTCCAGCCTGGGCTGTAGAGTGAGACCCTGTCCTCCCCAAAAGGGAGGGGTGGCATGTGACAAACTTTCTGTGCCTCCATTTCCTCATCTGTAAAGTGAAGAGAAATCACAGTCATAATCATTTTTAAAGAGGCAAACATGGCCGGCACAGTAGCTCACACATGTAATCCCAGCACTTTGGGAGGCCAAGGTGGGTGGATCACTTAAGGTCAGGAGTTCCAGGCCAGCCTGGCCAACACAGTGAAACCCCATCTCTGCTAAAAATACAAAAACAGGCCCGTGTGGTGGCGGGTGCCTGTAATCCCAGCTACTTGGTAGGCTGAGGGAGGAGAATCCCTTAAACCTGGGAGGAGGAGGTTGCAGTGAGCCGAGATCTTGCCACTGCACTACAGCCTGGACGACAGTGCCAGACTCCATCTCAAAAGAAAAAAAAAAGGGCGAACATGGGGGCCAGGCTCTGTGCTGAGAGCTTTGCTTCCTTAAACCGGGTCATCCTCGGTCGCGCTTTTGTTTTTATGCTCCCCATTTTACAGATGAGGGAACCGAGGCTCCCAGCAGAAAACCTGGGTCTCAGTGAGTCAGCTCTCCACTCGAGACAGGTCTCTGTCTCTCGGGGATGCTGTCCCTGCCCCAGCTATCATAACAAAAACCGCAGTTTCCCTGGATCCCGCCAGGGCAAATACCTGGCCTGATGGCGCGGAGATAGGGCCGCAGAGTAAATAAATCTGCTGGCGGTGCTACCTGGGGGCCTCAGGTGGGTTCTCAGGTTCTCAGGCTTTTGACACCTGAGCCTCTCCCAGGCATTCCAGCTGGGAAGTGGGGTCCAGGCTGCCCGCCGGGGCAAGTGCTTGAGGGTCTGGGGGAAATCCTAAGTAAACTATGAAGCGGGGCTGGAGGGAGGGGTCAGCGCCCCCTCTCCCGGAGCTGCTTGCAGATGAGACAGGGTGCCCCCATTCCCAGGCGCTGGAGATCAGCCGGGCTGGGGAACGCGGGGGGCGGGAGTGCGCGGGACTGTGCAGGGGTCCCACTGCCACCGCCCCACCGCCCCCTGCCAGCCGGACACTCTCAGGGCAGAGACAAGGTCTCGGTTCCCTGCCCCCTGCACCTTCCAGTGCCTGGCTCCTGGGAGTGAGGGACGTTGGGTTGGTCGAAGCCTTGGCCTGGACCTCTCTCCAGCTCTGCCCCATGCAAATTCTCCCAGTACCTGTCCCCAGCTCTCTCATTACAGGCTCTGTCTCCACCCCACACTGGCCAGGGTCGCCCACTCCCCTGATGCGAGGACTTCAGCCTGGCGAGGACGGTGAGTGGAGCTACCAGAGCGGGGACCCGGCGGGAGGGGGCAAAATGCTCAGAAAATGAAGGGCCGCAGCCTTCTCGCTGACTTGCTCACAGGGGCGTCCCCAGAGCTCCCAAACTTTCCACAACAGCTTCCTGGCCCTCCCCAGCCTGGCTCAGGTGGGGTGTCATGGGTGGGCCTCGCATTCTCCCCCATCTTGCTGCCGCTGGCCTCCCGGGAACCACTACTCAGGGCCTCGGCCCGCCACGCCTATCCCTGCCCTTCCAGCACCTACCCCGCAGGTATCTCCCCCTACCCTCCAGCACCCGCCCCTCCAGCACCGGCCCCGCCCGCTATCTTCCCCCTACACCCCCTCCAGCACCCGCCCTGCTGGTATCTACCCCCTACACTCCCTACACCCTCTCCAGCACCGGACCCGCCTGCACCTGCCCCTCCAGCAGCTGCCCCTCCAGCAGCTGCCCCTCCAGTACTCACCTCACCTGCGCCTGCCCTGCCTGCACCTGGTCGCCCAGCACCTGCCCCACCTGCACCTGCCCCGCAGGCATCTGCCCCGCCATACCTGCCCCTCCGGCACCTGCCCCTCCGGCACCTGCCCCTCCGGCACCTGCGCCTCCAGCTCCTGCCTCCATGTCCCGAGCCCGCGGCAGCTGCAGAGGCTGCGCGACTCCCTGGCCCTGCGCCTCCCGTCGGGCCGGCTCGGCTTGCGCCGCGGGCTCGGGTTTCCTGGTGCCTGCCGCGCGGCCGGTTAATAATTGACCGCCTTGTTTGCCCACGGCTGGGTCAACAGTCGCTCCCTGGCGCCCTGCGCTCCGCGGGACCTGCCTCTCCTCCTGGCAGGGAAAGACTCCGCAGGGTTGTGCAGGGCTGGAGGGGCTGGGGTAGGAGGGGGAGCCAGCCAGGCGGGACGAGAGAAGCCAGGGTGGCACACGAGAGGGCCCGAAAGGCCAGCCAGCGTCAGACAATGAGGAGTGGTGGGGACCTGGACACCCGGACAGCGCAGCTGGACGGATGTGACCTGCACGGAGGCTGAGTTACAGTGGCTGTAGCTTTCTTTTAATTTTCCAGCAAAAGAAGCCAGAAATGTAGGTTTCTGTGTGGAATCTCTTTTGTTATTGTTGTTGTTGTTGTTCGTTTGTTTGTTTTGAGACGGAGTCTTGCCCAGGCTGGAGTGCAGTGGCGAGATCCCAGCTCACTGCAACGTCCACCTCCTGGGTTCAAGTGATTCCACTGCCTCAGCCTCCCTAGTAGCTGGGATTACAGGTGCTCACCACCAAGCCCAGCTAATTTTTTATATTTTTGCCAAAGACAGGGTTTCACCATGTTGGCCAGGCTGGTCTTGAACTCCTGACCTCAAGTGACCCACCCCCCTCAACCTCCCAAAGTACTGGTATTACGGGTTTGAGCCACTGCACTCAGCCATGAAATCTCTTGAGGTGTTTTTTTTTTTTTTTTTTGAGACAGAATTTCGCTGTTGTTACCCAGACTGGAGTGCAATGGCACGATCTCGGCTCACTGCAACCTCCGCCTCCCGGGTTCAAGCAATTCTCCTGCCTCAGCCTCCCGAGTAGCTGGGACTACAGGCGTGCGCCACCATGCCCAGCTAATTTTTGTATTTTAGTAGAGACGGGGTTTCACCTTGTTGACCAGGATGGTCTCAATCTCTTGACCTCATGATCCACCTGCCTCGGCCTCCCAAAGTGCTGGGATTATAGGCGTGAGCCACTGCGCCCGGCCATCTCTTGAGTTTTTGTTGTTTATTTGTTTTTGAGGCGGAGTTTCACTCTTGTAGCCCAGGCTGGAGTGCAATGGTGCAATCTCAGCTCACTGCAGCCTTCACCTCCAAGGTTCAAGCGATTCTCCTTCCTCAGCCTCCTGAATAGCTGGAATTACAGGTGCCCACCACCACGCCTGGCTAATTTTATATTTTTAGTAGAGACAGGATTTCGCCATTTGGCCAGGCTGGTCTCGAACTCCTGACAAGTGATCCACCTTCCTCGGCCTCCCAAAGTTCTGGGGTTACAGGCATGAGCCACCTCACCTGGCCAAAATCTCTTCAGTTTTAAAAACATTTGTGTGAGATTTCTATTCTCTGCGACTGGGGAATCTGAGGCAGGTCCCAACCCAACCACCTGGAAATGCTAGAGACACAGCACCAGCATGCCAGGCAGTCTTTTATGTTCATAGCTGAGCTCGCAAGTAGCCAGGAGAATCTTCAGGGACCAGCAATGAAGAGGGAGGGACAGAGATGCCCAGGAAGTGTGTGCCCCCAGGGGCTTTGCTCTCAGTGTCTAGGGCTTGAGTTTTCCATTCAGATACGGACAGGAGGTGAAGCCTTGGGTCTGTGAAAGGGAGTTAGGATGAAAGAGATGAACAGAAAACAAAATCTGCCCATGGCTCACAGAGGTGACAAGGAAGCTGGTGTGACCCAGCCTGGAGTCTGATTGTGGAAATAAAATCTCCCTGGGAGTTGTAGCCCTGGGCCTGTTCCTCACATGAATATGGGGTTCAAATTCAGCCTATCTGGTAGTCTAGATGCCCCTACACTAAAAATTGTCATTTAATTGGATACGTCTTTGTAGCAAAAAAGAAAAAAAAAATTGTCATTTAAAAAAAAAATGGCTCTAGGAAAGAGCTCTGGTCCAAAGCAAATGTAAAACTACTCTGGTGGGACGGGACCCTCATCAGGCTGACAAGATTCCCACGGAAGCCCAGCACGGTGGCTCATGCCTGTAATCCCAGTACTTTGGGAGGCCAAGGTGGGTGGATTGCTTGAGCCCAGGAGTTCAAGATTAGCCTGGCCAACAAGACGAAACCCTGTGTCTACAAAAAATACAAAAATTAACCAGGTGTGGTGATGCATGCTTGTAGTTCTAGCTGTTTGGTTGACTAAGGCATGAGAACTCCTTGAACCCAAGAGGTGGAGGTTGCAGTGAGCTGAGACCATGCCACTGCATTCCAGCCTGGGTGACAGAGCGAGACTCTGTCTCAAAAAAAAAGAAAAAGAGCTGGGCGCGGTGGCTCACGCCTGTAATCCTAGCACTTTGGGAGGCTGAGGTGGGTGGATCACCTGAGGTCAGGAGTTCAAGACCAGCCTCACCATCATGGTGAAACTCCATCTTGAAAAAAAAAAAAAGAAAGAAAGAAAGAAAAAAGAACCCAAGAAAATTTCCCAGAACTAAAGGACACAAATCTTCAGAAAGAGGTCACTGAGGGCCCAGCATAATGGGTAAAATACCCTCCAAAGCGACATGATTGTGAAATTGCAAGATTCTAGGAGCAAAGAAAGATTCTATAAATGTCCTCAGGAAACAAAGTCAGTTTTATCCACCAGATCAAGAATCAGAACAAAACGAAATTATCAATGGGAATATTGAAGCTGGGTGTGATGGCTCACCCACCAAAGTGGCAATCTCAGCACTTTGGGAGGCTGAGGCGAGAGAATTGCTCAAGTCTAGGAGCTCGAAACCAGCCTGGACCACATAGAGAGACCGCATCTCTACAAAAAGAAAAAAAAAATTAGCCAGATGTGATGATGTGCCTGTGGGTCCCAGCTAGGCAGGAGGCTGAGGTGGGATGATTACTTGCACTAGGGAAGTCAAGCCTGCAGTGACTGCAGTGGAGGTGGAGGTTGCAGTGAGCCAAGGTCATGCCATCACACTCCAGCCTGAGCAACAGAGTGAGACTCCGCCTCAAAAGCAATAATAATAATAATAATATCATGGTGAACCCGTTATTATAAATTTTTCCAAACCCCTAGAATGTACACCAAGAGTGACCTCTAATGTAGCTATGGATGTTGGTAATAATGGTGTGTCCATATAGGTTCACTCTGGTGTGGGGTGTCGAAAATGGGGGAGACTGTGCATGTGGGCTGGCAGGGAGTATGTGGGAAAATCATTGCACCTTCTGCTCAACTTTTCTGTGAGCCTAAAACTGCTCTAAAAAGATAAGTTGGCCTGACGTGGTGGCTCACACCTGTAATCCCAGCACTTTGGGAGTCCAAGGTGGGCAGATCATGAGGTCAGGGGATGGAGACCATCTGGCCAACATGGTGAAACCCTGTCTCTACTAAAAATGCAAAAATTAGCTGGGCATAGTGGCACACACCTGTAGTCCCAGCTACTCAGGAGGTTGAGGCAGGAGAATCGCTTGAACCTGGGAGGCAAAGGTTGCAGTGAGCCGAGATCGCGCCACTGTACTCCAGCCTGGCAACAGAGCGAGACTGTCTCAAAAAAGAAAAAAAGATAAAGACTATTACAATTCTTTTTTGAAAAGAAAAATAATTTCTCATCCAAAATAAACAAAAACAACAGAGGAAGTTCATTCAGGCAGAATAAATTAAAAAAACTAAAGCAAAGGCCAGGCACAGTGGCTCACGCCTGTAATCCTAGCACTTTGGGAAGCCAAGATAGCTAGATCACTTGAGGTCAGGAGTTCGAAACCAGCCTGGCCAATATGGTGAAAACCCATCTTTTCTAAAAATTAAAAAAAAAAAAAAAGAAAATTAGCCAGGCATGGTGGCAGGTGCCTATAATCCCAGGAGGCTGAGGAAGGCGAATCATTTGAACTCAGGAGGCAGAGGTTGCAGTGAGCCGAGATCATGCCACTGCACTCCAGCCTGCGTGGCAGAGCAGGACTCTGTCTCAAACAACAACAGAAACTAAAGCAAAAATAGGAATTTATCTATAGCATACTGAAGAACAGATTAGGCCAGGCGCAGAGGCTCACACCTGTAATCCCAACACTGGGAGGCTGAGGTGGGTGAATTACTTGAACTCATGAGTTCAAGACCAGCCTGGGCAACATGGCAAAACTCTGTCTCTACAAAGAATACAAAAATTAGCTGGGCTTGGTGGTGTGTGCCTAAGGTCCCAGCTACTCAGGAGGCTGAACTGGGAGGATCACCTGAGCATGGGAGGCAGAGGCTGCAGTGAGGTGAGATCACACTGACCCACTGCACTGCAGTGTGGGGGACAGAGCCAGACCCTGTTCCAAAAATCAATTCACTCATTAATTATGTGAAGCAACAGAACAAGTGGGGGGAGGAATTGGCACTGCACTGCTCTAAAGCCCTTGCCCTGTGCACTGGCAATAGAATGCTATTTGAAGATATGTTGTAAATTACAACATATGTTGTAAACCCTAGGGTAATCACTAGATTTTTATTGAAAAGATATCAACAATAATGTAATAGAAGAGATAAATGGAACCATAAACAATTTTTTTTTTTTTTTTTTGAGACGGAGTTTCACTCGTTACCCAGGCTGGAGTGCAATGGCGCAATCTCGGCTCACTGCAACCTCCGCCTCCCGGGTTTAAGCGATTCTTCTGCCTCAGCCTCCCAAGTAGCTGGGACTGCAGGTGCGTGCCAAACGCCCGGCTAATTTCTGTATTTTTAGTAAAGACGGGGTTTCACCATGTTGGCCAGGATAGTCTGGATCTCAACCTCGTCATCCACCCACCTCGGCCTCCCAGAGTGCTGGGATTACAGGCGTGAGCCACCGCGCCTGGCTTTTTTTTTTTTTTTTTTTTTTTTTAAGACAGAGTCTCATCACCCAGGTTGGAGTGAGTCCATCCTAGCTCACTGCATCCTTGAACTCCTGGGCTTGACTCCTAGGAGTTAAGTCCCACCTCAGCCTCCCTAGTAAGTGGGACTATAGGCATGTGCCACCACCACCCCACCTGCCTGTTGTTGTTTTTTTGTTTGGTCGGTTTTTGTTTTGTAAAGACAAGGTCTCACTGGCCAGGCATGGTGGCTCACACTTGTCATTCCAGCACTTTGAGAGGCCAGCTGAGCTGGGCAGATCAGGAGTTCGAGACCAGCCTGGCCAACATGGCAAAACCTCATCTCTACAAATACAAAAATTAGCTGGGCCTTGTGGCACACACATGTAATCCCAGCTACTTGGGAGGCTGAGGCAGGAGAAATACTTGAACCCAGGAGGTGGAGCTGCAGTGAGCTGAGATCGCGCCACTGCACTCCAGCCTGGGTGACAGAGTGAGACTCCATCTCAAAAAAGACACAGTCTCACTATGTTGCCCAGGCTAGTCTTGAACTCTTGGCCTCAGGCAATCCTCCCACCTTGGCCTCCCAAAGTACTGGGTTTACAGGTGTGCACCACCGTACCTTTCCTGAACCATTTTTATGTCAGTTTGTTAGCTTGGAGTTTCTGTCCCCTGTGGGTGGCCCAGGTGTAGCACAGGCCCCAGGTTCCACTTTCTTAGAGATGTCTCTGTTTACCCAGAGCTTGAGTGCTGCAATGGTCTCTCCAGCTGTCTGCAGAAGGCCAGTTCCAGAACCTCCTGCTGTGTGTGAGGCTGCAGCTTTGATTCCCACCACTAAGGCACATACCTGGTCCTGGACCCTTCATGAGCAACTCAGCTTCAAACCGCTGTCTATGGGGCTTTCTTCATGCCAAGGACCTAGCTCCCATGCTTCCCCGTCTTGTCTTTGAACAGGGAGACAGTGCCGTTCTGTGGGTGTGTGGAGCATGGATGTGTAGATATGTACATTGGCTTCCTACACTTGCTGGCTCAGCCAACTTGACTGCAAGCCTTGGACTAGCCATATACTCTCTCTGTGCGTCAATTTACCCATCAGGAAAATGGGATCACAATGGTACCCATATCACAGGGTGGTTGTGAGGCTTTAATGCTATTTAAAATACATTAGCCAGCCGGGCACAGTGGCTCACACCTGTAATCCCAGCACTCTGGGAGGCCAAGCGGGACAGATCACCTAAAGTCAGGTGTTCAAGAACAGTCTGGCCAACATGATGAAACCCCGTCTCTATTAACAATACAAAAATTAGCCAGGCATAGTGGCAGCACCTGTAATGCCAGGTATTCAGGAGACTGAGGCAGAATTGTTTGAACCCAGGGGGTGGAGGTTGCAGTGTGCCAAGATCGTGCCATTGCACTCCAGCCTGGGTGACAGAGCGAGATTACATCTCAAAA
>NW_016107569.1:419625-437007 GCF_001604975.1 Cebus imitator
TTTTAAGACAGAGTCTTGCTCTGTTGCCCAGGCTGTGGAGTGTAGTGGCGTGATCTTGGCTCACTGCAACCTCCACCTCCTGGGTTCAAGTGATTCTCCTGCCTCAGCCTCCTGGGTAGCTGGGATTACAGGCATGTGTCACCACGCCTGGCTAACTTTTTAATTTTTAGTAGAGACGAGGGTTTTACCATGTAGGCCAGGCTGGTCTCGAACTCCTGACCTCAGGTGATCCGCCTGCTTCAGCCTCCCAAAGTGCTGAAATTACAGGCATGAGACACCACGCCTAGCCTAATTTTTAAACTTTTTGTAGAGACAGTCTTGCTATATTGCCCAGGCTGGTCTCAAACTCCTGAGCTCAAGTGATCCTTCCACCTTGGCCTCCCAAAGTGCTGGGATCACAGGTGTGAGCCACTGTGCCCACTTACGCATTTCTTAGGCATGGCAGAGACTTCACTGTGTGGGCAGCCACAGCCCTGCCCGCTTCGTGCTTTGAGGCTCAGGGCAGCCATCAAGCAAGCGACTGCAGAATCATCTGCTGTACTGCCTCTGTGTTAGCGGCTTCAGTGACAAAGGGTTGGGATGGGAGGATTCCTGCGGACAGGCAGGCATCCTGGCCGGGGCTTGGTGGGCCTGAGGAGGCGAGCACAGGCTGGGAGGCAGGAGCAGCCCTGGGAGACTCCTTGGCCCTGTTGCCTCCATCTCTGTGACCCACAGTGTGTCTTGTGCAGGGCCAGGCCTCTGCACATGTCCATAAAGGTCCAACAAAGCCTCAAACGCACCAGGAATTCCTTCCATCCACTCATCCTTCATTCTTTTTTTGAGATGGAGTCTCGCCCTGTCGCCCAGGCTGGAGTGCAGTGGCGCGATCTCGGCTCACTGCAACCTCCACCTTCCAAGTTCAAGTGATTCTCCTGCCTCAGCTTCCTGAGCAGCTGAGACTACGGGCATGCACCACCATGCCTGGCTAACTTTTTTTATTTTTAGTAGAGATAGGGTTTCACCATGTTAGCCAGGATGGTCTCCATCTCCTGACCACGTGATCTGCCCACCTCAGCCTCCTAAAGTGCTCGGATTACAGGCGTGAGCCACCGCACCAGGCCTCACCCACACTTGTTTAAGGTCACTCTTCAGCTGGGCGCAGTGGCTCACGCCTGTAATCCCAACACTTTGGGAAGCCAAGGCAGGTGGCTCACCTGAGGTCAGGAGTTCAAGACCAGCCTGGGCAACATGGCGAAAACCCATCTCTACTAAAAATACAAAAAATTAGCTTGGTGTGGTGGCAGGCACCTGTAGTACCAGCTACTCGGGGAAGTGGAGGTAGGAGAATCGCTTGAACTTGGGAGGCGGAGGTTGCACTGAGCCGAGATTGCACCACTGCACTCCAGCCTGGGCGACAGAGTAAGACTCTGTCTCAACAACAACAATGAAAAAAGTCACTCTTCTTTACAATATGGGGAGGTGGGGACCAGTTGGAGGTTTGGGGCTGGCCCTCTGCTTGGTGGTGATTAGGATGGTCCCACAGGGGAGCCACTGTCTCCAAAGGCCTGAGCTGTGTGGACCGGGGCCTTGCTTCCTGGACTGTGGGCTTCCTGGGCGCTGGGCCTGCTCTCAGGGACTGGCTCCTCCCTGAACTGTCCCTTTGCCTTGGGAGCAGAACCAGGCCATAGCCTGACTGGCCCTGACAGCTCGTGCCTTGTGTCTAGTCCCCAGAGAGGGCACACGAGACAGAGGCCAGGAGTATTGGGGACAGCCCCTGGTCAGACTCTGCTAGTTTCCCTCCTGCCTTTCACTACGTGGCTGGACCGCAGGGGAGGAAATGGCAAGAAACCGTGTCTAAGTCTCCCCTGATACAAGTTCAAAGCTGGCTTGGGGTATTGCCACCTCTTGGGCACACACCTAGACAGGTCTAAGCCAGCAGCGTGATTGTTTGCTAGGCAATGGTCTGTGCCTGGGGTTTAATTTGCAGATGTATGGCTGAGTGACATCGAGGTGAGACCAAAGCCCTTGCAAAGTTGATTGCCTTTCCCGAGAGAAGGGGCACCGTGGCGTACAGGACCTGTAGGGAGCCCCAGGTTTGGTCAGGAGGCAGAAGCAGGAGCAGGGGAGAGCCCAGCCCCGAGACTTTCTCCAGGTTTTCATGGGGAAGGCCTGGCAGTGCAGGGAAAGAGTTTAAAACTAGCTAGTTTGAGTAATCCTAGTGGGATCTGGGCTGCAGTGTGGTCTCTAGTGGACTGACGCCTGGCCCTGGGTGATTTAGGGCAAGGAGAATCTTGGCTACCAGGGCGAGAATTAGATCAGGAGGTGGTGGGGCTGTAGACTTCAGTTGGCTGTTTCGTATATGAAAAGCATGCTCTGCCCTGGGCCTTTGCTATGTCTTAGAACTGGCTAACCCTGCGCCTAAATGCCAGACCACCAAGGATACAGAAAATAAGAAAATGTAGTTAATAGAACCGGCCCGGTGATGAATGGATGCCAATTAGACAAATACAGACTCTAAGAAAACACAGACCAGACATTGCCTCTGGGGCGGGCCCTGGCCAAGCCCTCTCTCTGTGTGCTATAGGGCAGGGAAGTCTCACCATGCTATTTCCCCTCCACTGGAAGTGGAAAAACATGAGTGATCATGTCATCGCCCAAGGTCACCTGGCTCCTAACCTGCCACGGTTTTTCCCCCGTGTAGGGGACTGCTTTCCCTGGCAAGCCAAGCGTACCCAGTGCCCCTTCAGGGAGCTTCCAGCTGTCCATGTCCACAGCACTCCGGGGGCCTGGTCCCCTCCCACTGATCACCGGGAGCTGCCTGTAGCCCCTTCAGGAAGCTTCCAGCTTTCCATGTCCACAGCACTCCGGGAGCCCAGTCCCCACCGAGAGCTGCCTGTAGCCCCTCCTGGGATGGATGAATACCCCGCAAAGTGACAAAACCAAGATTTCTCACGCCTGCAGGTTACTCTAGTCCCTCCGGGATCATATTTCAGCATCATCAAATATTAGGGAGTGCCTGGCTGCTTTAGGAGCTGGACTTTTAAACAGTCTTTACGCCTTGGGGAACTCCACAAGTTGCATGGATCAGAATTTGCCTGCAACGTTCTCTGCGCCAGGCACGGAGCGGGGAAGGGGTGGAACCCGACACACGGGCCTCTGCCTCCTTGGCGCGCACAGCCCGAGGGGCGCAAGCCTGAAGTCATCAGGTGACAGCCCTCGCCACGTTCCGGGGCGCCCCGACGGCTCCAGCAGAGGGTGGGACAGGAGGCGTCCGGACTGTGTCCAGAGGCCATGAGGGGTCTGGGGTGGAGGGAACCGAGGTGTGGCTGCGGCTGGGGTAGGGCCCGGGACTGGGGCAGAGGCAGCGCGAGGCGGGGGCACGCACTCGGGCGGCGGCGCAACCACAGCTTCCAGGTGCGGACCAGGCACCTTCCCGGCCACCTGCGTCTGTGACCCTGCAGCCGGCTGGAAGCCGGGGCGCAGCTGTCCCTGCCAGCCAGCATTCGGCTCGACGGGCTGCAGGCACCGCAGGTGTGCTCACTCCGAGCCCGTCTCCCACACGCATGCGCGACTCCACTGCGTGGACTACAACTCCCGACGTGCCCCGCGCGTCTACCGGAAGTGGTCTTCGGGGTCGCCTCCAACCAATGCGCCGGGCGGGCGCGCCGGGCCTGGGGAAGGGGCGGGCGCGGGAACCTGAATGTGGGGGAGCGGAGGCCGAGATGGCTTCTGCAGGAGGCGACGACTGTCAGGGCGCCGCGCCAGAGGTCGACCGTCCGCACCAACGGCCCTTTCTGATTGGGGTGAGCGGCGGCACTGCCAGCGGGAAGGTAAGGAGCCGGGCAGGCCTTGGGGCGGCCCGGTCCTGCCGGGGTCCAGAGAGGAGACTCCAGCCCCGGCCGAGGGGTCCTCTCCCAGGCGGCGGCAGGGCGCGGGAGCGAAGGGGCGAAGGGGCGTAGTGGGGAAGGGGCTGCGGGCCGAGGTGGGCTGGGGCGGGCTGGAGCGGGCAAGGGGTTGGAGCTCCAGCCCTCGGGGGTCCCCCACAGCCTCTCTGCCGGCCGGGCCCCTCGGAGCCCCCAGTCCGTGCTGACCCTGTCGGGCCGCCGCGGCCCTCCCGCTGAGACCATCCACACCTGTTGGTGTCCTCCCCCTCCCGGGCATCCCCGCAGGGAACAGGTGGGTCAGTGTCTCCAGAAGCCAGCCCTGTGCAGAAGCCCCCAGGAGGGGCCCCGTGCCTGTCATAGGACCAGAGGTTCCAGGAGGGAATCCCGCTTCTGTGTTCCTAGTCGACAGTGTGTGAGAAGATCATGGAGCTGCTGGGGCAGAATGAGGTGGAGCAGCGGCAGCGGAAGGTGGTTATCCTGAGCCAGGACAGGTTCTACAAGGTCCTGACGGCAGAACAGAAGGCCAAGGCTTTGAAGGCACAGTACAATTTCGACCACCCAGGTACATGGAGAGCCCAGCGGTGGGGGGAGGGCAGATCCCAGGTTGGGCGTCCGCCGACCGGCTGCGCTTGGGCCCAGGGTTGGATGGATACAGACCGGCTTGAGCTGTTCCCCATGCGGACTACAGTGGAGTTGGCTGCGCGGTGAAGTCAGGGGAACTTTGATGAGTTCTCTGGGCCCTGGGTGCCCCCGTGGGAGTGTGGTTGCAGCCAGTCAGGAAGCCCGTCGCACGATGGGGAGCCCTGCCCTGCCCTGCCAAAACCGTGACCCTGGAGAAATCCTCCCATCTTCCCTTCCCACGTTGTGGCCTTTAGGGCCCTCTGCAGAAGCTCTGCCCACTGTGGCCCTTCATTTCCCTCCCCTGCCTTGAGGCAAAGTCCTCAGAGAGGCCAGTGTGGGAGGCAGTGGGTAAACCGGCGCTGGTGACCTGAAGCTCTGGCCCAGGTAAAGGGGCAGATGCGGCAGGGAGACACCTGCCACTACTGGAAGATTCCACCCTGGCTGGCTGGCACGATCAGCCTTTCCCAAGGACTTGTGGGAAGAAGTCCCACAAAGCCGCCATCTAACCAGTTAGTCCCAGAAAGAGAGAGAAGCAGAGACCCAGCCTACTCACCCCGCACAAGAGCTGATCAGAAAACCCCTGTGTTTGACATCCCAGTGGCACAGAGCATGGGCCGGAGAACAGCAAGGACAGGGTCATCCTGTAGTCTGCAGGGCTGCAGAGGGCGCTGTTGCTACCAGACACAAACTGTGGGCAGGCCTTAGTCTACCTGTGCTAGGGTCCCCGGTGTCCCCAGCACCCAGCTCTGCTGACACCAGAGCAGAGAGGGTTCCCTGCCGTCCTCTGCACGAGGGCAGCCGGCTTGTCTTGCCTCTGTCTCCATCCCTGCAGATGCCTTTGATAATGATTTGATGCACAGGACTCTAAAGAACATTGTGGAGGGCAAAACTGTGGAGGTGCCGACCTATGATTTTGTGACACACTCAAGGTAAGCAGGCGGTTCTTGGGAGGGCTGAGGAGAGGGGCCAGCTGGAACATCCCCTCTGGGCCAGTTGGTGTCTGTGGGTCCCGTACCCCCTTCCTCGGAGTCAGTGTCCCAGGAACGGAAGCTGTGTGCGTGGCCCTGGAGACCCTGTGTCTGCAGCAGGGCCTTTTCCCGTCCCCCTCTCAGGTTACCGGAGACCACGGTGGTGTACCCCGCGGACGTGGTGCTGTTTGAGGGCATCTTGGTGTTCTACAGCCAGGAGATCCGGGACATGTTCCACCTGCGCCTCTTCGTGGACACCGACTCCGACGTCAGGCTGTCTCGAAGAGGTAAGGTGGCCGAGGGCTTCCCTGCCTGCCTGGCCGGGGCTGGTGGCAGGCCCTGAGATCTGATGCGCGCCTGGCTCTCGCCATTGCAGTTCTCCGGGACGTGCGCCGAGGGAGGGACCTGGAGCAGATTCTGACGCAGTACACCACCTTTGTGAAGCCAGCCTTCGAGGAGTTCTGCCTGCCGGTACCTGCACTCGCTGCTAAGAGCCTGCTTTCCCCTTTCACAAGGACATGTGGGACCCAGCACTGTGAGAGGGCTGAGTGCTGGGTGACAGTGATCTTCTTGAAAAAAAGGAGAAGAATTTAGCTCAGTACAGCCACATACCCTGAGAGGAGTTCTTAGCTCTAAAAACATTTCTCTGTCTGCTCCTCCCTCTGCCTAGAAAAGCCCCGTATCTCCCCCACATCCACACTGGCCGCTTCCTCCCTGCCCCAGGCCCTCGCCCAGCATTCCCGTTCAACCCTCTGCACCCGGTGCCAGCCTCTCTGCCTGCTTCTCTTTCTGGGGCACTTGTCATCGGACACGTCCTGGGCACTTTCCTTATTCCCTGCAGAGTGGGAACCCCAGGAGCACCTGAGTCTGCTCACTGCCAAGACCGAGATCTGGCCCTTGGAGGGTGCATGATAGCTACCCCTCCAGGGCCTGTGTCCCCAGGCTGCTTCCGGCCAATGCTCTGCGGTCTCAGAGCGAGCCCTGCATCCAGATCCAGCTGGCTGCCAGAGAGAAAAGACGCCCCACTGTGCCTCCACCTGTTTTTTTCCTCCATTTCTCCATCTTGTGTTTCTGACTTGATGGGGCTTGTGGCTCTGCTTAGATTGGGGTGTTTTAAAGACAGCGTTGGTGGGTTAAGGTAAAAATACAGCACAAAGGAACTGAAACCAAGATTCCTGCCTTTGATACACAGGACAAGTAAGTTCTATCTGCTGTTTTATTTTTTGTTTGAGATAGAGTCGCTTTCTGTCACCCAGGCTGGAGTGTAGTGGTGTGATCTCGGCTCATGGCAACCTCCACCTCCTGGGTTCAAGTGATTCTCCTGCCTCAGCCTCCCGAGTAGCTGGGACTACAGGCGTGTGCCACCACACCCAGCTAATTTTTGTACTTTTAGTAGAGATATAGTTTCGCCATGTTGTCCAGGCTGGTCTCGAACTCCTGGCCTCAAGTGACCCACCCGTCCAGCCTCCCAAAATCCTGGGATTGAGCCACTGTGCCTGGGCTTTTTTTTTTTTTTCAAATGAGGCAGTCTCACTCTGTTGCTCAGGCTAGAGTACAATGGTGCAATCACAGCTCACTGCAGCCTTGACCTCCTAAGCTCAAGCGATCTTCCACCTCAGCAACCCGAGTAGCTGGGACCACCATGCTCGGTTAATTTGTAAAGTTTTGTAGAGATGGAGTCTCCCTGTGTTGCCCAGGCTGGTCTCAGTCTCCCACCTCAACTTTCCAAACTGCTGAGATTACAGGTGGGAGCCACTATGCCTGGCCGATCTGCTGCTATTTTTAAAAAAACTTTTGGTTTTTTTGCATTCATGTCTCTGAAATTTCTAAAATTAATTTTTAAAATAAAGTAACTTGTTATAGTCTCTCTCTCTGATTCACAGAAAGACATTTGGCAAAAACTAGGTGATTTGCAGTAAAACTCTGGATATCAAATCTGACCCAGCGACCTGAATAGAGGAAGTGCTGTCACCTGCCATATCCTGGGCCCAAGCCCCAGACGTTTTTTGTTTGTTTTTTGAGACAGGGTCTCACTGTGCCACACAGGCCCAAGTGCAATGGTGAGATCTTGGCTCACCGTAGCCTCCACCTCCCACACTCAAGTGATCCTCCCACCTCAGACTCCTGAGTAGTTGGAGACTACAGGTGTGCATCACCACATCCGGCTAATTTTTCCTTTTTTTTTTTGCAGAGATGGGGTTTCACCATGTTGGCCAGGCTGGTCTCAAACTTCTGGCCTCAAGCAATCCACCTACCTCGGCCTCCCAAAGTGGTGGGATCGCCGGCGTGCGCTCCCACGCCTGGCCCCCGGCCCCACCCAGAGCTGTTCTTGAGCCTCCTTTTCCTTCCCCGTCATGTTGAGTCACTTGTGCTGTCCTCTCCCCGGACCTCATAGGTATTTCCCGGCTGTATTCAGGTCTGTCCCTGCTGGCAGTTAAGAC
Organism: Cebus imitator; assembly: GCF_001604975.1. NCBI lineage: Eukaryota > Metazoa > Chordata > Mammalia > Primates > Cebidae > Cebus > Cebus imitator. Next base: position 427,519 of record NW_016107569.1, read on the forward strand.
TGTCCGCTCTCCCGGACTCTCCCGCCTGGCAGACAATCGGACCAAAATGGAAACCAGCCCTCGCCTGTGCGCTCATGCTTTCGTGAGATGAGGCTCCAGCAGCTGCAGACACAGCTGTCCCCAGGACCCGTCCCTGTCTGCCTCTTGCAGCTCATCTCTTCTGCCGCCTCCTTGGCCCAAATCCACATGCCGGCAGCACCAACCGTTCCAAGTTCCATCCCTAGGCCCAGGCCCTGCCCTCCCTCTTCCCTCAGCTTCGCCGGATTCAGACATGTTTTCTGGGCAGCTTCCCTCTCCCTGGAGTGCCCCACCGTCTGGCTGCAGTCGCTCCCCAGCAGCCCTGCATTTCCTGGTGTATCTCCATCCCGTTCATAGCAGCAGAGCGTCTGACAGGGAATGAGAGTCAGTCAGCACTGAACACCTGAGCGGATGGATGAGGGAGTAAGGCACCCTCGCTGTCTCTGCCTGCAGTGGTTATGCATGGTGGTGGCTGTCCTGTGGCTATGCCAGGGTATTCGCAGAAGCTTCATAATTCCAGAGGAGCAGTGTCACACTTGCAGAAGTGCCGCACTTGGCTTGGCCCAGTGAATTAAGTCGTCAGCGTAGACAGCTGTCCCCTCTAATGGAACAGGAACGCTGGAAGGGGCAGTTCTTTTGGCTGCTTCAGCTGTACTTTGCCTTCTTGGATCATGGCATTTCACACCTGGCTGCTGACTGAATCCCTGTCCCCCATCTGCCGATAACACCAGTAACTCTGAGCACCTCAGGGCCACCCCTCCTGCAGTTGCATCAGTTTCTGAGCATCTTAAAACCACCTTTGAAGGAGAAGTCCTCACGAGAATCCCCCCCTTGTGCCTTACAGACAAAGAAGTATGCCGACGTGATCATCCCGAGAGGAGTGGACAATATGGGTAAGAAGCTGGCCTGCTGGGCTTTTCCCCGCCCCTCCCAGAGCCTGAGGCAGGGAGAGTTCCACCAGCGGGTAGTTACTGGGCACTCCCCTGCGCACGAGGCCTGCAGTGTTGATCTGTAGCACGGGGTTAAAATATGCTTGAAAATTTATGTAGCCGGGTACAGTGGCTCACACCTGTAATCCCAGCACCTTGGGAGGCTGAGGCAGGGGGATCACCTGAGCCCAGAAGTTCAAGATCAGCCTGGGGAACACTGCCAGACCCTATCTCTACAGAAAATAAGAAAATTAGTTGGGCGTCGTGGCATGTGCCTCTGGTCCCAGCTACTTGGGAGGCTGAGGTGTGAGGACTGCTTGCGCCTGGGAGGTCAAAGCTGCACTGAGCTGTGATGGGGCCGCTGCGCTCTGGCCTAGGCACGAAAGTAAGGCCCTGTTTCTTAAAACATATATATATATATATATATATTTATTCAAAACTGGTAGCAGAAAGTATTTTAAACAGACTCTTAACGTAAATCCGTGGGAGACCAAGTTAAGAGTCTTATTTTGCTGTGTCCTGATGCGTGTTTCTGTCTGCTGAGATTTGACCCGACCAGTTCCCAGCACGTAGACCTGTGCCTTGGGCTCTCACCCCTGGCCGATGCTGCAGGAGGGGCGGTCTCCAGGGAGGATGGATGCAGCTGACCTGCTGCTTGTGTGTCTCTTGGCGCAGTTGCCATCAACCTGATCGTGCAGCACATCCAGGACATTCTGAATGGTGACATCTGCAAATGGCACCGAGGAGGGTCCAACGGGCGGAGCTACAAGAGGACCTTTTCTGAGCCAGGGGACCAGCCTGGGATGCTGACCTCTGGCAAACGGTCGCACTTGGAGTCTAGCAGCAGACCCCACTGAGGGGCTGCCGTGCTGCCCTGAGCCTTGGGGACAGGTCTCCCACCCCGCATGTGTGTTCAGGGACCGAGCCAGGGGATGCCCACCCACACACACTGCTTCCACCCCAGGGTGGCGTTAGGAGCGGGGCCTTCGTCACTTAGGAACGGAAATGGGTGTGTCCCTCAGCCTCAACTTGCTGGGACACCGACGCGTTCCTGCAGTTCCCAGCCGCTTCCTCAGGCTCCCTGTGGTTTAAAGCTCTCTCTCTAGGCCACCGAGAAATTACACAGAATGTGCGGGAACCTTGGGAGGCTTCTGGAGGAATGTGAGGCACATATTATTGGGGAGATTGAGGAAACAGCTTGGATACTATGGCTGGCCTGGTGTTTTTTTGACAGTGAATCCACACAGAGATTTTTTTTCCAGTCTGATCTAGTTCTTACACACTCTCACAACTCAGAAGTTTTGTGAGCATATGCGTTCCGTTTTTGTTACACATCCTCATGTTTTGCTTTGTTGTTTTTGTAACACAGGCTGGTGGTGGCCTACAAACTGAATTTCATGACCCACCAGCGGTTTGCAGTCCAGCGTGGCCTACACGGATGTGGGGAGCCTCAGAGGGATGTTTTCCCCCCTTGCCTGTGCCTTAAAGGCAGAGAAGCAAGGCGGGCGTCCTGGGAGCACCCAGCAGCACACACAGGCTCTCGTGTGGGGTCAGGCTGGGAGCCCGTGCAGCAGGGTAGACAGCAGTGGAGGCCAGGTCTGTCCCTGCTGGCAGGACAGTGTCCATGTGTAGTCTTGCCTGGGGTTGGGCCCTCACTGATCCTCACAGGAGCCCCCAAGCCCAAGGTGCTGTCTAGACAGGCTGTCCCACCCCAGGGTGGCTGGTGGCCAGGTCCAGGGAGTGGTGCCTCTGGCTGCAGCATACACTGGATCACCCAGGTGCCAGCAGACGTGACTGTCCGAAGCCAATCAGTCTCCTTTGTGCCATGTGGAGCTTGTGACCTCACGTGAGCACCCGTGTCTGTGTTCCCTGGTTCTCCCTCTTGCGTGGTGGCTGCCGCTCTGTCAAGTGTCCCCTATCGCTGCCACAGGCAGTCCCAGCCCCCTTCTGTCCAGGCTGAGCCACAGTAGTGACGCAGATGTGCTGTGGTGAACTGAGCTGAGCCCCGTAGCTGTAACGGTTTTGTTGAGTGTAGGCTCCTTTGGAGGAGGAATCAATAAACAACACCAACTACAAATGCCAGTTTGTCCCTTTTTTAATTACATTAAAAAAGACAAAGTAGGGGCAAGGAGCTGTATGGATGACGTAGACCTTGGCCATCGGGGAGGAAGGTGCTACTCAGCCACGTCTCAGTGGCATCTCAGGTGGGAGGGTTTCCACACGGCACAGTGCGGAGGGCCAGCCTCAATGCTGTCAGAAAATGACACGCAAGCCCAGCCTGGCTCCCATGCAGGCAGTTCTGACAAGGAGCTGTCCAGGGATGCCTGCTGGGCTCGCTGAGGGCCAGGGTGGGACTTGCTCCCATTGGCGGGCATTCAGGGCATTCATGAAGGAGACTGGGCCACCAGATCAAACTGTGCCCTGCAGTGGTTAGCAAGGACCGGGCATTGGTCTGATGAGGCTGTCACTGGCTCCACTGCTAGCCCTGGGTTCTCAGCTGTTTTCCTCGATGACTCCTACGCTGGCCGCTGAAATACTCCCTGTGTCTTAGTTCAGGGCCTCTCAGGAGTGAGGACACGGAGGGAATGTGTTCTTCATTGTCGAGAAAAAATTAACTGCACAAAAGGAGGTGCTCATAAGAGGGCTTTTCAGGAATGAGACCACCACGTGTTCCAGTGGAGTCCCTACTGAGACCGGCCCACGTCCTCCAAGCGTGGGGGCACCCTGCTCATTAAGTACACTGACCAAAACCCTTCCACCTCATCTCGACTCCAGCAAGGGCATTCTCTGCCACGCTCTTGTTCTAGTGTTTTCGGATCAAGATGTCCCAGCTGTCTTTCCAGCGAAGGGCCTTGAGTTCTTCTGGCGAGAGTGACTTGTCCCCATAGGTGAGTGGGCGCAGCGTGTTGGACACGTGGCATGCAGAGGAGTACCAGGCCACCACCAGGGCGCTGAAGACACTCCTTTGGAGCTGGGACCTGCAAAGGTCAGAGCAGTGTGCGGGAGGATGGCGGCCACCGCGGCTTCCCTGCCCCGTCCCCTCTTGGCATCTGCTGTTTACACGGTCGCCTCCCAAGGCCTGGGTTTCTGCGTTCAGGTTTCTGTTTCTTGTCTCCCACCACTGGTGACCATCTCCTGCCTGGATGCACTGAGAGGGGTCCCCCTGACTATTCCTCAGACTTCCTCACTGGCTAGGCCACCCCCATGCAGATGCCAAAGGACTGGTCCCGAGGCCGGGAGGCCCTCACCTGCACTCCAGCCTCCAATCACACTCCGGTTTAGCTTTCTTGGGTTCTCTCTACCATACCACACAACCCGCCTGTAAGCAGCTGCCCCTCCTGACCCCGAGCCTCCCGGGGCCTTGCTCCCTGCTCCCGCACCCTCCAGGCCACCCACGCCTCTTCATCCCTCCCCCGCCTCCCCGCCCACACCACCTTCATCTCTGTCAGCCTCGACTTCTCCCTCTGGGTTCCTGTGGGGCCTCATCTGGACCTCTTCTGAACCTCCTGCATTCCCCAGACGGGCCAGGAGAATGTGAGTTAGGGTGAAATGGGTGAGGCTGGCTGCACCCCATGTGTCTGCTGCTCTGGGGCCTTCCAGCAGAGGGCTGCTGCCTGACCCAGCCACTGGTGACACAGCCCCCCCACCTGCACAGATGGTCGCTGATGTGCTGCAGGACCACAGGGAGCAGAAGGATCTGGAAGGTGAGCGCAGGCAGGTAGTGGTAGAGGAAGAGTGTCTTCTCCATCAGGAAGAACGGGAGGTAGTTCACGGCCCAGCCACCACCACACAGCGACCCCGCCAGCACCCAGCACAGCCAGGCATCTGCGGGAGAGGGTCTGAGCTGCAGTGGCTCTGCTGCTCCTACAGGCCTTTATAGAGACAGGGGTCTCACTATGTTGCCCAGGCTGGTTTTGAACTCCTGGCCTCCCAAAGAGCTGGGATTACAAGTGTGAGCCACGGCGCCCGGCCTGGCTGCCCATTTTATCCAGCCATTTCCTGCACATACAGGCAGCATGGGACTAAGGAGGTAACTCCTGCCCGCCATGCTGCACTTCACTGGATACACCGCTGACGCAATGTAGGAACGTCACTGCAACATTCTGTCTCTTGGGAGACAAACATGATTTAAGTTCCCTTAATACAGCAACAAAGAGGCTGCCTTAAGGGTTGGTTTCTATAAACTTGGTTTGTCACCTGAAGCAGTGAACTCGGCAGCAGGAGAAGGAAGAGACGTACAAATGAGCTGTGGGCCGGGCACACCTGCACACACCTGTCATCCCAGCACTGTGGGAGGCCGAGGCGGGAGGATCTCTTGAGCCCAGGAGTTCAAGACCAGCCTGGGCACCATAGCAAGACGCTATCTCTGTATTAAAAAGAAAAAAGCCATGTGGGAGGTGTCCTAACCCTGGGGGAGGTCATGGACGTTTCTTCGCCGTCGGAGCAGGTACCACAAGAACAGCAGCATGTAGATGGCCAGGGCGAGGCTGCCCGAAACCCAGATCACTATGTTTCCGAGTAGGTGGATCTGAGCCTAAAGGCACATGGGAGACACCGTTAGCCACCTGCCCTCTGCTCAGGGAGGGAAGAGGACACATGAAAGGCACTGAGATGCACACGCTACTTCAGCAGAGTTAAAAATACGCCCTGGCACAGCCCCCATCCACTAGGCCTCACTACTGCTGGGGACAGTCTGCTGCTACTCAGACCTTTCATTAAGAGCACTGATGAAGGCCGGGCATGGTGGCTCATGCCTGTAATCCCAGCACTTTGGGAGGCTGAGGTGGGCGGATAACCTGAGGTCAGGAGTTTGAGACCAGCCTGGCCAACATGGTAAAACCCCATCTCTACTAAAAATACAAAAATTAGCTGGGCATTGTGGTGGGCACCTGTAATCCCAGCTACTCTGGAGGCTGAGGCAGGGGAATTGTTTGAACCAGGGAGGTAGAGGTTGCAGTGAGCTGAGATTGGGCCACTGCACTCCAGCCTGGGCGATGAAGCCAGGCTCTGTCAAAAAAAAACCCAAAAAAACATGATGCTCTCAATTTTGTAATTAGAAACTGAAAACTGGGAGCAGATGACTCCACTTTGTTACGGCCGCTGTCCACAGAGGAGAACGCAAAGTGCGCTCAGGGCTGGTGGCAGGGCCGGGGGCAGATCTCTGGGCCTGCGCCTCTGCCTCTGCGTGTGCTGAGCCAACCTACCCGCCTCTGAGGGAGGAGGAAAAAGGCGGGCATTTCCAGCATCTGCCCGTTCAGTGAATATTTATGGGGCACTGATGACATTTTCACTCTGCCAGGTGGAGAGAGACGGTACACACATCAACAAAGCACTAGCCAGCTCCACCAGCAAATGCCATGCAGAAGATGGAATATGAGGATCTTCAAAGCACTTTCGCCAGGAAAAGGGGAACGATGTGTCCCCACAAAAGCAATCAAGCCAGGTTTCTTCATCAACAAGCACACAGGCCACGCCCCTACTCCTGGCCCCACGTTGCCAGAGAGTTTAGAGCAAAGCGAGTCACAGGCCTTTGTCAGGAAAAGCTCTGGAGAAACCCAGTACTTTCTAGGGCAACATGGCTGCTCTAATGCCAGAATTCTCAAGAAACAGAATGCGTCTCTGACTGTCAGCTGTCAGCATCGCTCACTCACGCTGGTCCTGGGGTGCAGCCAGTAGGCAATATTGGTGTCCAGGGTGACCCACTCCAGCGGGCTGGAGCTGTACTTGTGTTCTGAGTCATCACTTCTCAGCACCAGCATCCTCCACTGGAACAAAGCAGAGGCCTGAGATTGGGAGGACAGGGGACACCTCCTGCTGCATGTCAATTTGGCCAAGGAGCACACTGCTGCCCCTCAAATGTGGACTGTCCCATCTCAAGTTCATTTGGCTCATGCATCAGAGGCAGCATGATCAGAACCTGGATCCTAGCCCCAGCTGTGGCCTTGGGAGGGTCGCCCCACCCCATGTGCTCCAGTCACCTCCTCTGTAGACTAAGTGATTGGGCTGAATGCTCTCTAAGGTCACGTTCAGATTTGTGACCCTGAGTTTCTGATTCTGACTTCTCTTGGGCTCTGTTGACTGTGGCCCATGTCACTGCCCGGGGGCCTTAAGACACCCTGGCGATGTCGCAGAACCTCCTGGGCCCCTATTCCTGACCACAGGGCCAAAAGGTGTGGGCCAGGGGTGTCACACAGTCCCTTACACTGGAGAGAGGAGACACTCATCCTGTGGTGAGCCTGTGGTCCAGCGTCAAGGCCTCACTCTGGTTTGAGGCCTGTGCAGCCCCCAGGCCTCCCTGGTGAGGAATCTGCTCAGTGAGCAAGGCCAGCTTCCCCTGGCCACTCATCACCTGCAGCTCTGAGAATCTGGCCATGAAGCTCAGGTTCCTGCTGGCGTCCACCTGCACAGGTGAGTTCAGCTCCCATTCCCGCTCTCTCTGCTCCTGGCCTGGCAGAACATACATGGGCACAACAGACGGGAGCAGCGCAAGGTCAGGAGCTTAGCACAGAAGCTGTCAGCACAGCCAAAAGCTGGCTTCCTGCCTTTCCAGCAACCCACAAAGACCCCTCCTCGAATGGTATCATTCAACATAGTCTTACCCCACACCCAGGACCACCCGGTCAAATGAGGCTGCCTCCACCCTGAGAAGGCCCCACTTGCAAGGGGATAAACTGGCTGTCTTCCAGCAACACCTCGGAAGAAGCATCTTAAGATGCTACAGCCACAGCTGAGTGCGGGCTGCAAGGAGGGAGATGACCTGCCACTGAGCATGGAGAATGTGCTTGGTTCCCTTCCCACCAAAACGAGAACTCTGCTTTGGGTGTTATTAAAATCTCGAACGTGTTCCCGGAGCGGCGGAGCTGTGCACGGACTCACTCGTGCCGTAGCGGTGCTCCTCCACGTTCCACACCGTGCTGTCGTGGTAGCCCCTGGACAGTTTCTCCCCGACGATCTCCAGCTGCCGAAACCCCCAGTCAGGGAGGTGAGCCCCACTCAGCTGGTGACATCGAAGGAGAGAAAAGGGCACGATGGGAAGGCTGTGGCTCCCATGTCCACTCGGGTTGGAAGGGGAAGTACTACCCAGGGCACGCTGTCAGCAGATGGCCCTGTGGGAGCTTCACATTAGGATTCCATCCCAATAAGGTACAAAAGCCCCCCTCCCTCAGTGTAAAGTAAAGGTGTGATGACTTGAATCAAGCGTTCTGCCTGCAGAGAGGCGGTGTAGCCTGAGGGACTCAGGGAACAGACTGGAGCCCACAGCTCAGGACAGGCCAAGCCACAGACAGCGTCCCTACCTTTAAGACAGCAGAAGTATTCACGTGCACAAAGCGGACCTCTGAGAGGATGGTCTTCCAGACCTCTGTGTCGGATCTTCTGTTCACAATTTCCTGCAAAAAGAGACCTCAAGGATTATTTCATTCCTTTTCAAATTCCCTTCGATGTAAAAATAAAGACCTGTCACCAAACAATGATACTGACTCAAGCCTGGGATAAAGGGACAAGCCCCCAAGTGACAGGAGCTACAAGAGGCTGGTGCTGGGCTTCCTCCCCAATGCCCACGGCAGCTGGGCTGGATAAGACCCTGGATCCTAGCCCCGGCTGTGGCCTTGGGAGGGTCGCCCCACCCCATGTGCTCCAGTCACCTTCTCCGTAGACTAAGTGATCGGGCTGAATGCTCTCTAAGGTCACGTTCAGATTTGTGACCCTGAGTTTCTGATTCTGACTTCTCTTGGGCTCTGTTGAATGTGGCCCATGTCACTGCCCGGGGGCCTTAAGACACCCTGGCGATGTCGCAGAACCTCCTGGGCCCCTGACTATTCCAAGGTTCTGTGGGGAAGCGCACCCTCCTCCGTGCCAAGGCTGCACAAGATGCCTCCTCAGAAAATACAAAGCCTAATGTTCTTCATGCCTCTCTGCAAAGCCCATTCACTGAGAGGGCTCAGAGCAATGGCCAAAAAGCGAGCATGTCTTACGTGGCAGGACTCGAGGACGGCTCAAATGAAGGCCAGACACTGTGCCTGCAAGATACAGCGTAGAGATGTGCTCGTATCGAGTAATAAAAAAGATAACTAATGTCTGAACGGCACTTTGCCTTGTCACAGCCTAATACACAATGATCCCATGATGTCACATGGCTGTCATTTCCCCATCTTATCATCAACAACCAGAGAACCCAAGAAGCTAGGCAGGAGCAGGCATGAGGAGGCCTGGCCAGAGTCCACACTGCGGGCCAGGAGCGCACACCCCATGCATGCTCCTCCTTCCTTCTTCCATGAACTTCAGTAACTTGAAATGTGGGCTCCTGGTGCCGAAGGGGCCATCAAGGACAGAGAAGGGTGTCTGTGAGAAGCAGCGGGTGCATAGCACTCATGCCAGGGAAGGATTACGGAGGAGGGGAGGGAGATGTGGAATAAACACAGGTATACAGAGCACAGAGAAGGCAAGCGGGGCAGAGGGGCGCACTCTGCATGGAAATGGAACAGCCAGCCAGGAGCAGCGGCTCACACTTGTTATCCCAGAGACTCTGGGAGGCTGAGGTGGG